>NC_056737.1:1464364202-1464499202 GCF_019279795.1 Protopterus annectens
ACCTTTGAGTTTGAGACATTTGTGGAGGACTTGAATTCTAACAGTCAATGTTTACAGTTTTGTTGTCACACAGACTTCAGTACCATTAGTTTTCTGGATGTCCAGTTTTTTGTGAATGAGAAGGGAGTTATTCAACATATTCAATTTAGGAAGAGTACTGCTGTGAATAATTTTTTGAATGCTTCTAGCATGCACCCTGAACAACTCATTAAGTCTTTGCCTGTGAATTTAGAAGAGTATGGATGGATACTTCTGAGATGGCTTCTAAAGAGAAATCTCTGGCTGAAGTAGATGACAGATTATCGGCCGGAAGGTATTCTAGGTCTATTCGTTGCATGAGAATAGTAAGTCTGGACATAGAATTCAATTTAATTCAAGAGAGGAGCGGACAGGAAAAAAAAATAAAATATTTTATGTTACTAGGATTAGTCCATTTTGAGACACACTTAGATGGTTACAAGGTTATGGCCAATGATAACAGCTGATGATAAACTCAGCACTTTATTTCCACAATATGTGACTTTTTTTTCGGTATATTTTTAAACCTAAAAAATTGTTGAAATGCCCAATTTCCAATCAGACCCAGAATAGTTCTTTAGGGTCTTTTCCTTGTGGGAGATGTAGTGTGTGCCATAGAATTAGAAATTTATCTAACACTTTGATCAATGGGCATAGATTTGTCTCTCAACTAATGTTTAATTGTCAACCATGTGGTGTTCTATACATTCTGGGTTCTGGGTGTGATGAGGTTAGATGGTATATAGTTCAGACCAAGAAAAGTTAAGATTAGAATTTTGGAACATTTGGTAAGTATTAGAAGGGGTAATATAGGCTCCAGTCCAGTGGTAGAACATTTTAATGAAGCCCATTTGGGGAATTTTGATTCCCTGTTTTGTAGTGTATTAGCCCACCCATCTGGCAACCGTGGTAGTGGTACTCTATTTGCTAATAAGTTAAATCAGCTGGAGACTACTTTCATTTTTAATTTTGGAACCTTGGTCCCACATGGATTAAATCAGGATGTGGTGTTAAATTTTGAAGAAATTTAATTGACAATATGTCCATATGTGTGTGTGTATGTGTGTGTGTGGTGTGTGTGTGTGTGTGTGTGTGTGTGTGTGTGTGTATGTGTGTGTGTGTGTGTGTGTGTGTGTGTGTGTGTGTGTGTGTGTTTCATATGAGTACATACACACATTATGAGAGGGTGGTGGTATATTTTTTATGTAAGCTTGGTTGATTTTTATTTTTGATGAAGCTGTCGCTGTAGAATTCATTGTTGTAATTTTGTTGATGCTGAAGTTCTATGGGAAATGTAGTAGTTTTTCATGACTAAGGGATGTGTTTATGTATATTGTGCACTGGTCACTTTAAAAGAGGGATGTATAGACAATTTTGAAAGACAATTGTTTAATTGTTAGTATATTTAAGCTTTAGAATTTGATATGTTGATATCCCTTGAAGGCGAAATGCTGAGGCAACAGGATTAAAGCTGTTTTTTACTCCAAATCTGTGTACACCTTTTGAATTTATTAGGTTTTTGTGTTTTTTCTTTGGTTTTGATTAATGCAGGTTTAGTCTGCTTCCATTCTGTAGTTGTAGTAGTCCTACTTGTGTAGGATATCTGCTTAACCATCTGTTCAGATAATGATGCTGAGAGTAATTTGCCCTCTGGAAGGGAGCCTGACTTGGTCTGCATATGTCCAATGCATAGCTTGGTCAGTGCATGAGTGGGTAAAGTTTTCTGTTTTTCCTTGTGTGGGGAAGAATTACCTGTTTTGTTTGAATGCATCATTTTTAGTGTCTGTTTTTGCTAGGTATATCAGTTATGTGATATGATATTCCTGTATAGGCATCATAATTTTAATATATGCTTACTCTCCTTATCACCTGTGGTACTGTTGATGATAGTAGCCTAGGCGTCCGGTACCTATGTTTAATGTTTACAGTAGCGAAGCAATACAATGGGTAAGCACAGTGTGTATCTGCTGACCTCTTAATGTTATGTGATGAGTGTATATGCAGTTTGCTGTATCTTAGCCAGTGCCATAGCTTATTATGCCCACCTACATCTGGTGTGGTCATGCCATGATGCTGGCTCCTTCTCTGACTCATTGTTTGTGTCAGCTGCAGCTGCCTTTGGAGCTGGAAACTGCAGTCCCCACACTGGACCACTCTGCTGTAACTGTTTCAGAATCTAATATTATGTAATATGACATACAAAGTCAGTATTTTGGCAGAGGTGCCAGTGTCATATTGCATGGCACCTCCCAGTGTATACAAACTGGGGAACTATGACTTGAGTAGCCAAAACACAGGTTCTATGATGTTTCTAGTTTGTGTCTGGGCGTGGTTGCAATCTCACTCAGTGGGGTTTTATGGAGTTCTCATAAGAGTCATGAGCCAAGGATCTAGGGCATATCCAGTATCTCTCTTCTTGATGTCCCTGTTAGAAGTCACCCCTTGCAAACCTTTGGTAATGTCACAGGTGTGTTATATGTGAAAGATGTAGAAAGTGCATACACATTGAGTATTGCAGATCTCCTGGCAGTTGAAAGAGTGATACCCTTTGCAGTTCATATACCCACTTTCCAGTTCAACAGGTGAGGCCTTTATTTAAATGTGAGTGGAGTCTATGGCCCCTGGTACCTCCAATAAATTGGTTATAGCATAAAAATCTTGCATAGTGCTAGCTCTTTCATCTTGGGTGCATGGAAACCACATATGGTCCCCCACATGTTGAAGCATTGCATTGTGGAATTGAATTATTATTGAGGAAGAAGCCTGTAAACCCCCCACTATGCTCTTTTTCCCTGTGGATTTTTGACTGGATTAAACTATTCTAATCTCCCATTTGAGTAGCTTCAAGAGAATGCATTCAAGTCAGACATCTCATTATTTAAAATTAAATTCAAATATTTTTTTTTTCAAGTGACCTAAAGGATTAGTGCTCATATTACACTGGTAGGTACTACAAATAATAGATCACTCATAAAATGATAGTAGGTCATCAACTTGGTTAAAAGAATTTTATCATATAGGTAGTCATTTTCCCATTACCCTGTAGCATGATTGATGCAGGATTAGTCAATCTAGTCACCCGTAGCTAGGTTACCCATAGTGTAAGTGAAGCCCTCACTTGCAGCTACTGTACTGATTTTATCCATCCCTACTCACACATATAGGTAGCCTCCTCAGATAGTACCCACTCTACTATCCATGACTTCTCTTCCACAGATTCTGACGACCATAGACGGACAATTTCCTATGATTTCTCCTGCTAGTCTGGTTGATATGGGCAGCCTGACACAGTGTAGCAACTGCCTTATGTATGCGTACAATCATCTACTATGACCACCCAGGAACACAATATGTGAGAGATGTAATTGTATCAAGAACCTAGAATCCTTGCTGTCTCAGTCACAAGCCAGTACATCTGACACTGAGAAGGTTGTCAACGCAAGCACTAAGAACAACACACCTCTAATACCACCCACACCTGTACAAAGCACTCCTACATATGTGGAGGTTCTCAACAAAAATATAACCTAAACAAGAGACCTCTGAAGCAAAAACACACACACATATCACAACCCATAGCAACAAGCATCACACATAGTACACAGGCCTGTGTCTCACAGCCTCTAAGGCCCAGCCACAATCCCAACATACTAGTTATAGGAGACTTTAGCATGAGACAAACACATGTGCCCCTCACCAGGCTAGACAAGGAGAAAGTCACAGTAAGTTGCTTATCAGTTGCTGGAATCCACCATATCACTCAGGCACACTCAAGTCTCTTAGCAACAGGTACTGTTATGACTCTGTCATAGTCCACGTTGGAGTGAATGACATACCTCTCTGGACTATATGAAGAGAAACATGACTGAGCTTGCTGAATATGTCTTAAGCAGCATCCTGCCATCACCCAGAATGTTGCCTCAATGCAAACAGAAAATTATTAACTTTAACAATTGCCTTAGTTTCTGGTGTCATTCCAAGGGGATCAGTACCTGACAGCCTGGGATGACCTGATTGACAGACCACGATGCTTTGCCAGAGATGGCTTTCATCTCTCTCCCTTGGGATTCAGGCTTCTGGCAAAGGCTGTTGTCTCACCCATGGTGCGTTTTTTAGGCAAAGTCATTAGCACAAAATTACTAACATGAAAATTTTTTCTGAAAAAAATTTAAAAGCCATACTGCTAAACGCTAGGAGTCGTAGCATGAAATTGCATTCATTGCAAGCATTCTTTGCCCTTGAGGATGGTAATATTTGTGCAGTTACTGAAACCTGGTTCGAAGCTGCAGAGAGCACCCCAGCCTTACCAGGTTTCTCATCTTACCATACTTTCAGACCTCAAACTGAGGGCTACAAAGCCAAAGGAGGTGAAGCGTGAATATTTATCAAAGACATACAAACATCCAGTCTGGTCAAATGGTATAACACACAGGAGACACTCCAAGTGCAGTTAACTGTTAACAAAACACCTATTCATATCATAGCTGTCTACAGACCCCCAACCATGACTCAGGACGCCCACTCCACCTATCTGGACTTACTTGAATCCATCAAGATTCAACCCTCTACCCTGATCCTGGGTGACTTTAACTACCCAACCATAGAGTGGAAGACCTATTCTAGCCTGAACATCAACACCAAGAGATTCCTCAACTTTGTCAGTGCCAATACACTGGATCAGCTGGTCGAAACTCCTACAAGAGGTGAAAATATCCTGGACCTTTTCCTAAGCAATATGAGTGGCCACTGTAGCAACCCTACAGTGTCACCCTCCTTGGTAAGATCTGACCATAAAGTGATCACTTTCAAAGTCACCATCTTTCCTGACACCCCTCCCCCGTCTGGGTCAAACAAAAAAACCTTTCCAAAGATGACTAAAATCTCCTGAGAGCAGATATAAGCAGCTTCACAGCCACCATCCCTTCAGTTGGAACTAGCACTAATGTCCAAGCCTACACCAATAAACTATATGGGCATCTACATAGCTGTATGGGCTAAGCAATACCTAACAGGACCAAATCATCTTCCTCAAGGAAGAGCAAACCTGTCTGGTGGACAGCAGCAATAAACAAACTCTATAATAAAAGGGAAAAAATTGCTGTCCAGGACCAAGAAGGAGCAGGTGCTAAGTTGGAAGCAATCTCTCCTTTGTCTGAACAAGCAAATAAGGTCACTGGGGAAATCCTCTAAGGCTAACTTCAAGTCCAAATTGGCCACATCCACTAAGGGCAATCACAAGGCCTTCTTCACATAAATCTGCAGTCTCAAAGGTAACACCCAAATATCTCTGAACTGGTGGTCAATAACACCACCACCATCACCACCACCACCACATACACAAATACCATAGATATAGCCAATCTGCTGGCAGACAGGTTCAGTGAAAACTTCACCCACTTTTCCCCCATCAGTAAACCAGGACATCCCCAGCACCTGCCCCCCTCCCCTCATCACCACAGAGCAGGTCTTTAATGCCCTCTCAAAGGCAAAAAAATACACTCACCATGGGACCCAACGACATTCCTGGCTGTATCCTACATGAACTCGGGCATGAGCTCTCAGCTTCATTAGGCACCCTATTCAACCAAAGCCTGAGCACCAGCTTTGTCCCAGCTGAATGGAGGACAGACACTATCATCCCTCTACAAAAAAGTGGCACGTCCACTGACCCAGGCAGTTATAGGCCCATCAGCCTGACTAGCCTGATCTGCAAGGCCATGGAGCACATTATCAGGGACCTTATAAATAAGGACATTGGCAACCTTCAAATGCTTGACCCAAGAGATCATGCCTGTTAAACTTGGTTGACGTCTTCGAAACAGTCACCAAAGCTATGGACATGGGGAAGATGCTGCACACCACCTACCCTGACCTAGTTAAAGTCTTTGACACTATTCCCCACTCAGGCATAATAAACTCTCCCAGCTAGGCATCAACCCATATGTTAACAGATGAGTAGCTAACTGGGTCTCTGATAGAACCCACTCAGTCAAAATAGGAGAAGCCACCTCTAGTAGTAGACCTGTAATGAGCGGTGTACCCCAAGGACTGGTCTTGGGGCCTCTACTGTTTGGGATATACTTTTCTGAGATGCATGCCAAAACCAGTGGTCTGTGGCTTAACAAGTTTGCAGATGACTGCAACTTGGCACTGTCTTAAATTCTCCTAGTGATGTGAACATCCTCCAAGAGGGCCTTACCCAAACTAATGACTGGTGCCAGAAGCATGGCCTCAAACTGAATGCTAAGAAATGCATCATTATCCCCTTTGGGGAAAATGGCATCCTCACTAATTATCACATTAATGATAATGTATTAAGAATGCAATCAGTCATGAAGGACTTGGGAACCCAGGCTGATAGCAGCCTGACTTTTGACCACCACATTCAATACAGATTTTTGTGTCATATTTTTGGTCTGTTCCTCATAAAAATTCTGTTTCTGACAAATCACTGTGATGATTTAAAGATTAAAGTCATTAAATAATGACAGACATTTGAGTTTCAGACTTCATAATCTTCAGAAAATGCATGTTAGCACAAATCCTGTTATATTTATAAGAGCAAGATTTAAAATGTGTCCCTATTTTTGGGCCTTTGTCCACACCATTTCGTCAGGCTTTGCTCAGATTTCTTGCACTAACAGGTTGAGAGGTAAGGTCATAACATCCCTGTAACCCTCCCTTATCAGACCCATTATCGAGTACAATCTTCCTCTTTGGCATGTACCTTGCCAAGCACATGCAGCAGCTGGAGAGACCACAGCGGTTCCTGACCAGGATAATCCAGGGTCTCAAACACCTATCCTATACAGACAGGCTAAAAGCCATGTCCGTCTACTCAGTCTCATACAGACTGCTCAGAGATGACCTGTGTCTGGCATACAAGGCCATCTCAGACCCAGCCTTGATGGAGTTGCTGTATCCGTAAGTCAAACTCCATTCATGCAACCTGTATACAAGGCCTCAACCTGGTCTGTGACATTAATAGAACTTGTTGGGAGGATAGATTTGTGTCCCAAGGACTCCCAACTTCTGTGGAATAGACTTCCTCTCTATATCAAGCAGATTACCTCTCTAGCCCTTTTTAAGAGGACCCTGGACTACTGGATAGGAAACAGAAAGTACATCCCTGGGATCTCACCTGTGTCCCTGCTGGACAGGGAAAACAGGTGCTGACTTTGTGGGAGCACAGGCGAAATTCTTGGCTAGGCTTATAAAAGCCTCTGGGCCAATAGCTTAGTATCATCCTATGAACCTGTGATAAGACACTGTAAGGTATCTGTCCTCATGGATGAAGTAGCATTTTGTTAAACACAGATTTAGAAGTTCACAGGCAAACTCTTTTTTATTTTCCAGTCAAATTAATTCCATCTTCATATTTAATTTTACTGTATATAATAACCAACATATAACATTATTTATTTATGTATGTATATGTACGTTTTTGATGACTGGGGTATAGTGCTGATCCAAGCAGACCATCTTCATATTCAGTATGGGGTTTCCAGACAAGAAACAAGGCATACATTAATATAACATACATACATGCAATAATTTACATCAAGAGGACTAATACAATAAATGACACCTTGTTATTACAGCAGTCAGGGAAAGTGGCTTTGCTCTTGAGGTGAATTTCTTGGCATCCATGTCTCGAACACATAATATGCAGGTTACAGTTGGTGAGCCGATTGTATCCTTTATTTTATCTTCTGCTATGATAACAGTGCTCCCTCTTATCAGCCTCCTTTATAAATGTTTCTGCTTTTTTAACTCTTTTCAAGCCATGCAGTTTTAAATTTTCTAAATTATAAATTCATTTGCTGTACTTTTTGAAAGTTTTTCTTTTCGTTTTCATTTCCATTATTATTTTCATTTAATCGGCATTCGTAATAGGGCTAAAACGGCTGGAACGGATTGCATGTTTAAGGCTGAGCTATACATTTTAACAATGCTGTACTTGCCTGAGTATCTGGATCTTGTAGAAACGTGTATGATAAAATATTTAAAAACTTTCAAAATAATCTTAGCCTAGTATTTATCTATAAACTATCAGTCTGCAGAAAATTACATACCTGATCAACAATCAGAATCAAACTCTGTACCTTATAGCTGCAAATTAAAGACCTTAACCTTTTATGCCAAGCTCTCCAGCATTCTTTGTAACCTCATTATGTAAGAAGTCTAGACAAAGCCTAAACTAGTGATGTCCATTAGCTGAACTGATGAAGCAATTTGGCAAAATGAATATTGTTTGCCTATATGTAGGTTCAAATTGCAGGCCATTTGTTTTCAGGTTTGGTGGTTGGCATGATGCCTAAAATGTTTACCTCACATCCATAAAATACAGGGTTTCATTCCTCAACTTAAAATGGCCCACAAGGGCAGCTAATCTAGTACTTACCCGCAAACTATGATGGCGACAAAGGTCCAAAAATAAAAACAGGTTTCAGATATTACTCTTGTAAAACTAGAAGGTTGGTACAATAAAAAGATCTGTGTTATTATGCATTTTTGAAGGATATGAAGTCTGAAAGTCAAATGTGTGCCATTTTTTAGTGACTTCAGTCCTCACTGATTTGTCAAAAGAACACACATTTAGGAGGAACAGACTAAAAACATGAGGCAAAAATTTAGACTTTATGGAAAAATATGAGCAGTTGAGAGGTATGCTGCCCCCACTTAGCCTCTATGCCAAACCCTCCCACAATCATAGATTTGTACCTTTACAGGTATATACTAGGCTAACAACCTCCAGTGTTTTTATAGGCTTAGCTGTGCAACCCAATCCAATTGTGTCCCTATGCATCATGGACATTTATTAAGAGAAGGTATGTTAGCAAGTTTATGGAATGTGGTGGGTTATGTTTGGAGATTACTGTCTGCCTATCAAAGACATGGGGCCCAGACCTAGGGTGAATTTCAAATTTCCCATCCCTTGGTCAAGGTTGTGCTTAAATAGTGTTAAGGACGGACTTTGCTTCACATGGATGGGAAGCCTGTTCCAGACCATGGAGATCCTCTGAGACACATAGCTGTCTCACCAACATGTCTTATTTATGTCACAAACAAAATTAAAATCTTTGGATCTGGTGTTTCTGATGCAGTTCATTTTGTGGATCTACAACAGGTCCATTAGAGCTGGAGCCAAGGATGCATTTTATGCCAGGCATGGATAGCCACTCAATAATTTGTAGGAGACTAAATGTAGGGCTTTAAGGTGATCCATACAGAACAATATGTTTATCTCTTTTTCAAAACTTGCTTTTTCTGAGTTGTTGGTTTGAGTTTCAAAATAGTAAATCAAATGTATTTTCCCCCCAGGAACTAAGCAAAGCGTCTGTATAGAAATGATGTAGCAGTACAGGCAGAGTCTGAACAGGAATTTCAGCATGAAATAGGGGACTAGAATGCAACAGTAAAGGCATATGGAATGAAATTCAGACTGTGGTCATGATAGCACATTGAAGAAATCAGGCGAAGGCAAAATTCAAAACAGAGGGTAAACTACAGGAACAGGTTAATAGCTTCAGGTATCTGGGAGGTGTGGCTGAGGAGAATGGAAGTTTGAATGAGGAGATCAGAGCTAGAATTATAGGTGTTGCAGCCGACTGGCACAGAGTGTCAGAGGTAGTTCATAGATCCATAAGTTCATAAGTAAGTACCACCCAATCAGTCTGCAAACCATTTTAAGCCTAGCCAAAAAAATCCAATTAAAATTTCCCTCTGTCCTCAAGGAAGGCAAGACACGGTACACCCTGAAAGTTTCAAGGGGCCACTCTGCTTGATATGTAGTGGAAGTGTGTTCCAGAGATGAGGGATACATTAGGATATGAAACTATCTCACTGACATGTCTTGTTTGTTTACTGATGAAGATTTGCTTCTTTTAAACAATTATTTGATGTGCAATTATTTTTGTGAAGGATTAGGAGATCAAATACGATTGAGTCTTACATGGCATAAAAGGGTAGACATAATCTCCATGGAGGAGTCTGTAAGAAACTCAGTACAGAGAAAGAGTTGCCAATCTCTCCTGATCACTAAAATTTTTGAGGCCACTGATCTTTTTACTTGTGAATCTCTGAGGTCTTTCATGTTGTGTGATATGTTTAGATAAAAACATGGAAAAGATGCATTATATTCAATAATGGGTCTGATAAGATATGAGAAAAGGGAAATTAAGACTTTAGTGGCTCTAGTAGATATGCCTTTTGAAATTAGATGGGCCAGATAGAAGACTTTTCAAACTACTGTGGATATGTGATGGTCAAATGATAGGGAATTTAAACAAGAGTACCCAGATACCTTTCAACAGTGGCTGATTGAAGGGGTGTATCTCCTGTATGGTAAGTGAAACTGTTTTGTTTACCAAAATGATTGATGCTACATTATTTTACATTTAATTTTAGACCAGTGTTCTTGCATCAATTCTTAACATGGTCTAAGCCATGTTGGATTGTGAGTCAGTTGAATATCAAATAACAACAAGCTACAACAGTCATTTGCTAGCTTAGTTAACCACAGGCCAAATGCTGGCCTGAAAGTCTGAAAAATATGCCACATAGGAGATGGCCCAAAACTGAGCTCTGTGGTACACCAATGGTAATAATTGTTTTGCTTTCAGAAGTGGCACCTGCTTCTCTAACCATATTGGTTCTCTCAGACAACCAGCAAGCTATCCATCATACAATATAAGGAATTATATTTAGATTTATAAGTCTATCAGTAACAGTTGTATTGGGGAACAGTGTCAAAGACCTTGCTAAGTTCTAGGTATGCACTGTATAACCACTATTCACTGCTTCAGTTACTTTTTCAAAGAAATTGAGGGTAAAGAGGCAGGACCTTACTTTGATAGGGCCAAATTGATGAGGGCCCATGGTTGAGAGATTTTCAATGTCCAGATAAATTAAGTCTGAGATAATGTGCTCCATAGCTTTACATATGAGGCCAGTTAGACTAGTGGGTCTAGAGTTACCAGGGTCCATAGTTGAACCATTTCTGAAATGACATTGCAATAGCTATTTTCCAGGCTTTAGGAATGTAACTAGTGCAGAGGCTTAGATTAATGAGTTTAAGAAGGGGTCAGAAAGGTCATATTTGGCACTGATAATCAGGGAATCTGGTATATTGTCAGGCATGAATGAAATATTCTTAGTTTATGAAAGGGCTGGGAGAACTTGTTGCCTAGTAATTAAAGGGGTGGCTGGGATTGTGGAACCTGTGAGACAGTTATAACTGAGTGTAGTAAAATTTGTGCTAAATTGGTTATCTGGGATAATAGCTATTTCCTTCAGGTCAGACTATGAAGTATTGTTGTAAACAAGGTCCAAACACTGTTGGGTGTTAGTGCTTAATTTCCTAATATAGTTAAAGAAAGATTTGCAGTTATTTTTTGTTTTAGTAGCTATTTAAAGTTCTACTCAGATTTGAGCTTCGTATTGTTTCCCTTAAGCTCTTTACTAGTTTGCTTAAGTCTACTCCTAAGGTAGGTAGAATGAGACCTCTTACAAATAGGGCATGCCTTATCAATATAACTATTTAAGTGCAAGTAGAAGTCGATGGCATAGGTAGCAGCTTTGGCAATAATTTGAAGAATTACAGCAGAATCTATTTAAGTCATCAAGTAATTAAAGAAGGTTTGCTTTTGAGAAGTCCCTAAACACAGAGCTATTTACAGGGAAGTACCACCAGTTTTAAAAGAAAAGATCTCTAAATTATGGTCTGGTTTAACAAGACATGATGATACATATGGAGTATTGCAAGAAGTGGTCATATTTGTGAGGAGTTAATCTGTAGATCCAGGATACTGGGACCACTACTAGAATAGTAGTATTTGTGAAAGAGTTACCTTTTATAATGTTGGGAACTGCTGGGTATGCCGAACTTTGGCAGTGTAGGTTAGCAAGTTTATTGATGGATAGTTGAAGTCCCCCAGTAGAAGGGTCTTGGGATTAATGGGTTGAGATAGCTTTTGCATTTTGAAGGGGACAGAGGGTGTTCTATAGTTAGCGATGAAGTGTTAATTAGTCTTGTTTATCGAGAGTTGGACTTCTAGGAGTTCACGTGTGGTGTCCCTAGAAGTCTGTCATGTGGTGATGATATCCTTGACGAATACTGAAACTCCCCCACAATTGAAACAAACCAACAAGCTATCCACACTGCTAAATGAGACTCACAGAGTAACTAAAACAAGAAGTGGTAACCCTGCAAAAGCGCTAACCTCTTTTTTAATAAACCAGTTGTTTTGTACTCTTTGGTAGTTTGGTAATCTATTTGCCTGGACTGTGTTGGTTGACTCTCATATTTATATTTTTGTTTTAGTTACTCCCCCACAATTGCCAGTGGCTCTGAAGATATGATAGTCATTATACCCAAGAACAAGCGAGTGCTTTTATTGCTCTGAAACCTTGTTTCTGTAAATATACATATATAAATGTATTCAAGTTGCAGGAAAGTCTCTAGTGAGGGTATTTTTGTTAAGATTCCTGGCACTGATTAGAGACACATTAACATGTTCCAAATTAGAATTTATTAGGTTGGAAAGTCCATAAGATGGACTCTGGCTAAAAATGGTACTATGGGGACAATGAAGGCTTTAGTCAAAATGCAAAAGACTTGGTAAGAAACGTGAAGGCCATCCCTGGCAAAGCAGTAGGACTTGTCAGCCATCTCATCCCAAATGAACACATGCGGGATCCCCTAGAATGACACCAGTTATATACCCAATTATTAAAGCCAATTACCTTGTCTTTGAATCTCTGCATCTTTCTGGTAATGGCAAAATACCACTAAAGACCAGTGTCTTTCCTGCCTCAGACACATGCATAACAAGCTCAATCATATCCTTCTGAGTGTCCTCCTGGGATGAGTGTGTAAGGTCATTCAATCCCACGTGCACCACTATCGGGTCATAATCCCATTTGTCAGGATGGAGGGATCTAAGAGTCCATGTTGCATCCCAGATCCTGACACCAGAAAGACATCTAACTTTCACCCTATTCTTATCCAGCCTGGTGAGCATGGCATTTGTATGCTTTAGAAAAATGCCAAAGAAGCTGAAAACAAAGGTGTACACCAGAGTGGTGTAATCAGGACCTCTATATGGAATCTTCTGTGAGGAAGATGCAGTTCCTGAAATGTATGGTACGATGTACACTGTGGGACAGATAAAGAAATGAGAACATTTGAACAGATGCCAAAGTAGCTCCAGTTATAAAGAAGATCATGGAGAACAGATGATGGGTCAGGCACATATGCAGAAAAGCAGGTGAATTAGTGAAGCAGAGCTGGGAGAGAGACAAAGTCTATAGGAGACAGGGATGTCAATCCAAAAGGTGACTCCAACATCAGTTGGTATATTATTTAAATCTAGAAATGTGGTGGAAATACATTTTAGTGTCTTGTTTAATACAGACAAATATGCATTTTTGGAAAGGACGCTGTGCTAATTTAATAATGTTATAATACTTTTTACTTTACTCACCTGCTCTTGTTACACCCTTTTCTTCCTACCACACATTTTTTTCTGTAAGTACATTTTACTTGGTTTACTTTTAATTGTAGAATATTTTCAGAGAGTTTTGTTCACATGCAAGTGTCCTTAATGCATGGTCTTTTGAAGCATAGCATTTCATATAATGCCTTTCCAAAAATGTTGCCATTTCTGGAATTACTGCAAACATTTGGCAAGCTAATTAATGATGTTGTGTTGAACATGAGATATTATGGATTTTTGTTGTTTTTTTTAAATATGACCCCTACTCTACCTATTGTTTCCTACCCTTCTTGGGCATTTTAATATACTGAGGGCACTATGATCATATGTGTACAGTTCCCAGATACACTTTGTGTTGCACACAGCAAGCAGCCATGTGCATTATGCGTGCAGTTCACAGATGCACTTTGTGTTACACATCTTTATATACTTATCTCTCCAGCACATTCTGTTAATAGGAACCTAGCTTCATAGGTATTTACTAGGCTATTAATCTGTGAGGATCTTAAGAAGCCTAGCCTTGCATTCCCATGCTAATTATTAGCCCTTATATTTTCCAATACAAATCTCTAAAGATGGGCCACATCATACCATGCATTTCAGGAACTGCATCTCCCTCACAGAAGATTCCATGTTTCCCCCATCCATGAGGGTCATTGATGCTAAGCCATGGGTGAATTTGTGGATACCCATCCATTCCTCCATTGATGCTAAGCCACGGGTGAATTTGTGGATAACAATCCATTCATCCAAGTTCCCTTTGAATGGAGTAAGACGCTTTATGTGGAGGGGAGCAAGTTCCACAGAGGTGGTATTCTTTATGATAGAGATACACTTAGCGGAGCAACATCAATGCCCAAACTCTATGACAAAGGCAGCATAACAAAATGGTAATGAGCAACAATATTAAAATAAGGGTATATTTGCATGCAAATGAGTTAAAACAAGATACTGGGGAGATTCAGAAATGTATAAAGAGCATGACATTATGAGCCAATAGGAGTATTAATGACCAGAGTAAAATCCTGGAGTACATGCAGAAGAGTCAGGGAAATATGCCAGGATTAGCATTTCGTGGTCTTCCCAACCATCATCACTGTAGACATAGGAGCTGGTAAACATGTGTAGCCTTACTTCAGGTCCATGAGATTGGTCGATTACTCATCCCAGTAGATACACAAATATGTGTATCTTTATGTATACCAGCTACAAGGAATTTTCAGTGACCAGCTGGGGACAAGGAGGGGTATATCAGGCATCTGCCTGTAGAACATCCCACTGATGAAATCTTGTATCTGTGCTTAGCATGCTTTTATAATTTACTTTGAATAAAGTATTTTATTCAGACCACTTGATGTTTTAGTTTTTGGAAAACAAATACACTGTGTAACAATGCCATTATGGGCTGTCTGTACAGCAGGCTATCTAGTATTCTAGCACTTTCCTGTACACTAAATGTAAATATAGCAGTATGCTCTACAATCTTCCTCCCCCATTAACAAGCACAGAAATGTCCCCACAATCCATATCCCCTAACACACATGGACACCAATTTAACCAATGGAGTTAAGCACACAGGTAGTTGCCCCCATTACAGAACTGAGAAATATACATTCTGTAATACTTACCTTCTGCAGGTATTTGACAGCTTAATATCCACAAAGACACACAGCCATCCACAAGCACAATATGACATAGGCTGAATCTATAGTGGTATAATGTGTGTTACAATACCAAGATCATGTTATACACACCTATATATGTCTCAAGGAAATGCTACAAAGGTGTACATATGTCCTAGCATATCACAAAGCAATGCTTGCCTGACTTCTGTAACAGCTGTGTTTCACAATGACTTTACTGTCTGGTTCTCATTAACCAGCACTTGTTTTTTACCTTCCATGTGCTTCACTGACTACTTTACACTTTGTTAAGAGACTTAACAGGGTTAAATCAGCTTTGGCAGGTGAAATTCCTTTTTTTTTTTTTGCCAACACAGCTCTATGTTTTCTTCTGTAGTGAGATGAACTTCTCTGCAGTTACTAGGGGTTACACTGGGATGATCCAGGCCTCTCAGTGCAATTATTATACAAATGAGAGTTCAGCTTATGAACGTCTATGAGTGGCAATTGTAAACAGTTTCTCACAGAGAAGTCTACATGGCATCATTCACACACCTGAGCACCTCCAAGGTGCACTGCACATATGTGGGGATGCTAGTGTCCACAGGAGGGTTTGCACTTCCCAGATTAATCCTGATAGGCAAGGAGGTGCAAAACAGCATTGCCTTTCTAATTCTTTAAGTACATGCTTGTAAAGCAGATCCATGTCTGTAATTTTCACACGTTCCATATTTTTATTGCTCATATTTGAAATGGCATTGTCCATCTTGAACCCTCCCACTGACCATGTTGTTGAGCTGTGCAATGTTGCCCAGCAATTCCTGCAACAGGAAGTGGACATGACTATGAAATGGCAGCTATTATTCTCTGGTATGGGATCTAGTCAATGACCATGACTTCAGATGGCAGTGGTGCATGCAGTAGTAGGGAGAACAAGATCTTTTTCTACATGCTCCATAGAGACCACCAGGACCATATGCTGGGGAAGTGTTATCAGGGGTCACAGTATAAGGTGGGTGCAAGATACTGTCTCAACAAGGTGGTTACTGATGCCACTGCCGTACTTTGAACTGGAAGCAGTGCAGTCACCACTTCAGTGACTTGAAGAGGCACTATTTAGATCTTCTTCACTAATGGGAAGAAAAGGTCAGAGTGCCAACTCATGAGATGTAGTTTAATCCTTTTTTTGTTTTGTTTTCAGTACAGTGCTACCAGTCTAGACTGTATTGTACTCATTCCTCTCTGCTTTTGTTCCAAAGGCGAGGTGGCAATAACAGTGATTGTCCTGCAATACTGTGGAGGTTGGCCCACCTTTTCAGGTTTAAGGGTGGGTAAATCTTCTGTGTAATGTGCAGTCAGAGGTTTATTTATCACCTCCTCTGTATAATTTTTGGGCATACACCCATAACACAATAAGATACTTCATGGGATATGTCATCACCTTTTGGTTAATGTGCAGAGCTTGTCAGCCATTTAAGTCAGGTTGGCTACTGAAGGACTTTGTGTATGTGTGCTTATTAATTATTAGGTGGGGGCTCTAGTAATGCTGCTGGTGCCATTACAAGGGCTCTAACAAGGTCCCTTGTTTCAGTATAAGTAGGGGCTGGGTCTTGTAAATTTTGACAAGTAAGAGAACCATGTACTACATGTACATCATACCCAGTTTGCATTGGGGACATAAATACCCACAGATCATTTTACACTTGAATTGGTTTATCCAGGATCTCTAAACATTGGTTTAGGGAGGGTTGCTTCACATGAATGATGGGGTTCCTATATAGGGTATTAGGACCTGTATAGGCCTCTCTCAAGAAGGGCAAATTTATGATGAAGGCAAGATTAAGTTTTTAAAATGGGCTGTTTGGGCTGTTTTTTTTGGGCCAGATGAGGGAGTCACATCGCGGGGGTATTTCAGAGTTGTCTGTATGCCTTATACAGAAGCAGAAGGGCAAGGACAGGCCACAGGCCAAGTTATTATTCTAAAAAAGCTAATTTTAATGAAGCCACTTTTGCCCAACTTTGCTGCAGGGTCTTTGCTGGAGGGCATATGGCCAGCATTTACCAAACTGGATCAAGTTAACTGACTAATTCCTGGCATATTGGTACTGAAGAGTTTAAATACCTGATGGTCCCCCTCACTCAGAGATGACTTAATGGTATATCCAGTAAGTTTCATAGTATCATAGGCATGACAGATAACAATAGGTATATGTATTGATAGATATTTATATACCAAGATATTCCTTTGCAGCAATATACTTAGTAAAAATTATACACCAGACAATCCTACGCCTTAGCAACTTTTATAGCTAACCACAGATATATGCTCATTTTTAGCCCAGCTTAACCCTTTGTGTCAATCAAACCCCTGCCCTGTGTTTGGTTAATAAACGAATCAATCCACACCTTCATCCTCCCACCTCACACATCACCAGGCAGTGCAGTTAGTATTGAGCGTACATATAACTTTTTCTCAACTTATATGTCACCCATATAGGTGCTATATTCCTCGTGTTTTCATATTTCAATGTTTATTCTCACCTCCCATTTCTCATATATCTGGTATAATTGTTGTTATATTTGTATGTATCATATATTTATTAACAGTATTTTTATGTTATCATGCATTTCCATGGCCTCTCTTTTTTTATTCCCTTTTTCTCTATTTTTTTTTTATTTTTGCTTTGTTGTTTTTCCATTTATTATTTTGCATTTTTTATATATTTATTTCTCCATTTTTATATGGCTATGGTACATGACACCATTCCCCAACATGCACCCACCCAGTCAATAACAGCCATTGCACATCACAGCAGTCCCTTAACAACCCAGCAGTCATTTAACAATAGCAGCATCTTATTTCTGATGCATTATGGGTCCAAGCACTGGGTTCATCACCAGAACAAATTTAGTGTGAGGACAGGTAACATTTTGAAATGAAGGGAGGCCCCTTTTGAAACCAAAGATTAGACAGTTACAAAGGGTCCATGTTTTCATGTGGTATAATTTTTCGCACATATTTATTATGATTGTCTAATTAGAGCTGATCAGGTTTTTATTTCATGGTTTGTACATTGATACAGAAGCAGGTTGTTGAGGAGCATGAGTTCTAATTTTTTCATAAGTTTTTTCTTCTCTTTTTTTTTCTTCATTGTTTCTTTTCATTTTTTTTGATTCTCAGGTTATTTTAAGACCCTTTGACATTTATAAAGTCTTTAGGAAGAGAGGTGAAAGGGACAAAGGTAACCCTGGTTCCATTCCAGAAGTATTCCTGTCAAACCAGTGATGAATTTCCATTCCAGGATTTTAAACCATGTTACACTGTGTGCAAATAGGGAGAAGAAGGTTGTGATTCTGGTGGCTTCTGGAGTGGATTTTCAATTAGGAAGTGAAATATATCCTTCTTCCAGTAGGTATAAGAACTTAGTAGTTTATATTCTTAGTTATTTATGTTTCTCTAATTCTCAGGTCCTTTTTGCCAGTTTCCCAAGTCCCTTTGACGGAAGGACCCAGCCAGCTGTGTGTCCCTTAGATGTGGCCAGATCTCTGCCTTCTGATGCCAACATGCCCATGTGGCCAGAAATTGCCAGCAGTTTCTCAGCCTGTCTGCATTTTGCTGCTGCTGGTCTATAGGTCCTGCATAAGGGGCAGATTGTCAGAATCTCTGAGAAAGTTTGATGTCCCATCAAATTACCAAACTTCTTATACTGACAGAGTTTGTTGCCTGTGTGTCCTTCATATTCTCACTGTTTGTTGTACAATCTCTGGTTGTTCTAACATTGTTGTATGGTATCTTCATATTTCAATCCACCTCATCATCATTCCCACATGCAAGATATTCCTTTGCAGCAATATCATACCCTGTCAGTGTTGTACACTCCAGGTTCCATCATATTGTCCCTTATTCCAAAAGACTTGCTGCCAGTGTAAGTGCCTATGCAACCTTGCAGTCAGTTTGACCCTAAGGTAAGCAGGTGCAACCATCCTGAAATCAGGTGTTGCCTGTGTTTGCAACTATACTAAGCACTGTCATTTACACTGACTTACACTATTATCATGATTTCTCCATATAGTACCAGCCTCATAGATTAACTAATTTCTGAGAACAACTCTTCATGAATGTTTCTCTCTGTATTTCTGTGTTATTCATAACTTAATTTTCTCCAATTTATTATTTCATCTGTATACAATTGTAAAATGCTAAAATACATTTCATATGTATGGCCCTATTTCTATAGTTGGCCCTCACATTTATCTTTTTCTATTCTATTATTTTTTTTGTTCTATTTGCTTTTGTTTTTTTGCTATATTTTTATTTTGTTTTATTTTCCATTTTTAACACTTATTACATCAACACACACACCATTCCATGCATGCAATTCCACCACCCCACATCATGGTCCCACAACAACCCCACCTGCATCACAATGGCCATATGGCAACAGAGTTTATAACAACCTGGCCCCTCTGGTGGTGAGCAGGTCAGGAGCCACCAGTGGCCAACTCATTGAATGACACAGGTAATTGTTACTGAGACACAAAAATATTTGAAATGTTGGGAAAGGGACAAAGACTCACCTCACTAAGTCCAAGATGTCATTTCATTTCTCAAACTCTACTAGCTCTCTGAGGCGATGATCTCTCTGTTGATACATATTCAGGGGGTTCATATTCAGGGATAAAGAAGTTTTAAGAAGAACTTGAAAAGATTTTTTTTTCAGATTTGTTCTGTTTTTTGTTTTTTTTCTTCTTTTTTTTTGTATTTTTTCAGTCTCAGCATTTACCAACATTTTTTTGAGGAGCCGGAGAGAGGGTGAAGAGTTGGGGAAGGAAGTGGAATCTTGAAACCTGTATACTCTGAATCTTGATACAGCTTGCAGAATTATATCCCTGCCCACTGCTTGCAACTTCATCTGAGGCAAGACCAAAGTGGGGAAAGTGCAAGTGTTTTTGCATCTAGATTGCATGGGACTTCATGAGGGGGATATATTGAGGGAAGGAAAAGATTTTTGATATCAACAGTAGTGCTTAAGAACTTAGTAGTTTATACTTCTCTCCATTAAACATCTAATGTCACTCTGTCCACTCTGCCAGTTTCCCCAAGTCCCTTTGAAGTTCAGACTGAGCCAGCTAGCAAAGGTGGTACAGGAACTGGTGGAGGAACTCTGCCCTCATCAGCCATGCCATCATCAGCCATGTGTGAGTGCAGGGTCATATCCCTGCTCACTGCTGGCTAGATCATCTGAAAAAGGACCCATTGGTCAGGATGCACAAAGTGGTGTCTAGAGTCTCATTCCTTTTATGTTTGTTCCCTTCTTTGTTTGATGTACAATCCTCCTCATCACCATTCCCTTTCTCTGTTTGTTGTACAATCTCTGGTTGTTGTACAATCCACCTCATCATCATTCCCTTTCTCTGTTTGCTCAATATCTTCTAATCCACTGTTCTCCCCCTTCATCAGTGTATCAGCACACTGTACCCTGTGTAGTGTGTAGGTTCCCAGGTTCATCATGTTGTTATAAAAAAGACTTGCTTTGCAGCAGTGTGGTATATTTACACTGAGAACCCATGAAACAGGGTTTTGGGAATCTGGTCCCCATAGTAAGCCTGTTTTATAGATAGGACTTACACTGAAGTAAGTCATTTACACTGGAAGCAGGTATTTGAGAATTAGGACCAACTCCCACTGAGAACAACTCTTTTGGAATCTCTCCCAGGATCTTGTCAAAAAATGAATCAAATGTGCAGCGAACCCTTTATATTCGATAAGTTCCTTTGTCTTATTGCCACTTCTGTACATGCATGAAAATGCTGTGATGCATCGGCACATGTACATGTGCCATGTTTCTGAGCCTTCACAGTCTTTTTACTCAGCCTTCTCTGGGGAATACATTACCTCACTCTGAGTGGCTTGTTTAATTGCCCGCTGTTCCCACAATGTTTCTTCTTCATCTTAATCAATAATGAACCTACAGCCACGTCATCCCAGAAAGATAAACAATGACTGACTCATGGATGCCATGTTTATGAATCCCAGGGAGTGACTGACTCATGGACGCCATGTTTTTGAATCCCAGGGAGTGTCTTTTCTAGCCAGAAAGCATTTTTACATTTTCTCATTTTGTTTGGGGATAACCTGATCTTACAAACCAAATTTAAAGCCTTCAAAATGTACTGAAGGGTTTGAATCAGTATGTAAACCTAGGAACATTTTTTTGTACAAAGGAGCAGGGATAGAAGCAGGAAAAATGCTCCCATAGCAGCTGTATGATGTAGACCTGGGACACCTTGTTCTCCTTGCTGATCCTAACCCTTAATTTGAACTAGTCTAGTGGATGCAAGGAAGGACATGTAGACCCACAGAATTAAGAGAGGCACCAGGATCCACTGATGGTCATAGGATCATAGAAGATTACTAGGCTATTGACCCGGAGGTAATTTCAAGCCTAGCCATTTCATCCTAGTATAGTACCATATAAATGCTAGCAATACCCCAAATTGCATTTAGTCATGAATACCCATGTCCAAGAGAGTTGTGGGTGCTAGCCCCAGTAAGAATTTATGGTGCCACATCTACTTGTCCAGGGTTCTCTTGAACAGTGTCATAGAGGTGCTCTGTTTCATATGAATTGGTAACCTGTACCAAAGATGTGACAGTTGCTAGAAGTTAAATCTGTCCTTTCAGTATGTCCTGTTTAAGTCACAGGCCATATTTAGTTCCCTGCAATGGGTAGCCCTAGTTCCATTTGATTTACAGATATGCAGCAAGTTCATTAGGTTTGAGTCTTGGATTGCTCTGTAGGCCAGGCATAAGTCACCCCTAAGAAGTCTGTACAATATGGAGTATATTGGCAGGGCCTTTAGTCACTCTGTACAAGGAACATGCTGTATCCCCTTGCTCTTCTTTGTGAGAAACCTCTGAGTTTTCTCCAATTGCTCCAGATGCTTTGTACCATACATGCCAAACAAAGCATTCTACTCAATTATGGGCTAGATAAGTACCAAGTATTGAGGGGTTATACCCTCTCTTGCTCCCATGCTGATTCCTTTACTAATCAAGTGTGCTATGTAGAAAGCTTTCCTTGCTACAGTAGACACATGGTGGTTGAAATTAAGGTCACATACAACTTGTCCCGGGTCCCTTACTACTTCATGAATACTTAGGGTATTGTTGTTGATTTGATAGTGTGAAAGGACATTGTGCCAAAGGGAATGATGATGCATTTCTTTGTATTCAATTTGGGACCATAACTAATACACCAGTCATTGTTCTGTGTGAGACCCTCCTGGAGTATACTGACATCATTTGGGGATTCAATGATTGCACCTAGTTTGCAATCATCTACAGACTTGGTCAGGCACAACCCCTTATTACTGACCTGAACTTCTGACTAGTATATACCAAACATTAGTGGACTCAGCACTGACACCTGTGGGACCCCACTGCTAACAGGTCTGCTGGATGATGTTGAGTTGCCCTCTTTGATAGTGTGTGATAGTGTGTAAGACAGTTGGCAACCCATCTTACAATGAAGAGGGTTACATTTAGTTTGCTAAGATTATCTGTAATGCCTGAATGTGGGTCAAAAGCCTTTGCCAAGTTGAGCTATGTTCTGTGCAAACATTTGCCCTCATCAATGGCCCTGCTCACATCTTCAAAGAAATCCACCAGATTTAACAGGCAGGATATGCCCTTGATGAAGCTGAACTTGGTATAAGCCAGGGTTCAGAAGTTACCTATGTAATTATTTATGAGGGGCATGATGTTACATTCCATGGCCTTACAGATGAGGGTGGTCAGTCTTACGGGTCTGTAATTCCCCAAGTCTGTTGCTAGGCCACCCTTGTGGAGGGGAGTAACTGTTTCTGTTCTCCATTCTGCAGGATCAAAGCCTGTGGTTAGGCTATGATTGAAAGGGGTACTTAATGGTGATTCTAGTTCATGTTTTAGCCTGTTTTGAAGACAGATAGCCTGGGAAGTTACCTGGTCCCAGAGATGCTGTGCTTTTGTCTTTGGCAAGGCTTTCAGGACCTGCTTTCCAGATATGTAGGGTGGGAGGGAATTTGGGGGAAGGTTTGTGATAAGTTTGGAGTTGTACAGTACAGGCCGAACAGGGCATTATACTCAATTTTGGGCCGGATAAGTGCCGAGTATCCCCCTGCAGGTTGGCTTTCTCTGTGAAGTCATTGTTTGTGATATCGATGGCCACTAGTTCTGCACATGGGTACTACCTTTTAGGCTACATATGTAGCTGCAAAAGGCCTTATGGTTATTCTTGGCTGTACTTGCTATGTTTCTCTCAAAGGAGCCCTTGGAGGATTAAACAAGTTGTTTTATTTTCCTATTGAGGCTGAGGAGGGTGCTTTTCCATTGTCGGGGCCTTGCCTTTGTTTTGTTAGACAGCAACTTTTTACATTTATTCTAAAGTTTGCTGATGTGGGATGTCCACCCTGGCAGCTTGTTTTTACTTGGGGCTCTGGCTTTGATTCTTTCTGATATAGCCAGGTTTATACACTTATGCAAGTGATTGTACAGGGCTTTAGTGTCATAAGCTTCAGTGTAGTTACCACTTCCAGCTTGGGGTGGGGCTTGGAATGTATTTATACCTTCACCAAGGAGGGCATAGTTTTCCTTGGTAAAGTTTTTTGTCTGATTTCACCCTTTGTGAGTCCTGGTGTTAGTGCCAGCTTGAAGGCAACTGATTTGTGGTCAATTTTGACTGAGTGTCCGACATTCGTGGCAGTGCATCTGTTTGACATATTGGTGAGGACCAGATCTAGAATATCTGTTATTCCTGTTGGGGTATGGACAATTTGTTCCAGAGTATTTGAATTAACAAAATCAAGGAACTTTTGTGCTAGTGAGTTAGGACTATCATACATTTCCCAGTTGATGGTGGGATAATTGAAATCCCCCTTAACCAGTGTGTTTGGTGAAATCTGAATTGTCTCCAGTTTGGTCAAGTAGACTTTGTGGGTGTCGTGACCCATGGAAGGGGAACTATAACTGGGTCTGACTAGAATGGGGGTATTACCTACCGTAACTTCATGGAGTTGTCCAGTCTAACTAGATTGGAGGTGAATTTATCTCTTAATATAGACTGAAATACCACCTCCTTTAGTTTTCACATGTTCATTTTGTGGTCTAAAGGTGTGGAAGGCATTGTAGTCTTCCAAGGCCAGGGTATTATGAGGCCTTGAAGCAAGTTTCTGTGACAGTACAGACATCTACATCTTCTAGTGATAGAAGTGCTTCCAGGGAGTGCAGTTTTTGGTTTAGGTTCCTAGCGTTTAGCAGCATGACTCTTATTTTGTTCTGACTGGTCAGCTGTGACAGACAAAAAAAAAGTTTTGAGTTACATAACAGTAAATGTCTTAATAGAGAGTAAGTAACGAAGTGTGTCCTCTCTTGACATGACTTTTTGATCCTGGTAACTTCACCTTTGTGCTCAACAGTCAAGAGTAATTCTCACACTGTTATCCTTCCAAGGCATTATTTCTAAATTACAGCCTACCACTGTGGCTACTGCACTAAATGAGAAATCAGTGCAGCCACTAAAATATAAATAGAAAGTGAAATTATTTTTAGCACTTCTAAAAGGGTAAACACATTAAACATATACCAGCATATTTAAATTACTCCTCACACACATTAAATATATATAAAACACATATATAAAACAGAAGTTGAATAATTTTTTTTTTCTTTTTTGCACCTCCAAAAGCATGATGAAGTGTTTGATTATATATTCTGCATCATCCATGTAGCACATGTATTTACATAATATATTACGAATAAACTCATTAATGCAATTCTAATACATTTTGTCAAACTATTAAGCTCCTAAACATTGACTGTAACATCTTGCACATGCACAAGAAATTTTTCCTGATTTTATATTTATATACGCACAAGTTAATCACAATATATGTAGACACACACACACACACACACACACACACACACACACACATACACACACACACACACATGTATATGTAGCATGTATTCACTGTTGATGAAGCTAATTGGGAAAACTTTAATATACTTGATTAAGTATACAGTATATTAATTTTATTTTTTATCTATTTTCACTTTGCTAGTAAGTGTTCATAGGTTCATAGGTAGGTGCTAGGTTATTGGCCCTAGGGCCTATACAAGCCTTGCCAAAAAGGTACCCTGGCTTTTGCCATCCAAGAAAATTATTTTCCTGTGCCCCTGTCAAGCAGAACCACAGAAGTGATCCCCGGGGTGAATTTCCTATTACCCATCCAACCATAAAGATTTTTCTTGAAGAGTGCTAATGAGGAGCTCTGTTTGACATAGATAGGTAGTCTGTTCCAGAGCATGGGAAGTCTCTGGGACAGGAATCTATCCCTCCAGCATGTCCTGTTTATTGTAGTGACAAGGTTTAGGTCCCTAGAGCATGTAGCTCGGAGGGGATTGGGATTTCTTTAAGTGGAGCATGTCCAACAGCTCTGGGTTTGACATAGCTTTGTATGTTAGGCAGAGATCACCTCTGAGTAGGCGATATGCAACTGAGTAAAGCTGAATTTTTTTGAGACTGTCTGCCTAAGGCATCTGTTTGAGGCCAGTAATCCTCTTTGTGAGGTATTTTTGTGGCCTTTCCAGTTGTTGCAGATGTCTTGTGAGGTACATACCAAAAGGGGCATTGTACTCTATAATGGGTCTAATGAGTGATGAGTAGAGGGGAACAATGACCTCTTTTTTTCTGGATGAGAAACATTTTGTGATGAGGTGTGCCATGTAGAAGGATTTCTTGACCACTGTGGTGATGTGATTATCAAAGGAGAGACTACTGTCCACCTGTGTCCCAAGGTCTCTTATCACACTTTCGGTGTTAAGTAGACTTCCACCTATGTGGTAGTTCATGGGTACAGAGTTTTTACCAAAGGGGATTACAATGAACTTTTCGGCATTGAGCTTGAGACCACATCTTTGACACAAGGCATCTGTCTCAGTGAGGCCCTTTTGTAGGACGTCCACATCGTTAGGAGTTTCAATTATGGCTCCTAGTTTGCAGTCATCTGCGAATTTAGTTAGCCAAAGACCTTCTGTGTTAGCCTGAACTTCAGAGAAGTAGATATCAAACAGGAGAGGACCCAGGACTGAACCCTGTGGCACTCCACTTGTCACTGGTCTGAAGTCTGATTTGGAGTCTGCTACTTTCACAGTGTGGGTTCTGTCAGTAAGCCAGTTGGCAACCCATCTTGTGACCACAGGGATTTATACCTAGTTTAGTGAGTTTATCTATAATTCCAGAATGGGAGATGGTGTCAAATGCCTTGGCGAGATCTAGATAGGCTGTGTGAACTACCTTACCCTCATCTATAGCTTTGGTGACTACTTCAAAGATGTCTGTCAGGTTTAGAAGACATGATCTGCCTTTTACAAACCCAAACTGTGTGGGGTCCAGAGTTTAGAGATCTCCAATGTCTTTGTTTATGAGTTCCATGATGATAAGTTCCATGGCCTTGCAGACGAGGTTCATAAGGCTAATGGGGTGGTAGTTCCCGAGGTCTGTTGTGGCCCTCCCTTTGTTCTCTGTATTTTGCTTCAGTTTCATCTACATACAGTCCATATCCACAGTTTGTGTTTTCTTTTTTAACTTATTTTACATTTCGTTATACATGAAATTTTATTGTCATTTCATCCATACTGTGAAAAAAAATTATCAGCCGAATTCAATAAAACCTACATGGTGCATTTCTAGCATGTGAGTGTCACAGCAGTGTTTTAGACTCAGTAAGCACCGTGTAGAGGTGCATAACATCATGCAAACAAGGTAAACATGGTTGCAAGCTAATGACAGCATAAGCAGCTGAATTGTATGCTAATCAACCAATCCAACAATCAACCAGTCCAACACAGAGGAGCTATTCAACAAGCTATAAAGCAACAGTGTAAACTCAGTGCTGGTTTTCCCTGTGAATTCCAAAACCTATTGGAATACAGACACAGAAAGGAGTCTACACTGAAAAAATGTTAAGGGCTACTGCTGCTTTAATTCAGGCTGACGTTTATGGTGCTGCTGCCAATAGACCTAGGCCAAGAAAGAGAAGAGTTTTCAGGCCCCATTTAACTTTTCACAACCCACATGATGTGGAAATTGTAGAATGCTACAGGGTGGATACACACACACTACAGGAACTCTGCAACCTCTGTTATCCTCAACCCAGAGCCAGGGCCAGCTGAGGAGAATCCATTCCAGTGAAGACAAAGGTATGTGTAGCACTTAGAGTCTCAGCTACAGGTACCTCTCAGAGACCAGCAGGAGCCACGCTGGGGGTGTCACAGGCATCAGCATCCAGGATCCTCCATCATTTCCTGAATGCTATGGTCCATCACACCAGTGATCACATAAAGTTTCCTTGTACTCCTGAGGAGAGGGACAGAGTCCTGTGTAATACCAGAAGAATCATCTTGAATGTGTGTGCTGGGAACCCTGACAGTTGCCGTGACTGGCATATTTGGTACACCTCCCAACTGTAGCAGGTGTTTGCAAGGGGAGGATATCCCACAAGGTCATTTACTGGGGGATGCAGGATATGCACTGGAACTGTGGCTGATGGCACCCATCAGAAATGCACACACACCCACTGAAGAATGTCATAATGAGGCACACGCTCAAACCAGCAATATCATAGAGCATGTATTTGGGCTGTTGAAGTTGAGGTTCTGGTGGCTAAATAAATCTGGGGGAGCCCTGCAGTACAATCCATGGACATGTACTGAAATATTAGAGTTCAAGCACCTAGGCAGTGATCTATTTCCCTGTGGTACATTTGGTTAGGGACACATGTCTGAAGTGACATTTAGCTGGAGAGAAATATGGCTTTTTGTGAATTCCCTGAAGGCAAAAAAAGCACACACTGCCTTGCCCACAGCTTTAATAACCAAGAGCATGGGGGCAGAAGAACTAATGAGTGTTGTGCTCAGTGCATGGTTATGTAGCTACAACATGTAGAACTGTGCTAAAGCATTTAGAATGTCCCGCATACTAGTGTAGTCACATTTAGGCTCCAGTATGCATTTTAGGTAATGTTCTCTAGATACTGTGAAAGGGGTAGTGGTTCACATGCATCCCTTATAAATATGCTGCCAGTAGAGTACTGCATTTTTACTGCCACTGACATGCCCACTCGCCAGCCTGCTGCTGATGCCTGCCATACTGCCTGCTGTCTCAAGTTGCCTGGGGGCCATGGACATTATTCCCCCCTATGCATTTGGTTTTGAAGTTGTGGGCATGGTACTGCATTCTTTTCTTTGGCCACAGGGAATTCACAGCAGCCATATTTCTCTGCAGCTGAATGTCATTTTAGCCATGTGTCCCCAACCAAATGTATCACAGGGAAATGTCATGGTGGCTATTTGCCTGAACCCAAAAATATTCATAGTATGTGCCATGCTACACAGCATCATCCTGAGAAAACAGCTTTAGCATGATCAAGAGAAGGAGCACACATCCCACCACCAATGCCAAGGTCATCACAGCCACACACAGATGAGGAGACAAAGGGGAAACCACCAACTGCTCTGGGTGTAGGCAAACATGGGCATGCTCAGTATGCCCTTGCATTGGCTAAGACACAGCACAGAGTACATTCATGCACCACCTAAGGGCCTAAATTCTACCTTCTATGCACATACATATAGTAACATTGATGCCAGGCAACTCTTACAATCTGTACCTACCCATGTATTGGCTGTGTACTGCTTGCATCAGACAGAGTCAGCCCTGAACTAAAACTGTGGCAACTGCTGCATTTATAAGATAGGTCCTGAACTTGGAGTGTATTGTGTAATACTATGAATGAGTGGCATATCCTTGTATTTCATCCCTTAGCATTGTAAGCAAGTAAAAGGTGGGGGATGTGTGCAGAAATGACCTTAACATGTAACAGCAAGCATTTATTTGGCATATATGTGTCCATTATTGAGTAGTAGACCTCAGGCGTCAAAGATTCACACAGTCATACCTCTAATAAGTGCTGCTTCAATTTAGCACCATACGTTTGTACTGGAAAATCATTAAAAAGAGAAGTTAGAAAGTAATGATACACATTGCAGTTTCAGACTTCACAGTCCTCACAAGATCACTCACAATAAAGCTGAGAAAATCAACTGGCCTAAGAAAGAAACAAACTTGCTTACCGTGCAAACAATTTATTAAACATTTTTGAAAAACCTTCTTCAGAAAACAAAACTTAATGCAAAATTGTAAAAGCATCATCAGTTTAAATACAACTGTTAACCAATAAGAACTCAGTATTATTGTAACAACTTCAATTATCTCTTAAAAAAGCAGTGACAACTTTAAAACTAAAATAATGCACTCTGCGATCTTTTAAAAAACACTTAATATTAATCACATCATTAAGACCAGTTTTTTTTATCTGCATCTAACTTAATTTGCCACATGGCCTCTTTTTGCTCAAGTAAAGTCTTAAAACTTCCAGCCCTCTTATCTTTAAACCCTTGATCTAAAATGGAAAAAATAAATTTGTGTGTATGCATGTGCATATGCACACATGCTTGTGTGTGTGGGCACGTGCTTGTGTGTGTGGGCGCGTGTTTGTGTGTGTGGGCGCGTGTTTGTGTGTGTGGGCACGTGTTTGTGTGTGTGGGAACATGTTTGTGTGTGCGTGCATGTGTTTGTGTGTGTGGGCATGTGTTTGTGTGTGTACTCATGTGTTTCTGTGTGCGCACACATGCTTGTGTGTGTGCACGTGTGCTTGTGTGTGTGAATGCGTGTTTGTGCTTGTGAGTGTGTGTGCATGTGTGTGGGTGTGCAAGCTTAGGCTGACACAAAAGGTCAGTGAGTGCATGTGAGAAAGAAAAGAGCAGCAGGTAGACATTAGGATAAACTAATAAATGGCCAGTGAGACAAAATGAGTTTTAAGCTACACAGCTGAGCCATTGAACTGTTTTGTATGTCTATATGAGTCTTCCAGATGAAATGGGTGTGTTAGTGTCTGCATGAGTGCAGCCAAGCTCTGTGCTAGCTCTACATCTTGGTATGTTGTACAGGTGTGAGCCATGCAAGGTAGAGGTGGCAGTTCATCACTGTCGTCCCTCACCATGAGAACTGGCTCTGCCAGGAGTTGTACTGGCATGTCCATGCCCACGGTCAGATGCACTGCTGCTACCTGAACATGACTGATGTCTGCTGGATAAGCTCCCTTCATGGGGATGCCCAGGACCATGACCCCATGGCCTGCCATATTTTGGTCTGGACGGCTCATGCACTGATGGAGCAGTGGAAATACTGCCACTATGGAAGCATGAATTGACATGGTCACATTAGCTAACAGCAGTTGATGTGGCTGACCTACACCCACAAGGATGCCATTTCCCTCCCAGCAGACATTCCATCACAGACAAGGCTTCTTGTTCCATGACAGACACCCCTCATTCCAATGTGTCATTCATCTGATTCATTGAATCTGCAACATGGTGGGCAGTCATGCATGTCAGCCTGTGCCATATCTACAACTCTCAGCATTTTTCTGTAGCACCTTTGGGAATGTGCCTGTGCCTCCTTGATGGCCCTAAATATACATTGAGTGGCATGAGAAAAGATACTTGGATCAGATGGTGGAGGGACTGAAGGCCTCCTCTGAGCACTGTTAACAATTTCCCTGTGTGGCAACTCACCCACATTTTGGCTATGGCCAGAATCGACAGGCACTGAAACCACATCAACCACACTTCCCTGATCAGTTGTCTCACCCTCCACCTGTCCAATATCTTTGGGCTTACTGGAATGGGTAGGCATAGACCTACTAGCTGTGTCTGATGGGATTGCAGTGGATGGGTATATGTCAACCTCAGCATCATATTCAACCTCTGCATTCCCTGGCTGTGCCTTTGTTTGGCCACCATCATCATCATCATAGTCTGCTGATACACTGACATTAGGTGGTAGAAGTCCCACACTTCCACTGTTATGATCACCTGTGATAAAAAGCAACAAAAACAGGAAATATTAATACCTGCACAACTACAGTTCAATATATGCTAACAAAGGTTATTACAAACAGTACAGCAATATACCCAACAGGCCTGACATCAACATCACACAGCAAAATATTTATTTAAATTGCTCAGCAGTACTGACCTAAAAATATTTGGCTTACTATCTGCAAATGAGATGGTCCTGGAAGAAGTTAAGCAAAAGTTAAGGGCAACAAGAACTTGGCTGACAACTATAATCTAAGCTAATCAATCAGAATGTGTTGTTCTTCACTCACCCCCCAAAAAAATCTTGTAACACAGAAGTATTGACTTCAATTCTTTTACTATACAACAGTATTCAACTGTTGAGATACCAAAGCCTACCTGGAAGTTCCTCCTGGGATATGCTTGCTGTCCTGACACTGTTGCACTGACATCCAGTACATGCTGTTCTGCATAACTCTTCATTTGATGTTAGTGGTAGCTCCATAGCAGACCCTCCCCCAGTAACCATCTGATAATGCCTGACTGCAGCTGCTGTCCTCTGTGCAGATGTGATCATGTCAGTGGCCCTGTGGTGCCTCTGCTCATATGTCATGCAGTGGCTACCAATGGCATTCATATTATCCACAATCTGCCACCAAATTAGCATTCTACATGCCATATTTCCCCATCCTCTTTTAAGGAAGAAGGCATCATGTTGCCTAAAGGCATCCACTATCACCTGATTTTCAGCACAGTGAAGGGGGGTCTCCAAGGACTGACAGACCTGGGTGAAATACTTTTGGGTGTCCTAAAAGACAACAACAGGATAATACACATAAATATCACATAACTATAACATTACTGTTCTAGGATAAAACAGAACAGGTAGCCTCGCAGTATTACCCACTGTAGAAACATAAAACAGTCTAGAAATGTGAAATATAAACAACAGGTGACTGTAAAAAAGTAGAGTAACAATAGCAACGTATCCATGTTTGTGCCAAAACAGTAATGCAGCTTTGCCCCCCTCCCCAGAAAGAACAGGCAAATGACAGATTTTTCAAACAAATCATATTTGAAATGCTGAAAGTGCTGTCAAAGGAACTGTCACAGAAGCATTTGTACATATTTATCAAACAACATTCCATTTTTATGTATTGTCAATCATGCATACTTCTGAAATGTCTTGACAAACATGCCCATGGCATCAGTGCACTTTTAACTAATGCATACAGATAAAAGTGTAAAAGCCTTTGCTTTGATTTTTCTTAATTACATTCCAGCATATGCAATATGCAGCTGACAAAATGTAAGCATACCTTTTGAATTCAGTAATCCTCTGTGCAAATATATCCCAAAGTAATAACATATGTTCAGTCTTCACATAAACAAGTCTCATCGCCATCACTTTGCCTAGCTACACAGTTGCCTTTTTATATCGTGTAGCTTCATGGCTGTTAGCATGGTGAAAATGCAAATGGGGTGTGAACTGATTAGAATTGCTGAATTCCAAATACTTGGATCCATGTAGGAGATATAAACATAGTGCAGACACTCCCTCAGTGTTTATTTTTAATGGATTGCAACTGTAAATGATTACTGGTTGGGAGAAGGAAAACACAACAACAATGCAGGTGTCTAACATCCAGTTGATGTGTCAAGTTAGATCTTCACAGTGTTAGATGTAAGGTTAGAAAATGTAAGTAAGCAGCACACAATTCATGGGGTGTGTTCAATAACAAACTACCTCCTTTTCATTTGTAGCAACAGCAATATGATATTATTTCCAGTTAATATCCTCACACATTTTGAGGCCAATTATGCAGAATGGCTTAAACACTGCATGTCTCAGATTACTGGTCAGATAACTGATGAATGGTCAACAAACACAGAGAGGTAACACAGATGCTGTATATTTGCAAACAATAATCATAACAGGTTGTGTGACCACTAAGTGCACTACATTCAAATATAATAAATGTACAAATAACAGTTGTATGGTTTCATATTACTGTAGATGATGCAGTTGTGTGCAGAATGATTTCAGTTCCTTGCTGCAAAGCTGTTTGTGTGGCAAAGACTGATAAGGCAGCCATCCTGTGTTCTGAGGGTTTGTTGGAGTGGGAGTTCAAATCCAGATCTCTATAGACATATCTCATGTGAACCATCATTTTCTAACTTTCACAGCATGTGTTCTGTCAGTCAGCCAGTTGGTTATCCATCTAGTGATGTAAAGGTTAATCCTCAGCTGGGAGAGTTTCTCAATGATACCTGCATGGGGGATTGTGTCAAAACCATACACCAGGTCACATTAGGCAGTATGCACTGTCCTACCTTCATCTAGGCCTATCACACAGAATCAATGGGTTGTGACAACATCACAGATTGCTTGTGGCATGACTCAGAACATGCACCTTCCTGATACAGTTGGAAGACACACTTCAAAAGACCCTCCACACAGGCTATGTTCCTGTAGAATGGTGTACATCAACATGCATCCGTCTAAGTTGGGGGGGACAGCACTTGATGCTTGCATGTATAGAGACATCCTGACTCTCCTCAACTGTGAGATAGACCAACATGTCATCATGGGCCTCTTCTAGATGGACACTAGTTCATAGACTGGTACTAGGCTATCAGTCCTAGGGCCTATACAAGCCTAGCCATAACAATTCCCTGGCTATTTCTTCCCACAGTATTTACTTCCCTGGACACCTGTCTAGCAGGGCAACTGAAGTGATCCCCGGGGTGCATTTCCTATCTCCCATCCAATCATGAAGGTTCCTTTTGAAGAGGGCCAAAGAGATGCTCTGCCTGACATGTATGGGCAGTCTATTCCAGAGTGTGGGGAGTCTCTGGTTCAGGAACCTAACCCTCCAGCATGTTTTATTCATTGTGATTACAAGATTTAGATCCCTGGAGTGTGTGTTTCTGGGGGATTGGGATTACTTTAAGTGTAGCATGTCCAACAGCTCTGGGTTTGACATGGCCTTGTATGTTAAGCAGAGATTGCCTCTGAGTAGACGATATGCAACAGAGTATAGGTGGAGTTTTTTTAGACAGTCAGCATAGGGCATCTGCTTAAGGCCTGTGATTCTTTTAGTGAGGTATTTCTGTGGCCTTTCGAGATGCTGCAGATGTCTTGAGAGGTACATACCAAATGGGGAGTTGTATTCTATAATGGGTCTAATGAAGGATGAGTACAGTGGGACAACCCCCCCCTTTTCTGAAGAAAAAGCTTAGTGTGATGGGTGTGCCACATAGAAGGATTTCCTGACTGTTGTGTTGATGTGGTTATTGAAGGTAAGTCCTGTGTCTGTGTCCCTAAGTTTCTTATTTGTTGTTTGTTGTTTTGTTGTATTAATAATGTTCTTTTATTTTGTGGGTACATGTTCTTTCCCAATGGGGATGGCTATACATTTCATGGCTCTGGCATTGAGCTAGCCTTTAGCTGGCAGCCTTTTGTAGTCTCTCCATAGGCCTTTTAGAATATCCACAATTCCCAGTGATTCAATAATGGCTCCCAGTGTGCAGTCATCTGTGAACTTGATGGCCTGTACTTCAGAGAAGTAGATGCCAAACAAGAGCGGTCCCAGGACTGAACCCTGAGATACTCCACTTGCCACTTGTCTGGAGCTGGATTTGGAGTCGGCTACCTTTACTGTGTGGATTCTGTCAGTAAGCCAGTTGGCAACCCATCAAGTGACGTAGGGATTAATGCCCAGCTTAGTATGTTTATCTATGATTCCAGATTGGGGGGTGGTGTTGACGGCTTTGGTGAGGTCCAGATAGGCTGTGTGGACCACCTTACCCATGTCCACGGCTCTGGGGACTGATTCAAAGAAGTCAGTCAGGTTCAGGAGACAAGATCGGCCCTTCACAAACCCAAACTGCATGGGTTCCAGTGTTTGAAGGTTGTCAGTGTATTTGTTTATAAGTTCCATGATAATACATTCCATGGCCTTGCAGACCAGGCTTGTCAGACTGATGGGGCGGTAGTTCCTGGGATCCAAGGTGGATCCCCCTTGTTGAGTGGGATAACTGTAGCTGTGCGCCACTCAGTGGGCACGAAGCCTGAGGTGAGGCTATGATTAAACATGACACTTAAGTGAGGTGCCAGTTCATTTTGTAGTTCATGTAGTACACAGCCTGGGATGTTGTCTGGTCCCATGGATGCTGTATTCTTAGCTTTGGAGAGTGTGTTTTTTACCTGTGGGGCCGTTATTACTAAAATTTGGCGATCTTTCAGTATTGAGACGGGCCCTTTAGGGTGTGAGAGGGGGGTGAAGTTTGCACTGAATCGATCTGCCAAGATATTGGCAATATCCTTGGGATCAGTATATTTAATGCCATTCTGTTGTAGCTCAGAGCAGATATGAACATTGCCATTTAGATTCTTGACATAGCTATAGAATCCCTTGTGGTTGTCTTTGGATTCTTTGGCAATTTTATTTTCATAACTAGCTTTAGATTATTTTATGAGGGATCTCAGCTTCTTACTGAGGATGGTAAGGAAGTTTTTTGCATCCTGGGATTTTCCTCTTTTCTGCAACAGTTTCTTCCTTTTGTTGTAAAGTTTGTTTATGGCAAGAGTCCATCAGATTGGCTTCCTTTTTTTGGAGGAGAGCATCTTGGTTCTATTGGGGATGGCACAATTTATGCATGAGTGGATGTGCTCGTACAGTGCCTTAGTGTAGGATTCAGCAGTCGAAATTTCAGTTCCTGTCTGCATTGGTGTCATGAAGTTTGTCACTTCTGACTTAGCATGAAGTTGGCTTTGGGGACATTTTTTACATAGGTTTCCTTACTGGGGGGGTGGGGGTGGGAAGTGTATGTCAAGGGTGATTTGCTTATGCTCAGACCTGATCAACGAGGTGGTGACCATAGGTGTGGAGCATCAATTTCCTATGTTGGTAATGACCAGGTCTAGGATATTGGAGCCCCTGGTGGGACTAAGGATTAGTTGATTCAGGGTGTTGGAATTTATGAATTCCAAGAACCTTTGGGCAAAGGTGTTGGTACACGAGTAGTTTTCCCAGTTAATGGCAGGGTAGTTGAAATCACCCAGTGTTAGGGTGTTTGGCTGTATCTTAATATTTTCCAGTATGTTTAGAAAGGTGTAGTGAGAATCTTGGGGCATGGTGGGGGGATCTGTAGCAAGCTACAATTTGGATTGCAGTCTTACCTAGTGTTAATTGCACCTGGAGAATTTCAGATGAATTGTTTTGGACAACTAGCCTGGTGTTGTGAATATCCTTGGTGAATATGGACACTCCTCCACCTTTAGTGTTTCAGTCTTGGTTTGTTGGCCGAAAATTATGGTAAAAGTTGTAGCTGGGTATTGCAATGGTGTTTTCTGGAGCCTTGAGCCAGGTCATAGTTACTGCACAGATATTGATATTCTCCATTTTTAGGAGTGCCTCGAGAGAGTGCATTTTGAGGTTTAGACTTCTAGCATTGCGTAGCATTACCTTCAGATTTTGCATGCTTGTACCTGTTACGGTGGTGGTTTTGTCCTTTGAACTTTGCCTAAAAAAGGCACTATAGGGGTGGCAAGAACCTTAGGCAGTAACCTGAATCACAGGATGACAGGTGAAGACCATCTCTGGCAAAGCATTGTGGTTTGTCGATCATGTCGTCCCAAGCAGACAGATACTGGATCCCCTTTGAATGACACCAGAAGCTTAGCCAATTGTTGAAGTAAATCATTTTGTCCTTATACTGTGGTATCACTCTGGGCAAAGGCAGGATGCTACTCAGGGCTAGGGTCATACCTGCCTGGGCCACATAATCCGAGAGCTCTTCCATGTCTCTTTTCATATGTAGTCCAGGGAGGTACGTCTCAAGTCATTCACTCTAACATGGACAATGACAGAGTCATATTTGTACTTATTGTGGAGTGACCTGAGTGCATGCATTATGTGGCAGATCCTGGCACCTGACAGGCAGCTGACTGTGATTTTCTCCTTGTTCAGTCTAGTGAGTGGGACATCAGTGTGCCTGACTATAGAGTCACCTATGACTAAAGTGTTGGGGTACGTTGTCTTGCCTTAGGTGCTGTTGTCGGGTGGCACACTGGTGTTGTCTTACCTTAGCGGCTGTTGTTGGGTGGGACACTGGTGTTGTGAGCTATGTGATACTTTGGTTGTGACTGGTGTTTGTTTACGTTTCAGCTTCGGAGGTCCTTGTTGCTTGGACAGGTTACTGTTAAGGGCCTCCACATATGTGGGTTTAGTGCTGCTATGTGTGGGTGCTGGTGGTGTGGGTTTAGAAGGGCTATGTGTTGCTTGAGGTGTAGTGTGGGTGTTAACCTTTTCCTCTTGACTGTCTAGCACAATCTTGGGTGGAGAGAGCTTTGTTTCCAGTTTGGCTATATAAGTGCATCTCTCGCATTTAGTAGTGTTGGGTGGTAGAAGAAGAGGGATGTCTGTGTACATAAGGCAATTGCTGCATTGCCCCAATATGCCCAGATTCACCAGATAGATAGGAGAAATCACCGGAAGCTGACCCTTGGACATGCCTAACAACAGACCTGTGTTAGTTGTTAATGCTACATCATGTCTGTTACATCTGATAGATATCCTCAAAGAGGTCGTTGAGGGCATGCATGATGACAACAGTATCAGCTTGTGGAACATGACCAGGTCAAGGCATTTGACACAAATGCACACTGAGGTACTCAGTCTACACTGTAATATGTGCCCATAAACAGCTATATCACCAAGGGGGTAGACCAGTGCATCATATACACGGCAACTCACTAAGTTGAAATGTGTGAAGAGACTTATATCTCTCATGTCCATTGATCAGGTCCATACAACAGGGCTGTTAGCCCCTTTCCTGTCTGTTATTTAAGTGATGGACATCACAGATGACATACACATCCTGTGTCCAAACATCTGCTTGAAGGGTTACAGATTGTGAGCAATCATTAACTCCAATGGTGAAATTAGTATAATACAAACAGTATCAACATATACCAAAGATTGCTGCCACAGCCTTGACAACACCTGCAATGACAAGAAAACATGGGGGGTGGGATTTGTTAAGTCAGGAAAACAAACACACAACGCAAGTATAATGTGGGAACCACACCTTATAATCAGACCAATACGGATGTGACCTGTCTCCTGGGTAGATGGTAAGTGGAATGTCCACCAGCATGTGGTCACAGTGCTGACTACTTCCTTATGTGTAACACAAGTACTGAGTATGTGAAGGACATCCACATCAGAGGCCATAATACCTTTATAGTTCACAACCTTCATTACACCAGTAACGGAGTACAATGCAACCTTCTTCATATACCTATCTACACATCTTCCAGTGATGTGTAACTGGAGTGTACCACCTTTGTCACAGTGAGCTTTCCGACAGCTTATTGGCCATACCTAGGTATTATCTTTGGGACATATTCCCGACTGTCTGATGGTGCGGTACAGCAATCAAGTTATTACAGCAGATGTATGTGTGTGACCTGTTCTGCTGTTGCACACACTACATATATAGGTGTTTGAAACATTAATGGTATGGATATCATTTGTGATGGTGTGGACTGTGCTCTATATATATATATATGATGGTGTGGACTGTGCTCTATATATATATATATATATATATATATATATATATATATACACACACACACACACACACACACACACACACACACACACACACACACACACACACACCATGTATACCAGTCAACTAGCCTGTATTGCTCATAATGTCACATACAGGTACAGCATTGTCCCTCCTAACACCTCCAACAGATATTATGGTGCCAGGACAGTGTGTGTGATTACCTTCCTAGATTGTCAATGTATCATGATAGTTGTTCAAGTGTGTTTGTGCAGAAAAATCTCTTATCACTCTAAATCACATATGTTATGTCAGAGGCATGAGATTACTGGTGGTATTATTCTGATATTGTCCATGATTGTGGTTGTTTCTTTTAATGTTTTTCATAGGTTCATAAATTAGTACTAGGCTAACTGCCCTTGTGGGCCATTTTAAGCCTAGCCAATTACCTAATGTGAGAATCAAGCCCTGCACCTTGTGTTTGTATGCTAAACATCTTAACTGTTATGCCAACCCTCCCTCCCTTCCATGAGCCTTTACCTGTGCTCCGCTTGCTGGAGACCTCTGCTAAGATTCACTCATTTTCAGGCAAATCAGTTTGCTCAGCTTCACAATATGCACCCTATCCCAATTGTATGTCAGATCCTTGAGAGATGTCCTCTGTATTATTCATGTAAGAATGCTTATCTCACATTGACATCCTCCCCATTGTTATGTCACCTTGTGCGACAGTCACATAAAATGCATTTTAACTGTGCAGTCCCTACTGTACCATATAAATATGTGATTGGTGTTGCTGCTACAACCATCTGACATTGACATGCCGTCATCTGCTGTACATTAGGTTGTTTCATCTGTCCTCATTCCACGTGTTAATTCCTAAAATTTATCTGCATGTCCCTATTCAATGCACATACTTCCCCCAAGTGTTTTTGTAGATGGCAGTCCATGTGCCATTACAGAACATTTACACAGTTTCAGTACAACATGCCTAGAATGGGATATCACAGCACTCTGCACTTACTGTCCTGTACTGTGTTTGGACCATATACTTCACATTCATACCTCTCAATTGTCCAGATATTCCCAGGATGTCCAGATGTGTTCCTTATCAAATTTGTGGCTTTCTGCCAAATCACTGGATAATCTCAGGACTGATGTGACTCAGTATTATACACATTTGAGTACATACCGCTCAACTGTCCAGATTTTTGCATTTTATGATCTTTTCCTCATAAAATTTTGGTTTGCTGGAAAACCATTGCCACGTTACTGTGAACTGAAGTCAGAAAATAATAACAAGACATCTGAGTTTCATACTTCATGCTTTTCAGAAAATTTATGCTAATGTAAAACCTATTATTCTATCAACTTTTTCAGTTTGTAATAGCAATATTAAAAATCTGTCCCTATTTTCCGGCCTTTGTCCCACCATTACTTATGCTTTTATCTAGATTTCTTGCTCTAAGAGGTTGAGATGTATGTTTGAGTTTCTTACTTCACATTCTTCAGAACATGTACTTCTACCACATTTCTATAAGACATGTATGTCAAATATGTCATTATTTTTGGGTCACTGTCCATGCACCATGTTGGCCTTTGTGCAAATGTGTTGAACTATGAGACTGAGAGCTATCTGTAAAGCCTTGGTAATCATTGTGGCATTCCGCACAAAACTGCAGATCATACGTGCTCTGCTTTAAAAAGGATTACTATCCATGTTCACTTACATGGTTTTCTGGCTAGGAACAGGTTGCCAGCCATGACATCTCACTTAGATGCGATGCATGGCATGAATATGCATTGCACAGTGGTGCACACTGCTACTTGCCATGCACTACTGCACACACATGTAAACTCTATATAGGCTATGTGCACAGCCTACATGGTGTTTATTGAAACCCTCTTCTTGAGCCACTGCTGAAAATGGGCAGTTGGCTGTGTTAATTTATCACAGTTAACAAATGAAAATAGGTAAAAAAATAATAAATCGGATTCAAATTGCAGTACTGGTTTCTGCTATGTACTGCTTACTTGGAATTGATATACATAAAGTGCTTGAGACCATTCCCTTGATATGACAGAGATGTCAGCATGGCTTAGTGATGTGTCTTGAGGTGAGTTATTAAATAATAAAATAAATTAATAACATATAAAAATGAAATAAAACAGTTAATGCAGGTAGAAAGTGAGTTGCTAACATTTCTAGATGCATGCCTGAAAAGTTCATTTGTTTTATAAATTAGTTCCACATAGATGTCAGTTTAATTTCTAAACTATTTCCCCTTATTTTTCTTTTATTGCTAAATATTTTCATTTTGTTTTTGCCTCCATTACACCATATTGAGTAGGTATGGACTGCAATGCCTTTAAATTCTTTTGCAACAATCCACTACCGCAATTGAATGCCATTTCCTTATCTTGCTTGGATGAAGCCGCAGATTTGATCTGAAAATCTGCATACTGTAATATTGTTTACATTAAAGTTATTACCAGTTTACAACATATAGTAAATATATTATTTGAGAAATAGAAAAAGCAGGCAATTTACTCATCAGCTTCTGTAGGAAATTTGGGGAATCCTGAAGTACATAAATGCAGGCCTTAAGATATTCTTAGGAAGAATAGATCAGATATTCTATGGGAACATGGCACATACAAATTCATGCTACATATAAAATGCAGTATTTGGCCACAGCATTATACATATGAGAGCATGAATCATGACAGGTGAAATGTTGATAAAAAAAATGTTATGTGGCTGACTGAAAACAATCACTCTTTTAGTATAAAAGTTGGGAATCGCAAGAAATAATGTTGCTGTTTGTTTTTGTTTCCTTGGAATGTTTTTATTTTCCCTACAACTTTGTCCTATAAAGGGAAAGGGAGGAAGGGGGTTAGAATCTGACATTCACGGTCATCCATTAATTTTAAATTATTGATGGAATATATGCTTGAGACTGAAATTGCAGACTTGCAAATAGAAATTACTTGAACTGCAAAAAAGCTGTAAAATATCAAAGCTATCAATTTATGATTGATGACAATGGCGTACCCAATGTTTGACATGTTCTGCAAAGGCTCAGTCATGCTGACACTATTTATGAAGAAAATGGAATGAGCGAACAACTGTAAATACAGCACCAAACAAAATGTCAAGATATTTGCATACTGAACACGCTGTAATGCTTAAGAGTACTGGAAATGCATTACTAAGACTTGAAAATTAATGTTGCAATACCCAAGAGCTTTGGGATTATAGATTAACCATGACAGTCTTCAGATGAACCATATGAAGCATGAGCAGAGTAAAGAGTGATACAAAATGAGCCTTATTCTCTAAATGGGTTAGTTGCACTGTAACTGTATCAGCAACATTAAAATGCAATGCATATTACCTTAAAATAATATGCTAAACTTATAAAGAAATTGTAATAGTTACTATGTGGTATACGATGAATCCGGGGAAATGACAAGGCACACTAACAGAATCTGTTTAATGTTAAATGATGCGCCACTCTTTATTATATAAATCATTGTAAGATAAACAAATCCCTGCACCTTGATTTGTTAAGCCACCTTTGTACATGCTTACTATGCTCTACATTAAATACATTGTTGCCTTACTCATTCTGACTAAACAGTTATTCCTTTAGCATCACTGCGTATTTCATGGAATGTAGCAGCCGTGGTCTGGCAGTTAGTGAAGAGGTTTAAGGCTGTGCTACAGAATTTCATTCCCCAATCTCGTTTACCTAATGTATAACCTTCAGCTTGTCACTTAACCAGACAGTGATGGGGAGCAACTAGGAATTTGGATTAGGCTCCTCAGTGGTCCCTTGGACTGTAAGCCTAGCAACTATCTATGAACCCCTCTTGATCCCATTACTCAATCAAATAATTAATTAAATAGATTCCTAGATAAGCCAGTGGTCCCTAGTGCTCTAACTCAACAGAACACTGTCTGCATGAGACAGATCATGCATCTCAGTGTTCCCCAACAATCCTAACGGATATATTTCTGATACTACTACCTATCATCCTACCTACAATTATTTTAGTAGCAGCAGTAGTTGTAGCAACATCACTAACATCAGTATTTGATATATCATCATTCCAGACTGCATCACTGTTTTCTTTTAACATGGGGATACTAAATGTTACTACAAGTACAAGGCCGAGTACAGTCAGTTTTCAACAACAGTATAAAGAATATAAAGCATAGTAAAACTAGAGTTGAAGATAGCAACATGAAAAATGAAAACTGAAAAAAGTAACATTATCAGTTAGTTCCATTTATATGATTAGCACACAAATGGATACAGGAATACAGAATGTGATTGCGTTTTGGTAGAAGAGCATCTGTCAGTCGGTAGATAGCACAGTTAGGATCATAGGAGAATACTAGACTAATGACACTGAAGGACCATTTTAAGTCTAGCCATGCTTCCAAGAAAGATCAGAAAAGTTAGGTTTTGTGGGTGGTATATAAACTTAGAAATGAGTGGTCAAGCATTTACAATCTTCCTGTCTTCAATACAGACATAAGTGCCAGACCCAGGGAAAATTTATGATCCCCATCCACTGATCCACATTTTGTTTGAATAAGTACAGGGAGCAACTTTGCTTCACTTGGCTGGGAAGCCTGTTCCAGGGAAGGGGTAGGCTCTGAGACACATACCTGCTCCTCCAGCCTATTGTATTTATGTTGTATGTGAGGTTTAAGTCCATGGATCAGGTGTTTTAGATGCTGCATAGGATGGTCTATAGACCAGACATAGTCACCACTCAGCAGTCTGTAAGAGATCAAATATAAGGCAAAGCTTTAAGGTGGTCCACATGTGTTTTCTAAACCATGTATTCTTTTTGAGGGGTTCAGGCACTTAGGCAGCGAGACATTTCCTTGTACCACAGGGAAATGTCTCACTGCCTAGGCGCCTGAACCCCTTTTTGAGAGGAATGTCTGTGAGCACTTAAGTTGTTGCATATTCCTAGTCAGGCACATGCTGAAGGGGACACTGCACTCAATGATTGGTCTTAAAAGGGCAGAATACATACCTCTCAACTGTACATATTTTGACAGAATGTCCAGATTTCTGCCCCATATTTTTGATCAATTTTTCATAAAATTGTGGTTTCTGGAAAATCATTTGCAAATTATTAAAAACTGAATTCATAAAATAATTCAAGACATTTCACTTTCAAATTTCTACCCTTCAGAAAATTCATGCTAATGCAAAACATGTTATTCTATCAGCTATCTAAGTTTGTAAGAGCAATATTTAAAAATTGTCCATATTTTGGGGCCTTTACCCCCATTATTTATGGCTTTGTGAGGTTGAGAGGTATGAGTGCAACAGAACATGACATCTTTAGACCTGGATCCTTACTACTGTAGACACATTATGGTCAAAGGCCTAGTCACTGTTTACAAGTTTTCCCAAATCCTTGAATAATGGGTCTGCCCTTAGGGGAGTATTATCAATGCAATAATTTGTAGAGGTGGCTATCTTACTGAAAGATACTATTATGCACTTCAATAGAGTACACCCAACATGCATTTAAGTCCATTGAGACCTGGTTTTCTAATAATAATCTACTTTTGAATACCATTAAAACAAAACTAAGGCTCTTAACCCCCAAAACATACTCTCTAAATCAATACCAATTTACTATTCTCTCTCAGAACAACACTATAATAGATCATGTATCTCACACAAAACTACTAGGCATCATTATTGATGAACTTTTTAAGTTTGTCCTGCATATATATATATATAATAACATTAAGAAAACTCATCAGAAACTGGGAACTCTCTATCAGCACAAAACTTTCCTAGACATTCACACTAAATGCACTCTAGCTACTGCCTACCTTCTGCCCTTTCTCTTAATATGGAGCCTCACTATTCAACAATCTTCAAACCTTCCTAAATTCAAAGTTCGAATCTTGCTAAGTTTGCAACCATTGCAAAATACTCCTCTTATCACTGCATGGCCCTTCACAAACTCAATTGACTTGAACTTCCACTTCACCTTACCTTCATCCATCTAATCACAACACATAAAATCATTCATACACCCATCGCTTGTCTGGCCTTAAATACTATCTTCTACTCCAACAATCCAAGCATATCTTTCACGTCAGAAAGTAAATGGATTTTACAACAACATTGTCCAGTGAAATCAGTCGGAAGAAATCTATACTCCTTCTCTGTAGCAAAAATCTGGATCACCCTCCCCTTATCTTTAAGAGGTAACCGCATTCACACATCCTTCAAGCATGCACTTAAGGAACACCTATCTAAATCTTGGATATGCTCCTGCTCAACTCCAGGCTAATGTCTTTTCATATCAACACCCCTCCACTGTCTTTCTCTTCTACCGTAAACTCGCTTTATCTCCATAATTTTCCCTCTTAGTCTTTCCTCTCTCCTCCCCTACCCTGTTCTTTGTTTTTTTTTTTTTTGTTTTTTTTTTACATTGTCCACTTCAGTTTTATCTTTCTCTCATTTCATCTCTGTCCTTATTTGTTCATTCTGCTACATTCCCCTCCTTTCTTTTCTAAATTATTGGCTATTTACTTCTTTTTCTAGTTTGTGCTACTGTTTTACTGTATTTTAATTAGTTTCTGTTAAGTGAAAGACCATGTCTATAACTACTAATTATTTTACTTTGTTCTACTTGAAATGCTTTTCTACTTGGAGTATTTCTTTCCGGGCCTCCACTGAAAATGTTTTTTTTTTGTGGCCCAGTTGGACTTTTCTGGTAAACAAATGTCAAATGTGTTAAGGATTTCCTGGGTCATTGAGGGGAACGTTTAGCTTGTAAGGATATGATATGGGATCTTATCTATGGTGACATGGAAAAGGAGAAGTTCAAGCACATCATACTGATTGACCATCCTTGAGGCGTGTATATTTTTGATATAGATTGAGGCACCACTACATTTCGTCCCATCCTGTGTGAAAGGCATTGCAGCCCTGCACTGCCAGGCTGCTCTATGTGGCTTTAAACTAAGTGTCAGTACCTGCACAAATGTCTACATTCTCTAGAGTGAAAATAGATTGCAGATGGTGGAGAGTATTGCTTAGACCCCAGGCACTGAGCAACCATAACAGTTTTCAATATTCTTGTGTTGGTTTTGTATGGTGGAAGGTTTATCAGACTGGCAATACCTAAAAAAGGCACCATATTTATTATTCTGTGGTATAATTCTTGGAGAAAGTAGAATGCTGCTCAATGCTAGGCTCATACCAGCCTAGGAAACATAGTCCGAGAGCTCCATCATTTCTCTTTTCATATAGTATGGGAGGCATGTCTCAGGTCATTCACACCCACATTTACTATGACTGGTTCATACTGGTACTTATTGTTCAATGGTCTGAGTGCATGCCTGATCTGTCAGATCCTGTCCCCTGGCAGGTAATTGAATAGACTCTCTATTTACTCATCATGGTGAGGGAGATGTCTATATGTCTCACAATGGAGTCCCCTGTGACCAAAATATTAGGTTGTGTTGTTGTTTGCCTTATTTGGTTTAGAGGTTTAGATGACTTGTGGTATGGCTGTTATGTTTCATGGAGGGTGCTGTTTTGGTAGAGTGTTTTTGAGGTTGCTGAGGATATTTCTTGTGTGCAATGTCTGGGAGGCCTTTGGGGTTCAGAAAAAAGTATATTTAAGCACCCGCATATGTGGCTGATATAAAATTGGTGGATAGGTCTAGTGTTCATAGTTAAGTACTAGGTAGCTGACATGGCAGGCCATTTTAAACCTAGCCAATTTCCCTTCAAAGGTGAGAGTCAAACCCACTTCCTTGGTCTGTAGTAACCTCCTTCATTATTATGGCAACCCCCAACCCCAAACAGACATGTATAGGTTTGTAAATAAATATTGGGGATAGCTGCCCTTGTGTGCCATTTTAAGCCTTGGCAATTTCCCTCAAAGGTGAGAATCAAACCCTGTACCTTGTGCCTGACAACTTTATTTGTATTATAACATTACTCAGCTTTACTCAACTTATATTGCTAGGCACTGGAACTCCATCACACCCACCTTAAAACAAGACAACATTACCACACTTTTCAAACACAGCCAAAAACAGCATCTAATTTCCTCATGGCTATGCTCATGCTCTCATCCTAACTAAACTCAGCTTTCCTTCTGTTTCTTTTCCATTCTTACCCCTTCTCTTTCTCTTTCATACCTACTACTACTCCTCCAACTAACCTGTATTTGTAATTCTCTTCTACTAATGCTCCCTCCTCACCCACCTCAGCATCTTATTTATCTGCTGTTATCTCAACCTCTACACTATCAGAACATTTCCTACTATATGTTTTTATTATTACTATTATTATTATTATTATTATTATTATTATTATTATTATTATTATTATTTCTGCTTATACCCTTCCTCCTTCTCCTCTATTTTCTGCTCCTGCTCTAGTGACATCCTACCTCATTAATGTCACTATAGATGTACTGAACCCATTTGCATTATCAGTGCTCTTGTATCTCTAACTATTATCTCCAAGTATTACATGTTCACATGCCTTTGACCCATGTAAAATAATATAACTTCTAAAGTATATGATAAATGTCTTTACTATTTGTCACAATGCTACTTGAGAAGTAATGCTTAAAATGTTTAATTTTTATTGTTGTACATTGTAAATATATATTTTATGTGTACCTTTTCTCCACAGGCATCCACTGAAAATGGGACTTGTGCCCAGTAAGACTTTCCAGGTAAACAAAAGACAACAAATAGATAAATTATAAGTGCTTGTATGCGAAAGCCTTGCCTCCAGTGACACTCTGTAACTACATCCCTCACATGCAGCATCAGTTTGTTTAATAATTAGGTGGTTGTTAATAAACATGACACAACTGCTACATTACCTTAGAACATCCATATCCACCAAACTGGTTGCAAAGATAGTAGTAAACTGCATATTCATAGCTACAGATCCTTATATCAGTAGAGTATGGTACATGAGGGGTCTAGATTTGGCTAGCTTGGGTGCTGTATAGGTATAAACTTCTATCAAGACTATCTAAGATTAAACTCATGGGGCAGTAATCATAGATATGCAAAGTAGTTGCTCTGTGTACACCTAGGATCTAGAGAATTTTATATTGGTTATATCCTGCTAAGGATATAACAGCCAGCTTTCAAAGTGTCAGGGTACCTTCCATGCATGCAAACTGTCTGACTAAAAGGCAAGTTTGGGCACAAAATCCCACAGAGCTTGACTGCTGCTGAAGGGTACGCTCCTCTGAGGCTTTCAAGTATCGATGGTTGACTTGTGCTTTCCTTTGCTGGGCAAATAAGTTCGCTTTGGAAAAAAAAACTTTCATTTTCTTAATTTTGTTGATGTTTAATTACTTTTCTTTTCAGGAAAGTTATTTTAAAGCTAAAAGTGTTTTGTTTTAATGGGCTGTCTTGAGACAGTAGTGTAAAGTAACTAAAACATTTTTCAGTGGAGAAATTGTTTTTCTTTTGTACAGCTGACAAAGTGTTTTAAAACCCATTTACTGTGTTTGCTTCTGTCAAAAAAGTAACTTTTGTACACTGGTAGTGTTTACTGACAATTGCTGCTTGTCTTCCCTGGTGAAGAGGCAGCATTTTCAGCTTGACCATGGACCAGACTACCAGACTCACAATCGGTCCTTTTTACAACCATAAAAAATAAACAGCCTTTGCCACCACAGCAGGCTAGCAATTTGCCTCAGTCGCAGGTGGGTGACTCTGCAGTGACCATTTATTGTACTTCAGACCACTCATCTTCTACCCCAGATCCCTCTGGTATAGCACCTACAGCCAATATGGACTGGGGGTTAGCCATGTCATTTGCAACTGTTGGGGGTCCCCTCTGTGGCAAGGGAGAGCCTCTCTTGTTGGTCCTAGGTGAGAAAAAAGGGAAGGTTTCTCTGTTATACCAAATGCTGTGCTCATCCCTGGGGAAGCAGCTGCTGCCATTAAAAAAATGGTTGTCCCCATTTTTCCTGTCAAAACGAAACAGAAAAACAAGCATGTATTTATAAGCAATATTTGACAAACACAATTCAGGATTTTTGTCATGTCGAAAATTTGAAGGTTCACATGTAGCAACATTTGTTACACCTCTGGTGGTTGTTACTGTTGGCAGCATGCATAATAACATTTTTATTGGAAAATGTGCTACATTTCCTCAAGACTGATGTTATTGCTTGTGAAAAATGGTTAAAGAACAATGACTGGAAACCAGTTCTGTCAGGGTATAAATGTTTTTTACTGTAACAGATATTCTAACAAAAAAATCAGGTAGAGGTGTTATGATAGGGATTGAAGATAGTTATGAGACCTGTAATTATTACATGTTCAGTGATGACACCAATACTATAGACAATGTAACTGTGACAATAAAGACAATTCTGGAACACATAACAATCCTTGGACTGTATATACCGCCAAAGTTAAGTGCTGGTGACCTAGAGGAATTCCTACATTTCTTGCAAGAAACACAAGAGGGAAGAATAATATTAGCTAGGGACTTAAATTTTACCAGAAACAGATTGGAATAATATTGATTAAACAACAGTATTAAGGAGATTATTCATAATGTATATTCAAGAACAACAATTACTTCAGATTGTAAAAAACTACCAAGGAATAGAACATACTAGACATTGTTTGTGCTCCTAAAGACATTAATGTTACTTCAAGTCAAGTTTTACCATCATCTTTGTGCACTGATCACGGGCTTATAAAGGTTAATTTGTTGCTAGATAACTCTGCCAAACTGAAATATAAATCAATGCACAGAAGATTAATTAGAGATTATATGGAAACAAAATAGTCACACTCTAAAAATAACTGGACTGATGTGTTTAGTGGAAAAAAAAACTGCAGATGGAATTTGAAAAGTTTTGAAAGACAAATTGTTTGAGTGCAAAAAATCAAGGAAAAAATGTTTATTATCAGGACCTTACCATGCGACTTCAGTGGATATATTTCCATAAGAATAAGATACCCAATTAAGGTAAGAGACAAAAACTATATGGAATGGAAGAGAGGATGACTACAGCTTTGAAAACTGAAAAAAAAGATGGACAAACAAATTAAGCATATTTGAAAAACATTCATATAAAGATTTTGAGTATAATAGAAAACCTTTTATAGATACATAAGCTGCAGAAGGAATAAAGACATACAAATTGATAAACTGTGTGTAGATTCTAAAATTTATTTTCAGACACAGCAGATTATAAATATATTTACAAAATCTTATGCAAAACGGTTTGGCCCACAATCGGGATGATAAGGTGTCCTAGTGACATCCAGGTAACCTCAGATACTAGAATCATATTAGATTATATTGAAAAGAACTGCACAAAAGGGATCCAAGAAAAGCACAGGGAAGAGATGGAATTAATAATAATGACATGAGAACACTTCAGCAAGAACTTACAGTATGGAACCATTATATATATTATTTACCAGGTCATATAAAACTGGGCAGGCAAGCCCTACATTTAGCAAGGCGAAATTGGATCTGGGCCAGTGTTTGGAAAGTTCCTATGTCATTATTGATCAGGTCCATGATAATTCTCTCCATTGCCTTGCAGATACAACTGATCAAGCTTACAGGTCTGTAGCTCCCTACGTTAATTGATGAACCCCCCTTGTGCAGAGGGATGACTGTTGCAGTCCTCCATTCCTCTGAGGCAAAGCTTGTCAGGAGGCTGTAGTTAAAGAGCAGTTCTAATGGTCCTGATGGAGTCTGTTTTAAGTTATTTAGGACACATCCTGGAATGTTGTCAGGACCCATGAAGGCTGTGTTTTTGGCTTTAATAAATGCAATAAGGACCTTTCTCTTTGTAATGACTAGTAGGGGATGGTAGTGGGTATTTCATTTGGTGTGGTAGGAGGTGGCAGAGGGTTTAAAGAAGTTTTAAATGAACGTTTTGGCCAGCAGGTGTGCTATAGTTTCAGGCTGGGTATAACAGCTGCCATTCATGGTTAACTCGGCACAATGTTGAGCATTTTGTCTGAGGTTACACACATAATTAAAAAGCCTTATGATTATCTTTCATCTGGGAGGCTGTCTTTGCCTCATAGCTTGCGTTGGCAGATTTGACCAGTTCTTTAATTTGTTTGTTTAAACTGGTGAATGTCTTTTTGCACTGTTTGTCTGTTCCTTCTTGGCTTTGGAGAGGATTGTTTTCCTTTTGTTGATTAGCATATTTATGCTAGGAATCCACCATTATGGTTTATTTTTGTCAGTAATGATAGGCTTGACTCAGGCAGGTATTGCCTCCTCTGTGCAGCTATGAATGTGGTTGTACAGTGCTTTTTTGTACATCTTAGAGTAGGCCTCAGTGTCATCCGAGGTTTGGAGGGGTTTAGAAGTTTAATCAGCTGTCACATAGTTTGAGGTCATTGGCTATAGCAAAGTTCTTAACAGGTTTGGAGTTTGATGGGGGTGCTAGGTTAGTTTTAATTCTAAAGGAAATCATTTTGTGGCCAGATCTTACCAGGGAGGAGTTAACGCATGCGTGGAAGCAGCACCCCCCATGTTCATGAGTAGTAGGTGTAAGATATTTGTACCTGTAGCTGGGGAGCTAACTAGTTGCTCCAGGGTGTTTGAATTGATGAAGTCCAAACACCTCTGAGCAAGTAAATTATGAGTTATATAAGTCTTCAAGTTTATGGAGGCATAGTTAAAGTCACCCATAAGTATGGTGTTAGACTGAATGCTAAGAGATTTCAGTATGTTTAGGTAGGAGCTGTGGTTTTCCAGACTTGTGTTAGGAGATCTGTATCTAGCAAGGATATGATAGGGAGTTGCACCTAAGGTTAGCTGGACATGGAGCAGCTTAAGTGAATCATGTTGTTGGACCAGTCTAGCAGTGTACTTGTCCATTATGAGCAATGAGACACCTCCTCCCTTTGTTTTATCCTGAGCTGAGTGGGAATCGAAATGTATGAAATGCAATGTAACCTTGGGGTGTTTTCCATGGCTGTGAACCATGTTTCCATGTCTGCATATATGTTTGCATTTTCCTGGGTAAGGAGTGCTTCCAGGTAGTGTGGCTATTTATTTAAACTGCTAGTGCTGATCAGCAGTGCCATTTGGTAGTCATGAGTGATTTTTCTTATGTTGGAAAGTTTATCAACTTGGCATGGTCTTAAAAAGGCAGTGAGGGGATAGACAAAGTTTTTGTCAGTATCCAGAAGCCAAGTGATGTCAGATACACACCATCTATGACAAGTCATCATGCTTTGTTGATCATGCCTCACCAGGTGGACAGATATTGGATCTCCTTGTTGTGGCACCAGAAACTAAGCCAGCTGTTGAAGTCAATCATTTTTTGCTGGAACGGTGGCATCATGATTGGTGATTGTAGGATGCTACTCAAGGCTAGATTCATACACACCTGGGACACATATTGAGAGAGCTCTACAATGTCTCGCTTCATATAGTCCAGTGAGGTATGCCTTAGGTGAGTTACGCCCACATGGACTATAACTGTGTCATACTGATACTAGTGATGAAAGTCCTAAGTGCATATGTGATCTGGCAGATCCTGGCTCCAAACAAACAGCTCACATGTTTAGCCTGGTAAGGGGGTATCAGTGTGTCTTAAAATTGAATCCTCAATAACTATAATGTTTGGCTCAGTGGTATGTTGTCTTACGGGCTTTGAAGTGGCACTACTATGATTTTCAGAGTTATGTGTTGTGTGAGGTGCTGTCTTTTTCAAGTGTATGCAGGGGCACTGAGATATGATTTTAAAAGGTATTGTGGGTTTGGGTAGATTACATGTGAGTACATCCTCGTATGTGAGTCTATGTTTTTTTTTTTTGCTAAGTGTTGGTAGTGAGTGCTTTTGGTGTAACACTGGCAACCTGGTTTGCATATTTCCTGTCTTTACATGAGAAGTTTGCCTCCAATGACATTGTGTATGTTCATCTCCCATGCACTGTGTTTGTCTACTCTAAAATTCAGTTTTTGCCAGTGAACATGATGTAGTTCCTACACTGCCACAGGATACTCATATCCACCAGGCCAGAAACAGAGATGACCAGAAAGTGCCTATCCATTATACCAGATCCTTAGTAGATGGGAAGGAGTAGGGGAGGGCCACATAAAGGTCTAAGTGAAAGTTTTTAGTGGTATACTATTAAGTTACCTGAAGTGGTGCTGCCCTCTGCCCAAACTGGCACCTATGGGCAGTGGGAGACTATGGATAGCATTTCCTATAGAGTATTTTAAACTGAAGAGGTTTGCTTATATACATGGAATGGGTAACCATGTTTGCAACACACACAATAAGCCTTCCACCTGCAGTTCCCAACTTGGATGGGTTTTGTTAGCCCTCTGCTCCCATCAGAGTGCAGAAAAACCCTCTTAATGTAAAGCAAACTGGTTTTGAGCTCAAATGCAGTAACAAATGTTTTACAATAAAAGACAGAACTCCTGCAGTATCAGAAATCCTTGGAAATAAGTTTGCAAATGCTGAGAAATGCTCCCAAATACAGAAAAATGCTTGCATAGACCTTCTTTGAATACAGAAAAACTTTGTAAAAGTTAGAAATACTTTGACAAACTCAGGAGAACCTTGGCAAATTCAGAACAGTTTTAGCAGTATAAAAGGAAATTCAAATATATCAGAATTCTGTTAAAAAACATGAGCAGTGCAATAACAAACATAGTGTGTTTCTTTAACAAATTCAGGCTGAAAACAGTGATAAATTCAACCAAATCAATAAATGCTGCACAGAACTGTTAAATAGCACTGACATAGTTAGATGAACTTCAAGAACATACTTATATCAGCTTTGTAGGTTCACAGATGGGTTTAGAAACAATCCAAGGTCTTGTAGTCACAGGTGACCAGAAGGTGCTCATGGACTCAAGAAAGCCTGCTACTAGAAAAACATATATTAGGCAATGGAAAAGGTTTCTAATTTGTGCCAACAACATAACTAGCAGCCATTCAGGGCTAGTTGTTGTCTGGTTGTACACTATTTGTGTGAATTACTATCCTATGATCTTTCTTATTGCTCTATCAAGGTTAATTTATCAGCCATTTCAGCATTATCTGCCCATGGATCCTATTTTTTCAAGGCAGTCTGATGTCAAAATGTTCTAGAAAAGGGGTTTGTATTAGAGGCATCCAAGAAAGCCAGTGGATTCATCTTGGGATCTTAATTTTATGTTAGAAAAGTTATCGCTACAAAGAAAGAAAACGAGCAGGCATTGGAGTATCCAACTGTTTAATGAACGTAAGCGCTTTCACTGAACCAAATACATCAGCTTCTTCAGACGAATAAAAACTTTACACTTCCCAGTTTAAAAGTCCTTACACAAACCCATTGAGCAAATGGGCTAGGGTAGCCCAAATACATGATGTCACACAGCATAAATCATTTAAAGCAACATTGACTATATAAAGATTGTGTTGCACAAATGATAATCTTGACCATGTAAGAAAAAAAATAATATTGCTAATTAATTAATTAATTAATTGATTGATTTTATTTTATATTTTTTAACTGAAGAAGTCCATCTGGACACATGTCCTTTTTCAGTGGAGGCACGGGCAGAAAATGTCCAGTTATACCAGTGAAGTACAGAATAAGAAGCATGAATATATACACCTATGTCACAGAAATGTCTAATGCAAGTCAAGAAATACTCTACTCTATTACATAGTTTTTTGTACATGTTTGAACCAGCTCATCTGCCAGAGTTGAAGTTCTTAACATAGAAAATAGTTTTACTGATTGTCTGACATCTGCAAGAAGGTCATCTGAGTTGCAAGCTCTTATGGTGAGTCAGGTTTTCCTCATTTTCCATAGGGGCAGGATTTATTTGAGATCTAATCCTCCTTTTATGTGTAAAATGTTATCTGCATTTACTTTAAGACAAACTATCTATCTTTTTCTTTCCTGAACCTAAAAATGAGGGAGAAAGGATACTCAAGTCATTGGATGTCCACAGAAAACTCAGGTATTATGTTAACAGAACTAAATCTTTCAGATCTTTCAGGTATATTGTTCATTTCTTGGGAAGATAAGAAGAAGAGGCAACCTGTGTCAAAACAGGCTATTTCCAAATGGTTGGCTTTTTGGAAAGGGTTGAATGCTAGAAGTATTCTAGAAGCTGCTACTTAGTCCTCTGTACATACATTTACAAAGCACTATAAGCTTGTGTCTTTCTCTAGGTCTGGATCAAGCTTTTGCTAGGACCAGTTTCCAGAGGCTCTTGCACTCTTCTCCTTCGACCTCTCAAATGTAATTCACTATAGAAATCTCACCTTATAGCTAAGGCTACTGAAGCCATGATCAGTATCATGAACATACAAAGACAAATAAATGACCAAGAGTTCACAAAGATCCAAGATGGTCAAAAAAAACAAAATAAACAAAATAATACCAGCAGGACCACCACAACTAAGAACATTATTAAACTTTATATTCTTAGTTCATAGGTTCATAGGTTTATAGGTTCATACTAGGCTATCTGCCCGAGGGCATTTATAAGCCTAGCCCATAGTTTTGTGGCTTACGCCACCCCTTTAGTTTGGAGAAACTATGCCCATTATTTTGCTGTGCCTCTGTCGAGCAGTGACACTGAGGTAACCCCTGGGGTGTATCTGCGATCTCCCATCCATTGGTCAAGATTCCTCTTGAACAAGGCCAGAGAGGTGCTCTGCCTCACATAAACCGGGATTTTGTTCCACAGCATAGGGAGTCGTTGGGTGATGAATCTATCCCTCCAGCACGTCCTATTAATAACCGTGTCGAGGTTTAAGTCTCCCGCCCTTGTGGCTCTGAGGGATCTAGATTTTTTGAGATGAAGCATGTTCATCAAATCTGGGTTTGACATGGCCTTGTATGTCAGGCATAGGTCACCTCTGAGCAAGCGGTAAGCAACTGAATATAACTGGAGTTCTTTCAGTCGGGCAGCATAAGACAGGTTTTTGAGACCCTTTATCCTTTTGGTGAGGAACTTTTGTGGCCTCTCCAGCTGCTGCAAGTGTCGGGTCAGATACATTCCGAATGGGGCATTGTACTCGATCATTGGTCTGATGAGTGATGAGTATAGGGAGACTATGACTTCCCTTGATCTAGATGTGAATCCCTTCATGATAAGGTGGGCAATGTAGAAGGTCTTCCTAACTACTTTAGCAATATGAGTCATTGTGGTCCTGCTGGTTTTATTTTGTTAATATCATTAACATAGTACAGCTATTTAAGTTGAACTTACCATAAGAGTAGATACTCAAATGACCACTGCTGCAGTAGCTGCTCCCTTCCTCCATCCCCCTTGCTTTTTGGTATGTTTTTTGTGCCAAGGTGTGGACATTCATTTTTTTGTCATTCTTAGCATTGTCACTCTACTAGCAGGAAAGTTCTGAAGGGCATTGCAACAAACTTTTCTTTTACTAAGGTCAGCTTGAGCTGCTTGACAGTTTAGGAGCATGGAAGGTACCCTGAAGTTTTGGAAGCTGGACAGCTTTGGCACGATGTAACCCATATTTCTAAGGCTACTGCAGCAGTGATAATTGAAATATCTATTGTTATGGTAAGTTCAACTTATAAAACTGTACTTTCTAAGCAATCACATCTATTCAGGCAGTGACAACCAGCACTGTAGAATGAGCAGCATCACACAAATGCAAAGTCTTTATACAAAAGGAGAAGCTCACTAAACAAACAATATGCCCCCTATGGCCAATCAGGAAATTACACTTAGGGACATCTGAAGTGATTTCCAAGCTCACAATGAGAACAGGCTACTCTCTACTGCCACCAAAGTGCAGTCCAAGCTCTAGTTAATGTAAAATCACAGGACAAGCTGTGTTTGATGTTTAGCATCAAAAGGTCATAGACTCAATTTTCTGAAAAAAAAAATACCTGCAATCAAACAGCATTAATGATTTAGTAAATGTATTATTGTGGTGTCGGGTTAAGGGGTATGCATTTCCAATTTGCAGAATGTGATAAGACATCTTAAACTAGCAATACCATATGCCTCCTGTATTTTAGCTTAGGTTAATGTTAGAAATGCTATACTGATGCTGAGGAAAATGACAGTTTTAAAGTTTCCTAATATTGATTAGACAAAAATAATACAAGTGAGTACTGTAAATGGGAATTGTGCACACAATAAAAGCAACCACCCAGTTTTATGAAAAAAAATGGAAACATTTCCTCTAATTCTTTCTTGTAAACATGTTAACCTTCATGTCTGTTTTTCTCTATTTTTAAATATTATTGGATATAATTGAGTCAAGATCCACTATATAAACTCAGGACTGTACTACTGAAATAAAGCTGAATGGTTGAGTGTGGCTCAAAGATAAAGGTGAAGCATGTTCTTGGAATGGAGATATGGGTGTGAATCAAAATGTCCCAAGATGAAAGATGACATATGATGGGTATTGCAGGAACCTGCTGCTTTGTAATGATACATGGCCAGTAAAAATGTGGATGCTGTAACACTCATGATCAACCAACATGATTACATTTGAGCTATGCAGATGCTCAGAACACCCATAAATAACAGCACCAACAGCAGTGCGCATACTAGCAAAAGGAAGAGACTAATATAAAGTTTGTATGTGTTGTGATGGCACAGATACAAAGACATTTCACGCTTGGAAACCCAAGGGTAACATACTGTGCCCATATTACCATCTGAGTTCCACATAAACCCCAGGCAATGATTTAGATCACTCCATGACTATACAGATATGTCAGTCATGGCAGAATCCTGCTGACATGTGGAAGACACTTACACTACAGGCATATCCTAACTATAGCATGGCTCTGTACTACAGAGGTAATTCCAGGAAGCATGTATATGTGATATAAGGATAGAGAGTGATGCTGCATAGCTGTAGTTATTGCCTTTTTAATAGCTAGACGCACTTTTAGTATCGAACAGGGAACTGCTACAAACAAGCAGAGCAGCTGAGAAGTATCCTTTCTGGAAATTTATTTTCCATGCTCTAACACGATTCAAGTATTTGAATAAATTGGAAAGGGCACTGCTGTAAGCAAGAAAAATGTTATCAATAACCATTGTCTTTGATGTGCTGCATTAACATTGGCCTGGCAAGCTAGCAAATAGCAATGATTCTGACTAACAACAAGCCATGCTAATTGGAAATTCCAGCATAACAACAAATGCAGTGACCCAGAAGGACCATAAGATGTAAAAATACTGTATATTGCTTATATGTGAATATCATTGAATACTTCTTGGCATACCTATGCAATAACGGAAGTAAGAAGTCTAAAGATGAGGGAATAAAAGCTGTAAAAATGAAATAGTCACAGATGATATGCAATATTTTATACATTTGTCAGACTTCCTACTATGAATGCCACAGGTCAGGCATAGATTGTCATAAAGCAGTAGAAACTCAGCTTATGTTTCATCCAAGTCACAGTGTATTCTACAGCAGCAGGTAGAAGTGGCTTTAATATGATCCTGCCAGGATATCTAATTATATCTGTGGTCTCGCAGCAGAGAAAAGCCATGAATATCTATGTTGATTGGTCAGTGGTGTCAGGCGACCTTGGAATAGCTGGCAAAACTACTGGCAACAGAGGTTCTGAACATATCTTGCAACAATAGCTTTAGTGTCAAAGCTGGATTCATAGGTAGGTCTGGATTACAGAAGACCACTGAAAAGTGTAGCCTAATTTCCCACCTGATCCAGATCATTGTCTACTTAAGTGACTTGCACAGTAACACAACAGGCAAATGGAGGTTTGTGGAATCGAACCCTGGAATGCAGGAAGCACCTCATTAACAGCTCACAGTCTTAATGCTATTCACTTACTGCCAGATTTTAACTAGTGTGTGAACATGATTCATTAAAACTTCTTCTTGTAGTAGTACAGCATGTAGTTCTCATGTCCAGAAGATACCATCCACATAGGTTCATAGGTTCATAGGTTCATACTAGGCCATCTGCCCTAGGGCATTTATAAGCCTAGCCAGAGTGTGTTTGGCTTTCGCCACCCATTTTAAATTAATTTTGCTATGCCCTTTTTCAGGTTAGTATACTGTGCCTCTGTCTAACAGTGACACAGAAGTGATACCCGGGGTAAACCTACGATCTCCCATCCACTTATCAAGATTCCTCTTGAAGAGAGTCAATGAGGGAATCTGCCTAACCTGGACTGGGATTTTATTCCAGAGTGAAGGGAGCCTCTGGGTTATGAATCTGCCCCTTCAGCATGTCCTATTTATTTCAGTGCTGAGGTTCAAGTCTCTCAAGCGCGTAGCTCGATGGGATTTGGATTTTCTGAGGTGCAGCATGTCCATTAATTCCGAGTTGGACATGGCTTTATACGTCAGGCACAGATCACCTCTGAGCAGGCGGTATGCCACTGAGTAGAGCTGGAGTTTCTTTAACCGGGCAGCATATGGCATCTGTTTAAGCCCTTTGATCCTCTTGGTGAGGTACTTTTGGGGTCTTTCCAGTTGCTGCAGGTGTCTGTAAGGTATATCCCAAAAGGGGCATTGTACTCAATTATGGGCCTGATGAGGGATGAGTAAAGAGGCACGATGACCTCCCCTGATCTAGATGTGAATCCCTTCATGATTAGGTGGGCTATATAAAATGTTTTTCTAACCACTTTGGCCACGTGGTTGTCAAATGAGAGATTGCTATCAACTTGGGTCCCCAGGTCCCTAATTACTTCTTCTGTACTTAATGGATTACCACCTATGTGGTAATTTGTGGGCACTTTGTTTTTGCCAAAGAGGATGACTATACACTTTTTGGTGTTTAACTTGAGGCCATGGCTCTGGCACCAGTTGTCTGTTTCTATGAGGGCCTTTTGGAGGATGCTTGTGTCGGCTGGAGAGTCGATTATGGCACCCAGTTTGCAGTCATCTGCGAACTTGGTCAGCCACAGTCCTTCCGTGTTGGCCTGTACCTCCAAGAAATATATACCGAACAAGAGAGGTCCCAGGACTGAGCCTTGTGGGATGCCACTTGTAACTGGTTTGGAGTCTGACATGGCTCCAGCAATTCAATCCATGTGGGTTCTGTCCTTGAGCCAGTTTGCAACCCATCTAGTGACATAGGGGTTTATATTTAAGCTGGTGAGCTTATCTATAATGCCCGAGTGGGGTATTGTATCGAAGACTTTTGCGAGGTCCAGGTAGGCTGTGTGGACCACCTTCCCCTCGTCGATGGCCTTGGTGACTGTTTCAAAGAAATCAACCAGGTTTAAGAGGCAGGATCTGCCCTTAACAAAGCCAAAGTGGGTAGGATCCAGTTTCTGTAGGTCCCCAATATCTTTATTTATGAGGTCCATGATGATCCTTTCCATAGCTTTGCAGACCAAGCTAGTCAGGCTTATGGGGCGATAGTTTCCAGGATCCGTTGAGGCACCACCTTTGCGGAGAGGGACCACTGTTGCTGTACACCACTCTGTGGGTACATATCCTGTAGTAAGGCTGAGACTGAACAGTAGTTTTATGTTTGGGTTTAGCTCTTCTTATTGATGCTGTGTTTTTTGCTTTGGAGAGGGCAGCTCTTACCTGAGCATCTGAGATGTCAGGGGGGCAGCACTCTGCTGGGATAGATATTTGCCCTTTTGGTGTGGAGGGGGGAGTTTGCGCTGAACCTATCAGCTAGGATGTTGGCAATGTCTGTGGTTCAGTGTATTTTTTGTCATTTTGGACTAATTCTGAGCATATCTGGGAATTCCCACCCAGGTTCCTAACATAACTAAAGAAAGCCTTGTGATTATCCTTAGTGTCCTGTGCAATTTTTCTCTCGAAGCTGGCCTTGGACGATTTTATGAGTGCCCATAGTTTTTTGCTAATATTTATCAGAGATGCCTTCCCTTTTTGGGATTTTGCTCTATCACATAGTAGCTTCCTCCTTCTATTGTATAGTTTGTTTATGGCTGGGGTCCACCAGACAGGACGTCTGCCTTTGGAGGATTGGGTCTTGGTTTTATTTGGGATTGCATGATCCATGCATTCCTGAAGGTGTTCATAGAATGCGTTTATAAAGGATTCTGCGGTCTGGGCCATATTTTCCACAGGCCCGGGGGCTTTGAAGGATTCCGCCTCGGTTTTGAGGAGTGTGAAATTTGCTTTAGAGAAGTTTTTCACTGTGGTTTTCAGGGCAGGGGGTGGAGTCGGGATGTGAATATGCAGTGAGATTAGTTTATGGTCTGATCTTACCAGTGAGGGATACACTTCTGGTCTGGAGCATAGAGTCCCCATGTTGGTGATGATCAGGTCCAGTATGTTTTCCCCTCTTGTGGGAGTGGTAACAAGTTGTTCCATAGCATTTGAGTTTATAAATTCTAGGAACCTTTGGGCTAGGGTGTTGGATCTAGAGTAATACTCCCAGTCTATGTTTGGGTAGTTGAAGTCGCCCAATATAATGGTGTTTGGAGAGACCTTCATATTTTCCAATGTTCTCAGGAAGGCCAAGTGGGGTTCCTGGGTTTGGGAGGGTGGTCTGTAGCAGGCTATAAACTGGAAGGCAGTTTTACCCACTGTTAGTTGCACATGGATAGTCTCTGATGCTTCGTGCTGTGCCACCAACCTGGAGGTGTGGGTATCTTTGACGAATATTGATACTCCCCCTCCTTTTGTGGTTCGGTCCAAGTTTTGGTGCCGAAAAGCATGGTATGAGGTATAACCTGGTAGTGCTGGTGTGCTCTCGGGATCCTTGAGCCAGGTTTTCTGTTACTGCACAGATATCGATGTTCTCCATGCTAAGGAGAGTTTTGAGTGCGTGCATCTTGAGGTTTAGACTTCTGGCGTTGACTAGCATTACTCTTAGTTTCTTATCCCTTGTGATACCTGTGGAGGTGGGTTTGTCTTTTGAGCCTTGCCTATAAAAGGCACTATGGGGGTAGCAAGAGCCTTTGCCAATATCCGAAAGCTTAGGGGTGACAGGTGCAAGCCATCCCTAGCGAAGCATCATGACTTGTCGAGCATGTCATCCCAGGCTGACAGGCATTGGATCCCCTATGAATGACACCAATACTTAAGCCAATTGTTGAAATTGATCATCTTGTCTTCATATTGTGGCATCATTCTTGGTGAGGGTAAGATGCTACTCAAGGTCAGGGTCATACCGGCCTGGGTTACATGCCCAGAGAGCTCCTCTTTGTCTCTTTTCATGTAGTCCAGGGAGGTACTTCTCAGGTCATTCACACCAGCATGGACAATGACTGAGTCATATTTGTACTTGCCTTGGAGTGACCTGAGTGCTTGTGTTATGTGGCGTATCCTAGCACCCGACAGGCAACTCACCGTGACCTTCTCCTTGTTCAGCCTGGTGAGCGGGACATCAGTGTGCCTGACGATAGAGTCACCTATTGCAAGTGTATCAGGTGTGTTGTTTAGCCTTAAGGGCTGTGACTGTTCGGCACACTGGCTTTGTGAACTATGTGTTACACGTGTTTTGTTTTGGGGTAGTGGTTGCTTGTGTGTCTGCTTTGGAGGTCTTTGCTGCTTGGACAGATTTTTATTTAGAGCCTCCGAGTATGTTTTTGTGTGTTTATGTGTTTGGTTTGCTGTCGTGGTAGGTCTATGTGAGACTGGAATTGTAGTGAGTGTGGTTTCCTTCTCCTCCTGACTGGTTTCGCCAGTACTGAGTTGAGAGAGCTTAGCCTCCAGTGTCACTATATGGTTGCATCTCTCACATGTGTTGGAATTTGTTGGGAGGAGGAGAGGGTTGTCTGTGTACATGAGGCAGTTGTAACATTGCCTCAAGATTCCCAGATTCACCAGCTGGATTGGAGAGGAGATTGACAACTGACCTTTGGACATGCTAGAATAGTACTGGGAATTCCTTTATAATTGAAAAAAGGGCCAATGGGGAATGAGGTACTCAAGGGGAGTTTGTGAGGGTGTAGTGCTTTTAATATTTTAGTGCTGACTTATATAATCGCTTTAGTGAGCAAGTGCCAGGTAACTTAAATGCAATGTGTTACAGGTAACTTAAATGCAAAAATGACAAACAGTAGCTTTCTTTCTAGTGAAACAAGAAAATAAGTACAGTAAGCAATGCAGATATCACTAGGGATCCACAGAAGTGCTGAAAAGCCACATTTTAGGTGGAATTAGCATTTCAGGGAAATAATAAGCAAACAAACAATAAGCATACAAACAAAGCTAGACTCAGCAGGCCTGGATCTAGTCTATGCTACAGCAAACAAGGTGTACCAATTTCAGTAAGAAACAGTTCAAATATGCAGGCACTATAAGCCTTTAACCAGAAATTCCCAGCTCAGAAGGGCAGAGTCCAGCCTCTCCTCCCACAAGAGTGCAGACCACGAACCTTCTTAATGTAAGATAACTGGCCTGAAGCCCAAGTGCTTAAACCAGAACTAATACACTTTTAGAATAACAAACACTGAGCCCTTAATCAGCAGTTCACAACTTAGAAGGATGTAAGCTGCCTGTCCTGCCACCACAGTGCAGGCCACAAACCTTCCTAATCTAAAACAATTGGTCTGTAGCCCAAGTGCTTAATCCAAAAGACTTAGAATTATAGCTACACATTAATCAAGTTACTACCAAGCAGTAATAAATACAATTGAATACTTTAAAGAATGCCTGGATTAGTGCTCAAGTTATACAAACAAAGCTAGATTCAGCAGGCCTGGATCTAGTTTATGCTACAGCAAACAAGGTGTACCAATTTCAGTAAGAAGCAGTTCAGATATGCAGGCACTATAAGCCTTTAACCAGAAATTCCCAGCTCAGAAGGGCAGAGTCCAGCCTCTCCTCCCACAAGAGTGCAGACCACGAACCCTTTTAATGTAAAATAACTGGCCTGAAGCCCAAGTGCTTAAACCAGAATTAATTCACTTTTAGAATAACAGACACTGAGCCCTCAATCAGCAGTTCCCAACTTAGAAGGATGTACGCTACCTGTTCTGCCACTACAATGCAGACCACAAACCTTCTTAATGTCAAACAACTGGCCTGAAGCCCAAGTGCTTAAACCAGAATTAATACACTTTTAGAATAACAGACACTGAGCCCTCAAGCAGCAGTTCCCAACTTAGAAGGATGTAAGCTACCTGTCCTGCCACCACAGTGCAGGTCACAAACCTTCCTAATGTAAAACAACTGGTCTGAAGCCCAAGTGCTTAATCCAAAAGACTTAGAATGATAGTTACACTTTAATCAAGTCACTACCAACCAGTAATAAATACAATTGAATACTTTAAAGAATGCCTGGATTAGTGCTCAAGTTATACAAACAAAGCTAGATTCAGCCGGCCTGAGTCTAGTCTATGCTACAGCAAACAAGGTGTACCAATTTCAGTAAGAAGCATGGACGGAAAGAAACTATCCATTTACTATGTACCCACCAATTTCATGGGTATTCCACTGATATGCAATAGTGAGTACACAACAGGGAGGTATGTGACAGCTGTGTGAACCCTTTATTTGCTAAGTTCATGAACAAAGATCCTAAGGTCTCCTCCACACAACATGAGAGTGGTGCTGGATGTCTTCTATCACATGCTGCTTAGGTATTTTGATGAGTCAGGAGGCCATGATCCTTCTACATTGTCTGCAAGCTTGACCTGCTTGCCCTGTGTCACACTATCAGACTTTTGTGTCTTATGTCTAGGTGTAGGAATACATGTCCAATATGCACATGAGCAGCCATTCTTTAATGCATCATATTGATGCACTGTGCCAGTCATCTGGCAGCCAGGACTGGCTATGGCTATACTGCTGGTGCTTAATGTAGATTGCTGATTAGGAAACCCTGAAACAGTGCACATCTCATGCACAGTGCCTACCTACCAGATCATGCATGCCTGATGCACATTTTGGGGCATTCATACAAAACCCATGTTGCTATACTCAAGCATATAGTCTGTCTGTGTGCACAGGGCAACAAATACTGGTGACATATCCAAATTCTTGTGCAAACCAAAGGATAAAATGGTCATATAGATAAACCATTCAGTAAAAGCAGCAATAAAAACCCAGCCAAGCTAGGGTTTTCATTGTGTGATTCTGTAGACCTTCTGTAATGAAGGTCCATGGTGCATCCCATGGGCCACCATTACAAAAAACCCAATGTATCACATAGTGAAAACTCTAGCTTCCTGAGTTTTTCTTGCAAATTCTAGATGGGAGGGGGGGGGGGAGCACATGTATTCTTTAAACTGCCCTATTTTCTTTCTATTGTCTGCTGCTGTTATTCATCCAATAATGACAGAAACATTGGCCAACAAGAAGTCCTGTGTACTGCCTACTATAATATCCTGTCCTATGCATGAAGTATCTCTATCATCACTTGTGTCTACTCCAATGTATTAAGCTCCACTGTCCAGTTTTTTTGTAGTATTCCATATCTAGAGGTGATGAGGCTAGTATACTAAAATATTTATGTATACTGAGTTATCCACCATTCCACAGATATGCTACAATTTTGTGCCATGCAAACACATCTTGCTCATGGTACGATTTTGCATAAGCCATGAGATGTGCTGTTCTCATAACTGCAATCCTATAAAGCATTCAAGGCAGGGCAGTGTAATGTCATGAGATTAGCCAAGATGCATTTGCTTTGCTCAGATTTGAACAGAGGAGGACGACAAGGGTACACATCACAGTGAATTATATGATGACATAGTCTAACAAAGATTGCAGCCATTACCTGACTATTGTTAAGCTCAGATAAAACAACTACACCTGATCCAAAAAAGTACAATAATGATTTAACCTCATCTTCCCAAAGAAAGTGACACCTAAGGAACTCAAAACGAAAACAAAAAAGTGCAACCATAAGAAATAAAAACTTGTAAAATGCCATGACATCTGTGTGATAAACATCAAAGCTGTACAGTATCACATTTGTCCATATATCTGTAAACAAGCACTCACACACAGTGCACTGCAAATTTACAGCTCATACTCCACAATGAAAAATAAACTGCAGTGACAAGCTGCACATATTGCACAACAGGAATACTTAAAATCAGTTCTGTTTGGATGCTGCTAGGATTTACTCAAGTGCAATGCGATGTGTTCTCTGAAGTTTTATCCTAATGCATAAAGAAGCAGTTCAATGGATAAACCTGTTACTGTTCAAGCAATGCCTACTGGATGAACATATCTGTGGTTGTGCCTATTGCTCCCTACTGCTTGTTCCTATATGATAACCACACTGTTGGGGCTTGTGTAATGCAGGTGGAAGATGATTCTATGAGAAAAAAAATGAAGGCTTTAATGTTGGTGTATTAATTGTGGGATTATAACACAATGCTGACTCGAGCCATATTTTCCATGCATGCATATAATGACGAATATGACATTTTGGCCATGTCATACAAGGTCCATGCCTACAGCTAGTAAAGCACAGAAAGGAGGCTCCTTCAATGTAACATGTCATGTGATGGGCTCAGGTTTTCTCATATGCTGGGATATGCACATTAATTAATGTCTCAGTGTAATTGTTGGTAGTTTGCAAAAAAATCAAATTGCATTCCCCTGCTGATTTTTTATATTATTGACGACAGTCACATTCTGATTTTAGTTTTGCCTGTTCGTCCACGGCATTCTAACCAGCAACAGCCTCTGCTGATTCATACTCCCTCTCCTATCCATATTCTCCATGTTCCATTACTAATGACCCTTGAATTCTGGTAGAATTGATTAGGATTGATCTCTCTTCCTCCGTGTGCTGAGATGAAATCCATCAGAACTTCTCTCGTTCTTTACTAAGGTAAAGTATATTTTGTCTTCCTGCTGATCTTATTTTATCACTATTTAAAAAAAAACACCAAAGTAGTTAGAACAAAGATATGTCATAAAATGTATTTTTTTCATATGTAGCAGTTCTCACAAAATATTGCTGCTTCCAGAGCTGAGTGTTACTTAGAAACTTATCAGCTCCTCAGATGTCACTTTAAATAAACAATAGTATTTCTCCTAATGTAATGCTGTAGCTCAGATTACAGAGTTTGCACTAAGCATTTGCATAATAATAGACTCCAATATGCTAAACGTGTTATTTAGCATAATGTACCATTATCATACATAAGCAGCAAGCACTTATATTTGTTGCAGATCAGGGCTACATGTTTACAAGAGACAGACAGGTACTTGCCATTACATTTATAAATAACACTTTGTCTATTAGAATACAAAAAGAGTAAGAATATGACCAGAAGAAAGTTTTATCTTTCTGATGTAGCACATAAGGTTTTTTAATAAGATATTGTCAACAGTTTTAAAATTGTCATTCTTCCATACTACGTAAATAGTAGAAGTAGAAGGCCATGGATCTGGGAAAGTGCATTTAAAGAAAAAGGACATTATAACAAGAATCTGCAGCGTGGAGAAATGGATTCCTGACTGTAACCCTGATGACCTGAGTTCAGTTAATAGACTGGGTACTGGAAGGGCTTGATGGGGGTGGGAAGGAATCCTTTTTGTCATATTGTACACTCCAGAAAGCAGGATAGGGTTTCTTTCTTCAATTTGATTTGCACTCAGTGATGGGGACAGTGCAATAATCGCGTGCCATATTGTCGCAAACAATTGGCATTCAAGGGATGCTGGGGGGTATAAACTTAAGGGACACTGCGTGCGGTGATGTGTATGATGTCAGTAGATCTGCTCAGTTACCGCAAACAAAAAGTCTCCTGGCATGTAGAACAGTGTATGTGATGCTGTCAGGTGCTCTGCTACAATCTACTTCCTCTTTCCAACCCACCAATGAAATGATCCTGCCCTGGGGATAGTACCTGGAATATGGTGGTAAAAATGAACAATAGGAGAAGATCACTAGCAGATAATAGTCTGCTGTAGGTTATTCCCATCTCTTATGTTACAAATAGTACTCCTCTTCAGATAGATACACTCATAGGTGACCTGGGTATTGATGCAGGCAGTTCTCTCTCTCATTCAGTCATCATGTTTCCACCACAGTCAGGAAATTCTTCTATCTGGTACAGTTAATTTCTAATGCAATACCTTAAAGATCCAGATAAGTCATCATACCAAAGTACTCTTACTCTTCCCTTATCATGCCCATCTCTGAATACAGTCCCCCCTTTGACAAGTACAAATGCAAACATACTGCTCAAATGGAAAGCTCCCAAGAATTTTTAATCAAGAATATTAAAGATGTTAAAGTCTTCGACTATCCTGATAGAATGGAATGACACTCTCCTTATTCTCAGTGGCCTACAGATTGCTGCAAGGTGACCTGTGTCTCAATTTTTGAGACATGAAAGACAAACGGTCTTATTTGACCTCCTACTTTTCAGAAATGCAGTGATTCTTCAAGCATCCAAGGACTTAAATCTACATAATTTAATAGACAAAACTCACTGGACATACAGGTTCCTAATGTAATGTATTCCTAATATAGGAAACAGGTTATCACTACAGGTCAAACAAAGTACTACTTTGGCTAAATTTAAAGTCTGGTCTTGCTGACTGAATGGGTGCACAAATTTACACCAGGCTTATCGTGTATGACTCTGCTTGGTTTGGGTGGTGAACACTATTAAGTGCTTGCAAAACATGGCAAGAACTTTGTCTCTTTAAAGGTGTATATAGTTAGGCATCTTATGATGCTCATGATCACTCGCCTTGTATGTTCCTGTGTGTGTGTGTGTGTGTGTGTGTGTGTGTGTGTGTATCTGTGTTTGTGCACGTGTGGCAAAATTATAATGAGGAAACTGAATATGTATTTCAAAATAGATTTAATCTTTTGTACAGGTGGACTGATTCTAATTAATGAACCTTGGCAAAACTTAAAGCAGACAACTGCTGAAAGTATTTGAAGAGTTTTCACATTTTTTCTATTACTATGCATATTCATTTCTATCAAAAATCTGCCTTTGCTTGCAAAATGCAGCTGCTTTGCCTGTATTACTCAGCTTTTATAAATCATTACTTATATCACACCTCAATAATGAAGGTTTGAATTAAACTGCGTGATTAGAAGATCACTAACAAAGTTCAGAGAAGTATTTTGTAGCTGTGATAGAAGATGTGCATGTGATTTACTAGCTTCCAAGAGTGGTGCATATTATCTTCATACAATATGAGACTAGTAATGGGAGACCACAGCTGAGGGTGTTAATAAAGAGTGAGATAAGCAGATGGCCTAAGACAATAAGTATACATCAGGAGAAAACCTCTATGCCTGGAATTCTGAGGCAACAACACTAATCTGCTGACTGCAGTAATCACCCGCATAACTGGTTCCATCACACACCATGAGTGGAGTCCTCCAAGGTTATCAATGAGCATTCTTATGTGTGTTGAACTGCTTATGACATGCTCTGAAGTGCAACTTGGTTATGTGCAAAGGATATGATGAAAATGTTTTATTGTGTGGCACCTAGCACTATTTTGCCCTGATCCCAGACATAAAACATAAACATAACTTTGCTAAAAAGTTACTCATTTAATGCAACACTCATCTTCTGGGCATTAGTCCCTTGAGGTTGCTTTCATGGTTGTCTAGGGGACACTAACTGCATCAGAGTCCTGTTTAAATGTCCATAAAACTCTTGTCTTATCCATTTCCCCCATCCTTATGTATACAGATGATATGGTAGTCTACAGTTCCAGCCCCTCCCACTCCAGAATAAAAATGCAGCATGGAAATATGCAAAGTGCACTGTTACTATGGTTTCACAAAACAACATCATAATAAACACACACACAAAAAACTAAAAGCATCATCTTTGGCACAAGGCAGAATGTATCCTGTCGCCTACTGGCCCATACTACAAAACTTGAATAAGCACATAGAAACCATACCATGCTTCAGATAATCTAACCATCTGGCTGGACCAATTTCATATCACCAATAATAAATCTAAAGTAAGTGCTCTATTTTTTCACAGAAAAAGATGTCACACTTCCTCTCAGATGAAAGATTAGTCACTGGAAAAGGGGTTCTTCTCCAATGGTTTGAATCCAGCCTGCCACTTTTTGCCAAATCCTCAAAGAAAAAATACTGATCTCTGCAAACTCCTATCTAATCAAATCTGTCCCTCAAAAAGAACCCACTGCTCAATCCTAAAGGAGCAAAGTGGCTCTCAATCGATAAAAAGGTCATTCTACACTTTTCTAGTTTTATCACCAGCCTATACATCAGGACCCCTTCAATTTCTTGGTCAGCAGGATTCATAAAAGAAACCCATCCTACAACCTAAGATGACATTCCTCCTTCTCCCTTTCCACCCCTCTCACAAATCTCTACTCCAGTGATCCCAGCTTCTCAATAATGGCACCTCAAACTTGAGGAATGTCTCCCAACACACCTGAGAGGTGCAACCTCCTTCCCTGAATTCGGACAACTGAAGAAATTTCCACACACAAATGCTGACTGAAAGCGCCTTACCAAACTAAACATTATATGAAGCCAAAACTCCCCTATTCTCCCATTACCTGCCAGCTTTAATTCATTGCTTATCTTCTCAGAATTGCATTTGTCTTAACATGAGCACCACCTAATTCTCTCTCCTAGCTGTCCTGCACACTGGTTCAGTCCTTCACTCTGCCCCACTATCTACTTTCATTTCCTTTGACTACTTATCTCTTCCCTTCTCCCTCCCTTTCTGCTTTGTCTAACCACCACATATAACATAAACATTCTACCATCTCAAACTGTTCACTAAAACAATGTGTAATACATTTTGTAAATACTATTTTATATACCTTAATACTAATCTGTTGCTTAGTGTTTAATACTAACCCCCCTTCCCAAGGTAGCCAAATAATCATATTAGAGATTTTTACCCTGTTTAATATTTTTTCTTTATGCAAGATTTTGTATCTGTACTTTCTTATGTATTGTGTATTTCTAATTTGCATACACTGCTGCAACTTGTATATCCAGCTCTGAGGCTGAAAATAGTCCATCTGGATCAGCACTCTGCCCTAAGAAATGTTGCATTTTACAGTGATGGCTGTATTAATTCTGTAGCTGTTTTATGGAAGGTAAATTTATGTGCCATTCAGTTGGCCACAAATGTGCAGTACACCTATTGCCATACATTGCAAAACTAAGAGCACACCAGAACCACATCTTGAAATGCACAGACACATTCTATTGTACTGTGATTTTGTTTGCATTCTCTTTTGTATATCTACTACCAGGATGCAAATATCACAGGCATCAATATTCACTAACTAGGTGGTATACTACATTCCAAATGTGATATCTATGTGGTAATGGGCCAGACATCTCATAAGTCTCATCTATAACAGATGAGGCATTGTGGTTTCCACTGGGACATTTTGCACAGGCATCCTGTGTACAGCCTGAATAGTAACACACTACCTGCATAATCATGAAGTGGTATCCTATAATACCCAACAGTCCTGTGGCATTGGTACCCGGCATATGGGTAATGTCCTCGGTGTGGTGGGCATGCAAGCATACTTGGCTGTAAGTAGATTATGCATAAGATGGAATGGTTAAGTAGCCATCTGTCTGAGGCTTGGAAGATGCAAATACTGCATTCCCTGATGGCCATGGGAGCAGTACTGCTGATGCAGTCCACACTGCCATAATAACCATTTTTGGTAGTGTCAGAGACTGTTCTTGTATGCTGTGTACATTACTATCCTATTATACATCACAGAGTAGACCAGGGTTACTGTATCCATACAGAAGAGGTCAGTCTTTTCAAGGATATTCACTGCAGTATTCATAAGTCTGGGACTGAAACGTTTGCCATTGTTTTTGCATTTCGGCACTGTTACTGATGATTGTTACTCTCATGTATTGATCTCACCTTCAGTTTCCTTGTGGTTTCATACTCATTTGTTCAATTTGTATTGCAACACTATTCTCTTGCTGCCATAAATGCAGTTTGCAATGCATACTACACTCTTCTAAATGGTGTTCAGTGGTTTTCTGCAAGCACTGCTGATGCAGGGCAGCCACGGTGGTGCAGCGGTTAGCGTTGTCACCTCACAGCAAGAGGTTCTCCGGTTTAATTCTCGGCTGGGGTGCCTCCTGTGTGGAGTCTGCATGTCCTTCCTGTGGTCATGTGGGTTTTCTCCGGGTGCTCTGGTTTCCTCCCACATCCCAAAGACATGCAGTAGGTGGATTGTGCACTCTAAATTGACTCTAGGTGTGAGTGTGTTCCTTCTGTGGAAGGTTGGGCGCCGGGCTGGCAACTCGACACTGTAAAACTCCACTACCAATCATGAGCAGACAGATGATCCACTGTGGCAACCCCTAACTGGGAAAAGAAGAAGATCAGACACAAAGTACATAGCTTTTTGTAGTATTTCAGATTATTGCAATTCATACTAGACTGTAAACCCCAATACTGTTTTTTTATGTATTTTTTTTATATTGGGAAGTATGTTTAGAAATTTTGATAAAACGTGAATATTTAGGAAATGATTTAATTTACAGTAGGACTCACTGCAATCTTTATATGTTAGGACAGGCAGACAATATTATTAGGGCTTAGCAGTGTTATGGAGGGCAAACTTTAAAGCCCCGGGAAATTTAGCTTTAAAAACAAATATTTCCAGAATCCTTGCGTGTAGTTTGTAGGGGTGAGAGGATGCCATAATGGTTAAGGTGTTTACCTTGCAGACACAAGGTGTAAGGTTTGATTCTCATATGGGGTAATTGGATAGGCCTGAAATGGCCCATGAGGGCAGTTAGCCTAGCATGAACCTATTCATATGTTCAGAATACTGTTTGTCATTGTTTACCGTATCCAAAAGTTGTTGCTATAGCTCTTACTGAAAATGTATAATCATTTTGTGTTACGCTGGTGACTTCTTGTGTCTACCTTGACTGGCTACAAGTTACCATACTATATTAACAAATTATGTACTGATGTTAGTACACTATATTAAAAATTGTGTAACTGCTGTTACTAGACTCTATTCACAAATTATGTTACTGCTGTTACCTCACTGTATTCATAAACTGTGTTACTGTAGTTATTACACTGTATTTGCAAACTGCTACTACTAATGTACTATAATTACAACTTTCTGCTGTTTTTGTCATGCTTCTGTTTTGAACTCACTGCAGTATAACCTTCTGCTGTTTTGGTAAGCATACCAGACTGCTTAACCATCAGATTGCATTTATCTAGTCGCTGCTACTACATTGTTATTGTAATTGCATATTGCTGTTACGGATCAAATCATTGCAACTGTTGTTGTGCAAACTGATCTGCACTTTAGCTTTTAATAACTGAGTAAGATTCAAACTGTAATTGCATAGTTGTGTCATTTAAAGTGATCTGCTAAGTCTCTGTTTAGCACTCCTGTAAATACTCTTTGTGCAAACTGTAACATAGGTTAATAGGTTCATAGGTAAGTACTACGCTATCTGCCCAAGGGCATTTATAAGCCTAGCCAGAATGTATTGGCTTTTGCCACCCCCTTAGATTAGTTCCTTGTGCCTCTGTCCAGCAGAGCCATTAGTTCCCTGCGCCACTGTCCAGCAGAGCCACTGCAGTGATCCCCGGGGTAAATTTTCTGTTTCCCATCCACCCGTCAAGGTTTCTCTTGAAGAGTGTTAGTGAGGGGCTCTACCTGATGTATATTGGAATCCTGTTCCAAAGCATGGGGAGTCTCTGGGACAGGAATCTATCCCTCCAGCATGTCCTATTTATCGTTGTGGTGAGGTTTATATCTCTAGAGCATGTGGCTCTCCGGGATTTGTTTTTTTTAGGTGGAGCATGTCCATCAATTCTGGGTTGGACATGGCCTTGTATGTCAGGCAGAGATCACCTCTGAGTAAGCGGTATGCAAATGAGTACAGCTGGAGTTTCTTGAGTTGGGCTGCATAGAGCATCTGTCTGAGGCCAGTAATCCACTTGGTGAGGTACGTTTGTGATCTTTCCAGCTGTTGAAGGTGTTTTGTAAGGTACATCCCAAACGGGGCATTGTATTCTATGATGGGTCTAATGAGTGATGAGTAGAGAGGCACAATAACCTCTTTTGTTCTAGATGCGAACCATTTTGTGATTAGCTGAGCCACATAGAAGGATTTTCTAACCACCTTGGAAATATGATTATCAAAGGAAAGATTGCTATCTACTTGGGTCCCCAGATCGCTTATTACATTTTCTGTATTTAGGGGATTACCACCTATGTGGTAGTTCGTGGGTACTTTGTTTTTTCCAAAGGGGATGACTATGCACTTTTTGGCATTTAGCTTGAGGCCATGATTTTGACACCAGGTATCCGTCTCAGTGAGACCCATCTAGAGGGTGTCTGTATCAGCCGGAGAATCAACTATGGCCCCTAGTTTGCAGTTGCCTGCAAACTTGGTCAGCCATAGTCCTCCTATGCTTGCCTGTACCTCTGAGAAATATATAGTGAACATGAGGGGTCCTAGGACTGAGCCCTGGGGGATGCTACTTGTAACCAGTTTAGCGTCTGACATAGAGCATGCAACTCTCACCATGTGGGTTCTATCCATGAGCCAGTTGGCAACCCATCTCGTGACGCAGGGGTTTATGTTCAAGCTGGTGAGCTTGTCTGTAATACTAGAATGGGGAATGGTGTTGAAAGACTTTGCAAGGTCTATGTAGGCTGTGTAGACTTCCTTTCCCTTGTCTAATGCCTTGGTAACCATCTCAAAGAAGTCCACCAGGTTTAGGAGGCATGATCTGCCCTTAACAAAGCCAAACTGGGTAGGGTCCGAGGTTTGGCGGTTCCCAATGTCTCTGTTAATGAGTTCCATGATGATACGTTCCATAGCCTTGCAGACCAGGCTAGTCAGGCTTATAGGGCAATAGTTCCCGGGGTCCGTTGTGGCTCCACCTTTGTGGAGTGGGATAACTGTTGCTGCGTGTCACTCTGTGGGTACGTAGCCTGTAGAGAGGCTGAGTTTGAACAGTGTGTTTAGGTGAGGGGTTAGTTCATTTTGGAGCTCTTGTAAGACACAGCCTGGGACACCATCCGGTCCCATTGAAGCTGTGTTTTTGGCTTTGGATAGGCTGTTTTAACCTGTGTGTCAGTGATTGTTGGGGCCCTACATTCTTCTGGTATGGTTATGGGCCCTTTAGGGGGTGAAGTTTGCAATAAACCTGTCTGCCAGAATGTTGGCAATATCAGTTGGTTCAGTGTATTTTGTGCCATTCTGCACTAACTCAGAGCAGATCTGAAAGTTTCCACTTGGGTACTTGACATAGCTAAAAAATGCCTTGTGGTTATCTCTGGAGTCATTGGCAATTTTTCTTTTGAAACTAGCTTTGGATGATTTAATGAGGGATCATAGTTTCTTGCTGATACTGATTAGGGATGTCCTTCCTTCCTGGAATTTTAATCTTTTCTGTACTAGTTTCCTCCTTCTGTTGTATAGCTTGTTTATGGCAGGGGTCCACCAGACTGGTTTCCTTTTCTTGGAGGAGTGAGTCTTGGTTTACATGAGATAGCATGATCCATACATTCCTGAAAATGCTCATAGAGTGCCTTTGTAAAGATTTCAGCAGCTTGGGCAGCACTGTCCTTTAGCATGGAGGCTGTGAACTTTTCCACCTCGGTCTTAAGTAATGTGAAGTTTGCTTTTGAAAAGTTTTTCATGGTAGTTTCCTTGATTGGGGGTGGGGACGGAATGTGGATATCCAGAGTGATTAGTCTATGGTCTGATCTAACCAGCGAGGGGTTGACCTCCGGTGTGGAACACCAGTCACCCATGTTGGTGATGACCAGGTCAAATATGTTATTTCCTCTGGTGGGGGTGTTGACCAGTTGATCCAGGGTGTTCGAGTTTATAAATTCTAGGAAGCGTTGGGCAAGGGAGTTAGTACTTGAGTACTTCTCCCAGTTTATGTTTGGGTAATTGAAATCATCCAGTATTAGGGTGTTTGGTAGGACCTTCATATTTCACAGTGTCTCCAGAAATGCGGAATGGGGGTCCTGGGCCATGGTGGGTGATCTGTAGCAAGCTACAATTTGGACTGCAGTTTTGCCCGTTGTTAGTTGCACATGGATGATCTCTGATGCATTGTGCTGCACCACTAACCTGGAGGTGTGGGTATCCTTGATGAATATAGATACACACCCGTCTTTTGTGTTTCAGTCCTGGTTCTGTGGCCAGAAGGTATGGTATGAGTTATAGCCTAGTAGTGCTGGGGTGCTCTCAGGAGCCTTAAACCAGGTTTCTGTTACTGCACAGATGTCAATGTTCCCCATACTGAGGAGTGCCTCGAGTGCATGCATTTTGAGGTTTAGACTTCTGGCGTTGAGTAGCATTACCCTCAGATTTTGGTTACTTGTGCTATTTATGGTGGTGGGTTTGTCTTTTGAGCCTTGCCTAAAAAAGGCACTATGGGGGCAGCAAGAGCCTTGGCCAGTATTCAAAAGCCTAAAGGTGATAGGTGCAAGCCATCTCTTGTGAAGAAATGTGGCTTGTCGAGTATGTCATCCCAGGCAGACAGATACTGGATCCCCTTTGAATGGCACCAGAAACTTAGCCAATTGTTAAAATTGATCATTTTTTCTTTATACTGTGGCATCATTCTTGGTGAGGGCAGGATGCTACTCAGGATCAGGGTCATACCGGCCTGGGCTACATGATAAGTGAGCTCTTCCATGTCTCTTTTCATGTAGTCCAGGGAGGTACGGCTCAGGTCATTTGCACCAACATGGACAATGACAGAGTTGTAATTGTTTTTCTCACCATTAAATTTTGTGAAACTCATCAATTGTAGCTATACCTCCTTTCATTTATTGCACTTTTTATCTGTTTTACTGTGTTACTTTACTAGCAAATTTCATCTCATTTCCAGTTTAAGACAAAAAAATTGTCTGTGATAAACTTAATCAGTGCATTCCTTTCATACTAGCTACTATGAACCATGCAGTTGCCATACAATCTGTAGACAGCTTGCCAGCATTAGGCACCCTAAGGCAGTGTAACAAATTCCTCATACTTACTGACAGCCATTTGTTTCTTACAATATATTAATTTATATGTGAGAGGTACAAGTGTTTAATAAGTTTGGGGGCCAGCCTCACATCTAAATTTATTGGTAGTACCAACTATTCATCAGTACTAATGCTTATCTCACATAGCCATGCCCACTTTCAACTAAAAAAGCAAATATGCCATCTTACATTGAAGTACTTAAGAAATCTTTGCCCAAACCTCAAATACCTCTGATATCACGATACTCAATAACATATTACAAGCAAACAACATCTATAGAAATAACAAAGAGTAATAGAAAAAAAGAGGGTCACCCAGTTGGCAAGCCAACACCCATAAAATGACAAGTCTGATAATGGTCTAGTCAAAGGTGACTCCAAAGTGACACAGATACATCACTCACTAAGCTGATCAATGAAAGAGTGACAGTAAGTTGTCTTTCAGATGCCAGGATCTGCCATGCCACTTGAGTGCTAAGTCCATTTGCTCAATATACACATATGATCTGGTTATTGTGTGAATGTGATTCAACAAAATGAGTCACACTACTACCTGTCCAAGGATATCGGGAGGCAAACTCACTGTATGCACTTCAGTGCAGTGTTTTTGTGGAGGGGGTAGCACAAGACAGGCACTAGGATCCAGGGAAGAAAGCTAAAGGCAAGGGCACTGGAACCATAGGGTGAGGTGGGGTGAGCTGTCACTTTTACAGCTGCAACTTGGCCAACAATTTAAACCAAAAAAAGATTATTCTCTGAGTGGTTGTGGTATCTTCTCTTTTAAGGAGGACCATGCATGAGTTGCATGCACACCAATGCTGATATAAGCCTATCTTGCACTCACACATAGAATTTGAAATAGCCATTCCATTGAGAGAGAAAGTAAGTGGTGTGTGTGCATTAGTTACTGTGTGAGAGAGTAGGTGAGTAGGTGTGTGTGTGTGAAATTTGAACTAGCTGTTCATTGTTGTATTAAAGAGAAGGTCCACGTGTTGCTACATGAGAGAGTAAGTGTGTGTAGCTGTGTGTTGTGGAATTTAAACTAGCTGTTTGTTGATGTATGAAAGAAATGGTGTGTGTGTGTGTGTGTGTGTGTGTGTGTGTGTGTGTGTGTGTGTGTGTGTATGTGTGCGTGTAACATACATCTCTACTGTCAAGATGTAGCCTCATAGTTCTGGCCCATTTCTCATAAAAGTTGTGGTTTTCCAGCAAATCACAGAGGACCAAAATTACTAAATAATGACATATATATAAATATATATGACTTTCAGACATCATATCCTTCAGAAAATACATGCTAACACAAATCCCGTTATTCTAGCAACTTTCTAATTAAAAAGAGCAACATTTAAAATGTATTCCTATTTTAGGACATTGTGTCTCCATTATTTCAGGCTCTGTCCATATTTCTTGTACTACAAGATTGAGAGATATGCGTACCACTAAACTGTCCAGATTGTGGCAGAATGCCCTGATTTTTGCCTCATATTTTTGGCCTGTTCCTCAATATTTATGATTTTCTTGCAAACCACTGACAGATGAAATAACTAAATAATGTCATACATTTGAGTTTTAGCTTCATTTCCTTTAAAAAATGCTTGCTAAGACAAATGCAGTTATAAGTTGGTAAGAGCAATATTTAAAATCTGTTCCTATTTTGTGGCCTTTGCCCCCCCATTATTTTAGGCTTTGTCCAGATTTCTTATGCTAAGAGGCTGAGAGGTATGGAGGTATGGTGTGTAATGACCTAATTAGGGAGGAGGGCAGGTTAGTCAATTATCTTGGTTATAGGAGACAAGAGCCTAAATCCTCTCCACCAACTACCAGACTGCTGACGGAATTGTGAGTTTGAGTTTCATTGCATTTTCAGCTAATTGTGAGTTTCAGTGCATTTTTAAGGGATTGAGTTTTATTTAATTTTCATGGAATTGTGAGTTTCAAGGGAAGATAAGTTTACTGTTGCTCATGCTAAGTCTGTTTTCAATGTACAACTAACTGTTTTGTTTATCAAATGGCAGTCATTGTTTGTGTTGTAGAATTTTCAAGCAGTGTTAGTAGCATAATTGCCTTTGGTACAGATGGCTGTGGGCTCTAGTCCCACACCATATAGAGAGAGTGCAAATATTGCAGTGCCATTTTGATTGCTCATTATTTGGTACATTTTAAGGGGGATGGAGTGCTACACTTCTGAGTGTGTCTTCCTTTGTATGAGATGCCTAGTAACTATGAACTTGTTGGTTTGTCAGTCATTCTCTATTGCAATATTTCTAGCTTACCATTTTTTATGTAATACAGGCAATTAATTCTTCAATGGCAGCAGGCACTGAATCTGTAGCTGAAACATTGAGATGTAAAGCTGTTTGCCAGTGGCAACCCCTTTAATTGGTTACTGATCTCTTTAATGTAGAATTATTTGGATGACTTTTACTTCTGCAGGGATTGTGCTTATTGAGTAATATTGATGGATTGTAATGACAGAGGTTTGACTGGGCTTTTATGGTTGAAATTTCCTGAAATGGGTAGTTTTGTCATTATTGGTTCATACATTTTGTTTTATTGCTTACTAGAAAAATTTTCATAAGTGCAAATTTAAAAACACCATACTAATAAGATGTGCTGTATTATACAAGGAATGTAATTTAATAAAATCAGGAAGGTGAATCAAAGAACACATACATGTATGCACGACCCTATAAATGTGTGCAAGTAGCCTATGGTTTGAAAACAGCCTGAAGATAAACTTAATTCTCCACTGGCCAGATGCATTTTCTTTGAATGTGGGTTATATGCCATTTCAATGAATGTGAGTTTCAAGGGCAGAGAAATGTACTGCTCATGCTAAGTCTGTTTTCATTGTGTGACTGTATTGTTTGTTTAGCAAATGGTTATCAGTGTTTATGCTATTTTATCCCAATATTTGTAATTATTGTAGAATTAAATAAGAAAACAGTATGCACACTGACAGGTTTGAACAGTGTGTATGGTAAGCAGTGAGAAATAGCCAAGTAATGGAACACTGGAATGGCTGGGGAGGGGGCTGCTGCTGGGTGGTTAGGAAGGGGTTGCTGCAGGAGGGACAATGCACATAGTTTTACATCATGTTTTGGTTCTGTTTCTTGTAAAAATGGATGACGTTATTTCAAATTGTTGGGTATAGTAATACTCAGACAGATATTTGAGTTTCAGAGTTCATGACCTTCAAAAAATGTACTGTAATGCAAAACTTATTATTCAGCGTGGAACTTTGTTAAATAAGATATGAATACATTTCAAATGTTTCTGATTTTGAAACCTTGCCCAACAGAGTGAATCTGTGGTGAAACCAGCATTAATAGTAGCCAGGAAGTAGTCATTCATGTGATTCCCCTCTTTTCATCATTCTTGACAAGCTAATTCTTTTTTTTTCAGTAAGTACTGCTTGATTTTTTTCTAACTTCAGAATATCTGTCTAAATACTTCATCTTTAAATTTTGAGGGTCTACGTATTAGTTTCTCTCAAGTACACATGCTGCACCCATCACGCACAATTCAAATCAGACATATAGACGCAAATATACTGAGGGACTTACATATAGCCTTCTTAAACCACAAAGACCTCCTAGACAAAGTATACATAAGAAATACCCTCAGCAACCCCAAAAACACTCTTTCAAAATAATAACCACATCAATATACAGAGCTACATCACATGGAGCCTCAACCTCTAAGCCCAATCAACACACAGTCCAACATTCTAGTCATTGGAGACTCCATTGTGAGACACACTGATGTCCCTCTCATCAGGCTGAGTAAGGAGAAAGTTACAGTCAGTTGCTTATCAGGGGTTAGAATCTGCCACATTATACATGAACTCAGGTCATTGGACCACAATTACCAATATGACTCAGCCATAGTCCATGCGGGAGTAAATGACATGAGATGTACCTCCCTAGACTATATGAAGAGAGACATCATAGACCTCTCGGAATATGTGTCTCAGGCTGGTATGAGCCTTGCATCGAGCAACATTTTACCTTTTCCAAGGATGATGCCACAATATGAATAAAAGATGATTGGCTTCAATAAATGGTTTAGTTTCTGGTGTCATTCTAAGGGAGTGCAATATTTGTCAATGTGGAAGGAGATGGTCAACAGACCACACTGCTTTGCCAGGGATAGTCTGCATCTCTCCCCTCTAGGCTTTTGAATATTAGCTAAAACATTGTCTTACCCCACAGTGCCTTTTTTAGGCAATGTCAAACTGAAAGTACTTCCAACATAGCAAATCAAAACCAAGAAAATCTAAAGGTATTACTGCTCAATGCTAGGAGCCTAAACAAAAAAAAAAAAAAAAACCTCTACTCCCTGGAAGCTCTCTTTAAACTAGATAATGCTGATAACTGTGCAGTCTCTGAGAAGTGGTTTAAAACCACGGAAAGCACACTAACAGTGCAAGGTTATAATGCGTTCCACACATTAAGACCAGCTACTTCACAGGCAGGGACTAAAGGTGGAGGTGTTTCTGTTTACATCAAAAATAAATATACTTCAAGACTGATAAAACAAGACAGTGCACTTGAGGTGCTCCATGTTCAAATCACCATAGGTAAAATCCAATACCACTTCCTTTAAAAGCTATAGGTCCCCCTCTATGACCCAGGAAACCAATATCATTTATTCATTGGACCGCCCCACCCAAACCAATCACAATCAGGCCCATTTGAAACTCCTCCTACCTATAAAAATCTTAAACTCTCCTCAAACTCTACAACCCCTCCTACAATGCTCTTCTCATCAACTCTAACATCCACTCCAATAACTCTACTTATCTCTCTTTCCTGTCTGTCCTATCCCACACAACTTCCCAACCCCTTCCTCACCTCACTCATGCACTCCACTGCACCATACATCCATGCTCACTCCCCCTATTACTCTGCTATCTCACACAACTTCCCAACCCCTTCCTCACCTCACTCACACACTCCACTGCACCATACGACCATGCCCACTCCCCCTCTTACTCTGCTATCTCACATGAACTTTATAACTACAACACTATTTATCTATACAAACCTAAAGTACTCCTCTCCCCTTCCCCCCTGCACCCTCCTCTAAACTGTCACCCCAAAAGATCAATACTCTCATATCAACCTTACCTCATATCCCTTCCTATCCACCACTCTTTACTCCTCCACCACACCCCTCTCTCACAGGCCGGTGATGTGCACCCCGACCCCGGACCAACCTCCAGCATTAATGCAGCTAAACCATTCTCTCATCCCAAAAAACCTAAGTCCCTGTGCATCACTACACTCAGTGCACAAAGTATTAGAAACAAAATCCCTAACCTGCATGCATGGCTCTCCCAAAACCACCCCGACATAACCACCATATCTGAAACTTGGCTCAAACCCTACATAAAAGATCCTGAAATCCTACCACCAGGTTACCAAATGATTCACAGTGATCATCCCCACAAAAAAGGAGGTGGAGTAGCTATAATCTACCCCACCTCCCATACCATAACTCCCTACATCAATTCAATTCCAACCTTTGCCAATGCCGAATTAACAATAGGACTACTAAAAATTAACAAGCACAAATCCATCTATACGCCCCCCCCCGATGATAACATCAAAATGCTTGAGAACATGCTATCCTGGTTCTCCCCCCACATAAAGAATGAAACCTATATCCTTGGTGACACCAACATCAATTGGTGCTCCTTCAACAACTTCTCCCAACTAATTCACTCACCTACCAGACCAAATAAAGATGATACATCAAGTACCATCATTGACTGGATCCTTACAACACATCCAAGTCTCATCAACAAACTCGGTATATTACCAGATCCTTTCAGTGACCACTTACCTCCTTTGCTGACTGACTCCCAACTCCCCTACAAAAACGACACCACTGCATTCAAACTTGCAACCTGTCATTTTTCAATCCCCAAACCTTCTCAGAATGCCTTAAGTGCATCAACTGGGCCCCTCTAAGAACTCTCCCTCTAGATGACACTATCTCCCATTTTAACCACTCATTCCTTACTCTCCTTAACCAGCAAGCCCCCCTAAGAACAAAACGCATCAAATCCAATCCTTGCCCATGGTTATCCAAAGAAACCAAACTTGCCATGCAACAAATGGACAAAAAATGGAGGCAGTATCAAAAAAATAAAAACTCAAGCTCCTTCCTAGAATTTAAGCAACTTCAGAACTCCACTAAAAAGCTAATTATCAAAGACTGCAAAACTCACTATTACAAACTTTAGTCTCTACAGTCAACAAACCCAAAAAAATACTGGGACTCCATCTCATCTATATTAAATCCTGGCAATAAAGAAAACCCTTGTCACACTCCCACCCTCTCTGACCTCAACACCACCTCTCATTTCAATTCCTTCTTCATAGTCTGTATAGCCAAACTATCCAACTCCTTCCCACCCCCTCCCCTAACCACAATGCCTCACTCCAAAACCCCTCCTCCACCCAGTTAAACTCCTCCTCACCCTTCTTCCTTAAGCCCATTCCCACAAGCATGATAAAAAGACTCCTCCTCAAACTCAAACCCTGCCGCAATGCACCTGACAATCTTCCTCCTACATTCCTCAAACTATCTGCAGACAGCATCATCTTCCCCGTCTCTATACTTATAAATAGATCCATACAAGAATCATATGTTCCTTCCATACATATATCACCCCCCTCCACAAAGGTGGTAAAAATACTGACACCACCAACTTCAGTCCCATCGCAATCCTATCCCCTCTGTCTAAAATTCTTGAGAAAACCATTCAAGCTCAACTAACGATGCACCTAACCCAAAACAATCTCCTGTCCCCTACCCAGCACGTTTTCCATCCTGGTCACTCCACCATAACTGCCCTTCTTTCCTTTCCAGAAACCATCAACCAGGAACATGACTCAGGCAAATTTGTATCTACATTATTCCTTGATCTGTCAAAAGCCTTTGATATCATCTCCCACACCCTTCTCATATCACAACTCTCTAGTCTACACATATCTCCCCCTCTCTAGATTGGTTTTCCAGCTACCTATCCAACTGCCAACAAGCAGTCTAATGAAAAACCTCCACCTCCTCCTTCCTTCATACACCCACAGGTGTCACCCAAGGATCTGTTCTTGGCCCGCTACTCTTTAACCTATTTATTAACAACTTTCACCACTCTGTCCCAGAATCATTTATCATCCAGTATGCAGATGACTTGACCATCATCTGCTCAGCTTTCTCAACCTCCGAGCTTCTAGCAAAAACACAATTAGGCTTCTCCAAAACAGAAATCTGGATGCAGTCCAACCACCTAGCCCTGAATGCAAATAAAACAAAACTAATGATCTTCTGCCCCAGCAAAAACTCAACTATTGATAAAACCTCATTCATCATACAAAGCTAGAATAACACTCCCCTCGATATAGTCCCCACCACTAAACTTCTCGGTATCATCATAGATGAAGAACTAAAATTTGACACACACATTCACTCTGCAATCAAAAAAACTCACTAAAAGTTAGGTCTTCTCTACAGACACATCCACTTCCACCACCCCTCTACCCATCAAACCCTGGCATCTACTTTCTTGCTCCCTGCCCTAATGTATGGTGCACCCCTGTTCACAAACATACACATCTGCTTACGAAACAAACTTGAATCCTGCTACCACAAAATCTGCAAATTTGCAACCAATTCTAAATACTCTTCCCACCACTGCCACTCCCTCCTCACTCTCAGTTGGCTTGAACTTCCCAACTACCTTAGTTACCTACAACTCACCACTGCCCACAAACTTATCTACAAACCTGCAAACTGCCCTTCTCTGGCTACATCCTTAAAACCCTTTATGCCTAACCGCTAACTCAAATCCACAATCCAAAATCTCCTTCAAATCCATAAACCATCTCATCCTCCAGGCCAGCTACTTCTCTCCTACTTTATAGCCAAAAAATGGAATTCTGCCCCCCCCCTCCTTCAGAGCCTTCCCCAGCATGACAATTTCAAAACCCAGCTACTATCTCATCTATCATCTGAATGGATATGCCCATACCACCATCTCTCTTTCTGCACAACTCCTTAAGATTCTCTCTGCTGCCTTGGACTGTGTATCTTCCATGGTATTCTCCATAACGCCTTCTGTTACTCTCTCCATGCATTATAAACCACCTAAACTAAAATAAATAATAGCTATATCTCAACTCACATAGAATTCTCCTGCCACGAATTACACTCTGTATCTTATCTCTTCTACCTACCATTATAAGCTAGTTACTATATATTTTAAATGTTTTACTCACTTGAGCTTTTAACATACTGTATTACACACTCTGAAATGTCTTTAACTTGTTCTGCACAGTTACTTGTTGTGGCCCTAGTAACCTGCAATATGTAAATGAAATGTATACATTTTTGTCCTTTCTTTGTAACCTGCAAGTTGTAAATTCAAATGTAACTCTAATTTGTTTTGGAGCTTTTCTCCCCGGGTCTCCACTGAAAATGGGCTCTTCTGGCCCAGTGGACTTCCCCGGTCATCAAACTTAAATAATAAATAATAAAAAATATTTGCATTTGTTTTCTGGGAAAGTCCACTGGGCCAAAAAGTACCCATTTTCAGCGGAGGCCCGAGGAGAAAAGCTCCATAATAAAATACAATACATACATTTGAATAACAAACTAAATGGCTACAATACAAGTTTTTAAACAGACAACATAGTATAAGAAAGCTTTGAATGGAATACACAGTTTTCAACCAAGTAAGAAGGCAAAGTGGTTCTACATAAATCTGTCAGGAGACAATACATGTTATCAAGGTGCAGAAATTAGATCGCTACCAAGAAAGATGAAGGATTTTGCACATAATGCAGGAAGAAGGTAGGGAAGATGAGGGTAGTAGGAGAGAAATAGTCAGGTTATAGGTAGTGAGGAGTTAGAGCATGACCATAGCCATCGGGATGAAAGATGTCTCAAGGATTTTTTTGAAGAAAGGAGTATTAGTAGTGGATCTAAGTGATGGTGGGAGGGAGTTCCAAAGTCTAGTGGTGGAAAAGGAGTGGAGCAACTGACCAGTGGGGAGGTTAGGTTTTTCTAATAAAAAGAGAATTTGATTTTCAGAGTGGAGAGATCTATTAGGGGAATAAAGTGTAAATACAGTAGAAAGTGCAGGGCAGCTGGATGAGTTGAATATTAGTTTATGGGCAGTTGTTAGTTGAATATATGTAAGATGATGAGGAAGTTCTAGCCGGTTTAGTAGTCGAAGAGATGGACAGTGATGTGACAGGTGTTTTCCATTAGTGACAAACTTGGCAATTTTCGTCATAGCATGAGTCCGGCTTGGATTTAAGGCTGGTTGTATATGTGTGAAGAAGGCAGCACCGTAGAAAAGGGATGGTAGCAGGAAGGAGGAGACAAGGGATTGTTTTGAGGAATAGTTGAGGAATGTTTTGTGACGGTAATGCATTCCTAATTTCTGGTGAGCTTTTTTGATGTTGTTGAGAATATGCATGTCGAAAGTTAAGTGTTCATCTAAGGTGACACCTAGAAGTTTAGCATGTGTGATAACCTTGATGGTAGTATTATCTTGGGAGAGAATAGAGAAAGAGTCTCTGTTAATAATAAAATATCTCTTAGGGGAGAATAGCACAAGCTTAGTTTTTTTAAGGTTTAGGGCAGGATGGTTGTTAGCCATCCATATTTCTGTTGAGCTGAGGGGAGACTGTGTAAGTTTCAGGAGTTCAGTTGGAGAGTTGGCAGTGCAGATGATAGTGGAATCGTCTGCATATTGGATGACTGAGCTGTCAGTGAGAGAGGAGTCGAAGTCATTGATGAATATGTTGAAGAGTATAGGGCCTAAGATGGATCCTTGGGGAACACCAGTAGTAGTACTGAGAAAAGGAGAAAAAGAATGTTGCCATTTGGTGGCTTGATGCCTATCAGTGAGGTAGTTAGAGAACCAGTGAAGGATTGAGGGAGAGATGCCTAAGTTGGATAGTGTTCTGAGAAAGAGAGGGTGGGAGATGGTATCAAAGGCTTTAGATAGGTCAAGAAATGGAGAGGAGATGAGTTTCCCGACATCACGAGCCCGATAGAGTCACAGAAGGATATAAGAGCTGTGGTGGTGCTATGGCTGGGTCTGAAACCATGTTGGGTTGATGATAGTACATTTTTGTCTAGTAGATATTTAAGGAGTTGGCTGTGGATGCATTTCTCGGGAACCTTAGAGATAAGGAAGAAAATTGCAATGGGTCGAAAGTTAGATATGTCATTATTGTTTCCACCTCTTTGCAGTGGGAGGATGAATGCTTTTTTTCCAAATGGTGGGAACATGCGACTCTCTTGAATGGACCTATTAAGAAGTATACTGACTGGGTAGGCAATAGAATTAGTGGCTTTTTGAATGAATTCTGGGGGTAGGTTATCAGGGGCATTATTGCATGGTTTCAGTTTTAGAATTAGTTTCTTTACTGTGGTTGTAGGGATGGGTTATAGTGAGAATCTGTGTGAGGTGGGGGTGGAGGTATTTGAAGATGGAGGGTCAGAGAGGTTGGGATGATTTTGAGGGAAGCCAGTGGTGAGATCAGCTATGACATTTATGAAATAGGTGTTGATAAGTGTGTCGATTTCAGTAGGTTTTTTTCTGATTTGGACAGGGGTTATTGTTTGATCCTGGGGATAGTAGTCTGTTGATTGAGCTCCAGAAATATTTAGAATTCTGTTTGTGCTGATCTTGTAAGCTATGACAGTATTTTCTTTTATCTTTAATAACTAGGTGCTTTGCCTGGTTGCGATGGTGTCTGAATGTTATGAGGTCAGAGGATTTTTTGTGTTTATGCCAAAGCTTCCAGGCTTTGTCTCTAGCAGCCATGTTCTGTTTGGTTGTGCCATTTTCTGTTGGGTTGTGCTAGTGAGCCATGGGGCATGATTAGGTTTTACACGTGCGAGGCAATTTAATATGCTGAAGAATGTGGAATTGAAAAATTGTACAGCATCATCTAGGGGAAGTATTTTGAAGGGATCCCAGTTGATACTGCTTAAAGATTCATTAAAGGTTGTAGGACAAAAATGTAATAAGTCTCTGGTGTTTCTGTACTGATGTCTATTTAATGTTGGTGTGGCACTACATAAGATAAAGGCAGGTAAGTGGTCACTAATACTGTTTGGGAGAGTCCCTGCGGTGGAGATTTTGCTAGGGTCAGAGACTATGATCCAATCTAAGATTGTCCCACAGTTGTTTTTATTGGGTCTGGTGATTTCACTGATTAGCCGGGTGTAGTTATATAGGTTGATGTTTGTGGAAGAGTATTGCTCTGAGATACCAATCCAATTAATATTAACATCACCAAGAATTATAGTTTCTGTTGTTATGTTTTTGGATGTCCAGGCTAGGATTTCCTCTAAGATGGGAATATTATTGCCATGGAGAATATACAGGACAATGATACAGAGGTTTTTATTTTCACTGAGTTTTAAGAAGGGTATTAGGATTTCTGCTGTAGAGAAGTTAGGTATGGATGAATTGTTTATGACTAAGTTGAAGGTGTTGGGGTAGATTAGTGTTACCCCACCACCTTTTCTCGTTGGTCTATCAGAATGCAGGCATGCAAAGCCAAGAGGAAGGAATACTGAGATTCTTATTTATGGTTTTAGCCAGGTCTCTGCAGTGGCAATTGTCAGGCCTGTTATGTGTAATCCAGGCATGGAAGTTGGGGATTTTGTTTCAAATGCTTTGCAGGTAAATTGTGGTTAGGTTTAGAGATTTGTAGGGGCTATGATGGTTGGGTGAGGAGGAAAGAGGACCTGGATTGGGATGGATACCACAGCTTAGGGTTAGTCTGGAGTATTTAAGTAGGGCAGTAGTGAGCTCTTGTTTCTTTTTTATGTTATGGTGTGGGTAGGTAGGGTGGTTTATTTTATCATTATTATTTATGGTGACTATTTTTAGTTTGAAACAGAGAATTATGTCATTTTTGTATAGGTTAGATGATATATTTGAAAAGGGACTGAGAGGTGGACTTTGAGTGAAGGTTATGGAAGTGATTTTGAGGTAAGAATTGTTAATTTGTAGCGAGGTAAGTTGTAGTAGGAGGGTTAAAGGTAACAGGTGACTGAAAGGTGTTAATTTATTCATAGGTGGCATTTTGTTATGGTGGGTTGTAAAGAGGTAGAGTTGTAGGTTAGCAGATATGAAGGTAAATATGGTATTGTTTAACAAGTACTGGGGGTGGAGGAGGACACTAGGTGCAGTTGCTAGTAGCAGGATAAGCAGGTATGTTTAGGTTAGCATGTGTTAATTACATTGATTGGAAGGGAACAGTGATTGGATGGGAGCTAACGAGGGGAGGAGTTAGGTGAGAATAAATGTAATTGAAGTGGGGTGTGTGAGAATGGGGGTAGGGTAGGGGAGCACAGTGAGCCCGAGCATAGCAAGGGAAAATGGAGTGGGTAGAACTGTGGAAAAGTCGAGAGATTTGAAGACATTCGAAGAGAAACTATCTGTCATGTATTTAAACTTATGAGAAACACTAACCATCCAACCCAATACCATATCCATGGGTGACTTTAATTACCCACTATTACTGGGAATCCTATACAACATCAAACGTACTTGCGCAGAATTTCCTGGATTTTGTGTAAACAAACTCCCTAGACCAGATAGTCAATACACCAATCAGGGGTGTAACCATTCTGGATCTGGTCCTCACTAATATGGGAGATTGCTGCATGCCCCCTACTGTAATGCCTTACGTGGTATGGTCAGACCATAAAATGGTCTTCTTTGAAGTAAAAATACAACCTGGACCCCCAGTTAACCAGGGATATTCAGGAACTATTCTAAGGCTAACCTCCTGGTATTAAGTGAGGACCTAACAAAATTTCAAGCCCCAATAAACCCTGAGAACACTTCTGCCTATGCAGAACTGTTCTCAAGAACCCTGTACAAGCATGTTAATAGCTGTATAGAGGAAGCTGCACCCACCAGGAAGAAGTACAGAACTTACTCAAAAAACAGGCCACTCTGGTGGAATCACAAAATTAATCAGATGCATAACAGGGGGAAGAAAATCATGGCAAAAATTAGGAGGTGCAGCACTCAAAAGGAAAAAATTACTCTCATCAAACTAAATAAGCAACTCAGAGGACAAATAAAATCTACCAAAGCCAAATTTGAGGTACGGTTGGCCTCCCTGGCCAAGGGCAACCACAAAGCATTATTTAGCTATGTGACATGTCCACAACCTCAAAGCAATGCACAACTGTGTGCAGAGCTTATTGTAAATGGAGCCACCTATACTGAACCAAAAGATATAGCAAATCTCCTGGCCGATAAATTCAGCTCCAACTTTTTTTCCTCTCTTCCCCTCAACCTTCTCTCATTAAAAATCAAATATAACTCCCCCTATTATCACTAGGGAAGAGGTCCTTAATGCTCTCTCTAAGACCAAGAACATTACATCAGTGAGCCCAGACAATATCCCAGGATGCCTTCTAAATAGCATGAAACATGACCTATCAGGGCCTCTGGAATTACTATTTAACTGTAGCCTCCAAACAGGCTTCATGCCTCATGAATAGAGAAAGGCAACAGTCATCCCTCTGCACAAAGGTGGGCCATCTACAGACCCTGGAAACTACCGACCCATAAGTCTCACTAGTCTTATATGTAAATCCATGGAAAGAATTATCACAGAGATGGTAAATAGAGATATAATAAACCTCCATACACTGGACCCAACCCAGTTTGGTTTCATCAAGGGCAGATCATACCTACTCAACCTGGTGGACTTCTTTGAGAAGGTCACCAAAGCAACGGATGAGGGCAAAATCATTCACACTGCTTACCTTGACCTGGCCAAGGCATTTGACACAGTACCCCATTTGGGCATTGTTTACAAGCTCAAAAGATTAGGTACAAACCTGTATGTCACTCAGTGGATAGCCAACTGGCTCACAGACAGGACCCAGGAAATTAGAATTGGGAGTCCACCTCTACAAAGAGGCCAGTCACAAGTAGAGTTCCTCAGGGATCAGTCCCTGGACTGTTCCTTTTCGGCATTTACTTCTCAGAAGTCAAGGCCAGAGTCAATGGTCTCTGGGTGACTAAATTTGCAGATGATTGCAAATTAGGAGCTGTCATTGAATCTCACACTGACACAAATTTTCTCTAGGTGAGGCTGACACAGATAAATAATTTTTGTCAGAGCCATGGACTAAAACTAAATGCCAAGGAATGCATAATAGTATCCTTTGGAAAGTCATCCATCTCTGGTAACTATCACATTGACAACACACCACTTAGAGTTGACCCAGTAGTCAGGGACTTAGGGACACACATAGATAGTAATATAGCCTTTGAAAATCACGTGTCTACAGTGGTGAGGAAATCATTCTATGCTGTACAATTTATAAACAAAGGTATGGCATCTAAGTCCAAGGAAGTCTTTGTTCCACTGTGTTCGGCATTCATCAGACCTGTCATTGAGTGCATGCACCCTTTGGTATGTACCTAATCAGTCATATCCAACAACTGGAATGTCCACAGAGATTCTTCACTAAAAGAATGCAAGGCATAAGTAATATGTCCTATGCAGACCGTCTCAGGGGCCTATCCCTGTATTATGTCTCCTGTAGGCTTTTGAGGGGAAATCTATGCAGGGCATACAGGGCATTGTCAGACCCCACTCTGATGGACCTCCTGCATACAAAGAAGATTACTGGCCTCAAACAGATGCCCTACGCACACCATCTTAAACAACTCCAGCTTTACTCCGTCACATATCGCCTACTCAGAGGTGATCTCTGCCTAACATACAAAGCTATGTCAAACCCAGAGCTGTTGGACATGCTCCACATAAAGAAATCCCAATCCCTCCAAGCTACATGCTGTGGGGACCTAAACCTTGTCACTATATTAAACAGAACATGCTGGAGGGATAGATTCCTGTCACAAAGACTTCCCATACTCTGGAATAAACTACCTATCTATATCAAACAAAGCTCCTCATTAGCACTCTTCAAGAAAAATCTTGATGATTGGATGGGAAATAGGAAAATCACCCCGGGGATCACCCCTGTGGCTCTGCTTGACAGTGGCACAGGAAAATAATTTTCTTGGGTGGCAAAAGCCAGGGTACCTTTTTGGCTGGGCTTGTATAGGCCCAGGGCCGATAGCCTAGTACCTACCTATGAACCTATCCACAAAACAAAAAGTACCGGAATTACCTGTTCTAAAGTTTTAAACCTTGCCTGAGATATAAATAGGACCTGCTGGAGGTATAGGTATGTATCCCAGAGACTACACCATCTGTGGAACAGGCTCTCCATCCAAGTGAACCAGAGTTCCTCCATAACCCAATTCAAGTGCAACTTGGACAATTAGATGGGAAACCAGAAATTCATCCTTGGTTTGGCACCTATGTCTCTAATGCAAACAGGTAACCTGTAAATGGTTCATCTCCCAGACCCATGCTTACACCTATAAAGGGTATTAGAACTTGTCAGAGATTTGGGATGCATGGCTAGGCTTACAAAAGGCCCTTGTGGTTGTTAATTTAGTAAACACCTATGAACTTATGAACACTACCTTTGGGGCTTTGCCATATGGCTTTCAACTGTCAAAGACTTTGCCTCATATTTTGGTATGTTCATAAAATGTGAGTTTTTTTGGCAAAGTGTTCAGGACTAGACTAGTGACAAAATGATAACAGACAAGACAGTATCACAGTTCATATCCTTCAGAAAACATTCAAATGCAAAACCTGTTGTCCTAGCAAGTGTAGTTAATGTCCCTATTTATCATCTATCCCTGATACTGGACATTTCTACTCCATTTTTTTTTATTTTGCTTTGTACCATATCTCTCTACAGACAGTGAACTTGCAGAATGTTACTGTACATTATATTTCTGGTATGTTTTTTTCTTAAACTTTGTGATTTTCTGGAAAATGTGTTGTACATTGTAATAAAGGCATATTTGAATTTCATATGTCATATACTTCACAAAGTCTGCTATTCTAGCAACGTTATAGATACATAAGATCAGTATTAAAAACCTATCCATGTGTTTGCATTTTAAGCCATAATTTAAGATAACTGGCTCAATCTCTCTTGCTAGCTCAGATCCTTTAGGCCAGTGACCTTATTTGTTAGGAATGTTTAGGTTCTGATTAATGCAGAATATAGAGGGGTAAGGACTTTAAAGGAAATACCCTAATGCAGTCAGCTGTGCCAGATAGAGGGATTTCATAACCACTGTTGCAGTGTGGTCATCAAAATTTTATAAGCACCTACTGATCATTGAGGAACATAAAAAGCTAAGCCGTGCATTCCAATTATAATTATTGAATAGGAATATTCAAAGATGGCAACAAGTGTATGTTGGGGTAATTACATATTGAGGGTGGTGCTAAACTGGGAGTGAGTTTGCAGATACCCAAACATATATCCAGATTATATTTGAATAGACTAAAATAAGTCCTCTGCTTTATAGGTTACAATATTTTTAACTACACTGATCTGACACTGAATACACAACACTTTGAACTGTTTTCTAAGGGTTTTAAATTTATTCCTTTGAGGAAAGCAAGTGTTCCCAAATTAATAGTGGACCTTAAACTATAAGGAAATTGAACTTGGCTTTGATTTTTCACGATACCAAACCCAACATTTCCTGCAACAACCCCTTGAAGAGAAAAAGTGTTTTTAACCCGATACTACACCCCCAGTTGAAAAATTTTGAAACCGTGTTGGAAAGGGAAATTAGGAACACAGTTGCCCACCACAAGATTTTTTCCAATTTAACACAGCAGGAAAGAAGGGTGTTTGATGATCTTAGGAACAATACTTATATTAGTATTATGTTCCTGGAATTCATAAACTCAAATGCCATGGAACAACTAGTCACCATCCCCACAAGAGGAGAAAACATACTTGATCTCATCATCACGAACATGGGAGCACAATGTTCAACACCGGAAGTATACCCCTCACTGGTGAGATCAGATCACAAACTAATCTCGCTGGAGGTCCTCATCCCACCCCCACCTGAAATAAAAAAGACCACAGTAAAGAACTTCTCGAAAGCCGACTTCACACTTCTAAAGACTAGTGTGGTCTCCTTTAAGGCCCCGAGCCGCGGAAAACAGTACTCAAGCCGCTGAATCACTTACAAATGCCTTCTACCAGCACCTGCAGGACTGCATGGATAAGGCAATCCCAAGCAAAACAAAGACTCTTTGTACCAAAGGCAAGCGTCCAGTCTGGTGGACCCCAGCCATAAACAAACTCTACAACAAAAGGAGGAAGCTACTACAAGATAGAGCAAAATCCTTAAAAGGTAAGACACCCTTGATCACTATAAGTAAAAACTAAGAGCTCTCATAAAATCATCCAAAGCAAATTTTGAGAGAAAAATAGCTAAAGACTCAAAAGACAATCATAAGGCCTTCTTTAGCTATGTTAGAAACCTGGGAGGAACCTCTCAGATATGCTCAGAACTAGTTCAAAATGATGTGAAGATTACTGATCCTACAGACATTGCCAACATACTGGCTGACAGGTTCAGTGCAAACTTCTCCCCTCCCCAAAAGGAGAGATATCTATACCAAGCGATTGCAGCCCCCAAACATCTCCAACGCCCAAGTGAGAACTGCTCTCTCCAAAGCAAAAACACAGCATCCATGGGACCTGATGGTGTCCCCGGCTGTGTGCTCCACGAACTCAACGAGGAATTAAACCCACAGCTAGGACAGCTGTTTAATCATAGTCTTACCTCTGGATACGCACCCAGGAGTGGCGCACTGCAACTGTGGTCCCACTTCACAAAGGCGGTGCCTCCACCGACCCTGGAAATTACCGCCCATTAGCTTGACAAGCCTTATCTGCAAAGCCATGGAGAGGATCATAATGGACCTCATAAATAAAGACATAGGGAATTTGCAGACTTTGGATCCATCCCAGTTTGGCTTTGTCAAAGGCAGATCATGCCTTCTAAACTTGGTTGACTTTTCGAAACAGTCACCAAAGCCATTGATGAGGGAAAGGCAGTCCATACAGCCTACCTCGATCTGGCGAAGGCCTTCGATACAATACCCCACTCGGGTATCATTGAAAACTCATCAGCTTAAATGTTAACCCATACATCACAAGATGGGTTGCAAACTGGCTGAGTGACAGAACCCACAGGGTCAGAGTTGCTGGCGCCATGTCAGACTCAAAGCCTGTCACAAGTGGTGTACCACAGGGCTCAGTCCTGGGCCCACTCTTGTTTGGCATCTACTTTTCCAAGTACAAGCAAACACAGGAGGGTTATGGCTGACAAAGTTTGCAGATGACTGCAAACTGGGCGCCATAGTGGAAAACACATCTGACACAGATATCCTTCAGAAGGGTCTCACAGAAACGGATAACTGGTGCCAGAGCCATGGCCTAAAGTTAAATGCCAAAAAATGCATAGTCATACCCTTCGGGAAAAACAAGGTTACCCCTAGCTACCAAATAGGTGGCAATCCACTGAGCATAGAAGAAGTTATCAGGGACCTGGGGACCCAGGTTGATAGTAGTCTGTCATTCGACACCCATGTAGCTAAAGTAGTTAGGAAGACCTTCTACATTGCCCACCTTATCATGAAGGGATTCTCATCTAGATCAAGGGAGGTCATAGTCTCCCTATACTCATCACTCATCAGACCAATGATTGAGTACAATGCCCCATTCGGAATGTATCTGACCCGACACTTGCAGCAGCTGGAGAGGCCACAAAAGTTCCTCACCAAAAGGATAAAGGGTCTCAAACATCTGTCCTATGCTGCCCGACTGAAAGAACTCCAGCTCTATTCAGTCGCTCACCGCTTGCTCAGAGGTGACCTTTGCCTAACATACAAGGCCATGTCAAACCCAGATTTGATGAATATGCTTCACCTCAAAAAATCTAGATCCGTCAGAGCCACAAGGGCGGGAGACTTAAACCTCGACACGGCTATTAATAGGACGCGGTGGAGGGATAGATTCATCACCCAAAGACTCCCTATGCTGTGGAATAAAATCCCGGTATATGTGAGGCAGAGCACCTCGCTGGCCTTGTTCAAGAGAAATCTTGACCAATGGATGGGAGATCGCAGATATACCCCAGGGATTACCTCAGTGTCACTGCTCAACAGAGGCACAGCAAAATAATGGGTATAGTTCCCCATACTAAAGGGGTGGCGTAAGCCACAAAACTATGGGCTAGGCTTGTAAATGCCCTCGGGCAGATAGCCTAGTATGAACCTATGAACCTATGAACCTATGAACCTATGCAACCTGACAAAGGTGGTGGGACTGTTTTGATGGACTTTATAAGTTACGAATCTAAAATGAATGATTTATTACATGACCTCAACAAATACTCTAGAGCTTCCATTAACGAGGTTAATTTATCTTATTCAAAAATCAACCTACTGCTCAATGATTTACTCCTCGAGGGCTCTATTTCTCAAGAGAATTTTCAATTTTTGACCAATCCACGTCCTAGAGTACCCTCGGTTTTTGGTATTCCCAAGGTCCACAAGGATCAGATGAATTCCCCCCCCTAAGGGTCATTGTTTCTTCAGAAGGTTCAGCCACCACCCCACTTGCCAAATTTGTGGATGAGAAATTGAAACAACTTTCCTATCGAAGTGTTACTACACTAAAAGATTCATGGCACTTTCTTCGGTGTCCTGAACCCCATTTATTTTCTTCTGATTTGGTGTTCATTACCTTAGATATAGTGGACCTTTTTGGGTCTATTCCCCATGATATTGGTCTCCTCTGGTTAGAGGAGAGTATGAGGGACAGCAAATTGTTTTCCAATGATGATTTTAACAACTGTTTACTTTTCATGGATGTTATTCTTAAAAACAACTTTATGTTTTTTCAGGGTGAGTTCTTTAAACAAACTAAAGGAGTGGCCATGGGTGCCAAATGTGCCCCTAATTATGCAAACATTATTTTATCTAAGTGGGAGGAGTTACACGTTTTGAAGAGTAAATTTGCTTCACATTGGTGCCTATATAAAAGATTTTTGGATGACATTGTTATTTTTTGGAAGGGCTCACACGATCAATTTGTTGAGTTTTTGGAATACCTAAAAGGTACCACTACATTTTTAGAATTTACCTATAATTACAACCCCCATGTGCTTACTTTTTGGGATATTACCCTTACCAAAACTGACCGTGGATTTTCATCCAACATTTTTCGCAAGGATACTTTTTCGAATTCATATCTCCATTTTAAAAGTTGACATCCTTTCTTTCAGAAAAAGAACCTTGTTAAAGGTCAACTTGTACAGATCAGTAAGATGACATCTAATGACACTGATTTTTTTATTCAGAGTAATCACGTTTTAGATATGTTTAGGGAACGCAGATATCCACAATACCTTTTGGATGAAATGTTTGATGTGGTGGTCCAGGGGAGAAATGGTAGGTTTGCTCCCATTTTAGGGCAGGAACCACAAGATATTATTAATCTAGATGCACCAAACCACAACTATGACCACCCTGGTGAAGCTTTTATATTTGATTATTCAGGGGATTCAGGAGTTATAAAGGAAGTTATTACCAGGGAGTGGAACAAGTTTGTTGAACTCTCTGATTTAGACATATTTAAGGACAAAACTTTGAAATTTACATATAGAAAGGATAAAAATTTTAAGCAGTTTTTTGAGTTTAATGGACCCAGAAAACCCAATGGCTCATCACGTAGGCCAGGTACTTTTAAATGTGGAGCTTGTTCACAATGTGCCCACATTATTAATCAAACACACATCCTCTTTCCATCTAGGGACAGAAAAATAGTGAGTGACTGTTTTTCCAACTGTAACACCCAAGGGGTTGTGTACATTGCTACGTGTAATTTTTGTAGCTCATTTTATGTGGGCAAAACAGAAAGAAAATTGAAGAACCGAATTTATGGGCATTTATACGATATCAGGAAACAATACAACAAAAATGCATTATTTAGACACACTTTAAAGTGTCCTCAGGCTTCCTTTTCTTTTTTTGTGTTGGAAATTGTCTCTAAGGAAATAAGAGGTGGTTTGTGGGAGGCCAAACTTGAGTAAAGGGAACTATTCTTGCAAATAGTTTTGGATTCCACAAAATCTCCAGGTCTAAACGATTTAATTTCTATTTCCTCTGTGCTCAAGCTCAGAGCAGCTAAATTATGAAATTTAACACTTCAGCCACAAGGTGGCAATGTGGGACAGCAATTCACTGGTTGTATTGCTGGAACTTCTCCATTTAATGTGATTATTCATTCATCAAATAATTTAATATACGTATTTAATACATTTTTTACTTATACATTTTAAACATACATTTTATTAAACTTGTTAAATATACTCATTATATTTTAGTATACAGGTTATGAACTACAATGGTTTTAGTGTGGTTTTTGTTACATGTGCAAAATACTAAAGTTTTTAATTAGCACATTGTATTTTATTAAGCTTTTATAAGGTTCTTATTGGATAATTAATGCTTGGATTATGTATAAAAAGGCACACAATTGGTTTTTATGTATTTCTGAAGAAGACTTTGGTTACCAGGGTCGAAAACGTATATGATTTGTGGCGTTTATATTGTTTGTTTCGAATAAAGAACTTTTGCTTGAGTTTCCGACCTTCATTTGGATTTCCCCAACAAGCTTCATTTCTGGTTTTGGTTGTTTTGAGCTTGTTCTTCCATCATTTTGTTGGGTTTTAGGTGAATAGATTAGTCGGAGATGTCTGGGGAGGAGATTTTGATAATGTGGGTTTCGACATTTTATAGTGTCGATGTTGTGGTGTTTCATGCAATTCGTCTCTAATATGGGTTTTGATCATGTGAGCTTTTGCTCATATGAAGTAAACCCATAAATATATATATATATATATATATACATATATATATATATATAATATATCTATATCTATATATATATATATATATATATATATATATATATATATATATATATATATAAACATATATGTGTGTGTGTCAGTCTCGGACAAAATGATGGACATCCCTTCCTGCTTTGCTAGGGTATGGCCTGCAGCTCTCTTCTCATGGGTTTCATATATTGGCCAAAACTTTTGCAACTCACAGTAATTTGTTTCACAAGACCAGATTCCTCAGACTGCCAACATAGTCAAACAAAATCAAAACTGTGTAAAAGTAGCACTGCTCAATGCTAATGGCCTGAATAAGAAGATTCACTGATTATAGGCCATTATGTGGCTCAAAAATATACATATCTGCATTATTACTGAAGCATGGTTTAATTGTAGAAAAAAACGTCCCTCACTGGCCTGTTTCAGCATCAGTTACTCATTCTGATCCACCTCTGAAAATGATTGTATTGGTGGTGGTGGTGTTGACATGTCCATATTCCTAAAAAGCCAAATCACATCAAGAAGAATGACAGATAAATAGAGTATGTATGTATGTAGATTATTTATCACATACAAATAGCTTCTTTCAGTTTAAAGTTACAATGAGTGAAGAAAGTATTGCATTTTTGGATATTACACTTTGTCACCTCTTAAACAAAAATATAGTTAAGACAGTCCCCTGGATTCTCAAAAGCTTGCACGGTGTGCATGATTTGTGCAAGATGAAAAATTGCCAATTTGGTCGTCGAGCGATCCACGTACGTGCACGTCTGACATGCACGAGCCCTGTAGCACTAGTGCTGCATGTCCCCGGTCCCCGTATGCAAATCACCCCATTTGCAGGTGAAAACCATGCAAATGAGGTAAATCTGACATCCAGGAAGCCGGAATCAGTGAGTGCAGTACTAGCGTAATATGCAGAAATGTACTCGGTTAGTAATGGAGTAAGGTACTGCAAACTCCAAAACGGAGCTATGATAGCTCCAAATAAAGGCTGCATATCAATGAGGAAGCATGCCAATGGCCAAATAGAAGGCCATTGGCATTGCACATAATGCCAAATGTACAAAATACCACTTTTATGATATGTCCACTGATCACGGCCATCGACGTATAGGACAACGGCACGCAATTGGGACTGGTGGGGAAATAAGAAAATAAACCTAAAACAAACAGTCTAACTAAAATCAGTATTCTGCCATGCAATTCAATGGCAGGCAAAAGACAACCTGGCCAGTGAGTAGTGGTTGTTAAAGGGGGAGGCACAGTGTGACACATGTAACTATGCATTAGCAGGCATTTCTATGCAAATGAGGGGAAGGATAGTGAATCCCGGTTTTCCCCAGCATGTGAGGCAGGTCCCAACAGTGTATGAGTATGAATAGCTGAGTGCAAGACTAGGAGGTAAGTAACATCATGTGTGGGAGTGTCAGGCATACTGTCAGCAGATTGGAGCCCTGTGGCATGGGGTTGCACCCAGCGTAGCACAGCAAAGCCAGGAGGTGTGTCTAAGCCTGCCCAGCATGTATGACAAAGTGTAAGCCGGTGTGCGCACCATGCAACAGGATCTACAGGAAGATAAAGGAAATGAACCCAGGAAATAGCAGCAGTGTGCAGATTGGAGTACACCGATTGCGTGGCACACCCCTGAGATGAAATAGAAGGGAAACAGGAAGGGGAAGCAACAGTAGGAAGTTAATCAAGGGGTACTAGGTTCGCTGCCAGGTGAAACGTATCTGAACCAGACAATTACACAGGCAGCAGAGCAGCCCAGAATGCCACTATAAACTACGCAAACAAGTACCCCTCTGTTTTTTCCTACACCACCAGTGTAAACAAGTGTGGAACGTTTAACACTTACAGCAGCAAAATGTTAGGGGCTGCAATAGTTATCATACAACTTGTGGAAGAGGCTGAGGGTGGCGAGTATGGGAATGCTGTTGACTAACCCACAGTGAGGAGACGGAGAAGAGTGCACAGACCCAGGGTAACCTACCAAGGGCTACATGAGCTGGAGATAGGGTGGACAGGGACCTCCTACACCAGATTGTTTAGCTGTGCCGACCACGCCTGACACACAGAACTAACAGAGGGGAACCCATCCCAGTGGAAATGAAGGCATGTGTAGGCCTAAGAATACTAGCTACAGGTACCTTCCAAAGGCCAACTCGGGATATGATGAGGGTACTCCAACAATTCCTGGATGCCATGGCAGCACATTCGGTGAGTACGTATAATTTCCCCTCACCTGTGAGGCATTGGCCAGCAGTATGCATCTCTTCCACCAAATAGCAGAATACCCTAAGATAGTGGGTGGAATAGACTGCACACACATACGCATCAAAGCACCACCCGGTGAGCAGGTCAGGGATCTACATCAACCACAAGGCTTCCCCTCCATCAACTGCCAGGTCGTGTGTGATGCCCAGGGCATAATACTGAACATGTGTGCTGGCTGCCCTGGACGTTATCACGATTCCCACATCTAGCATCTGATGCAGCTGTACCAGAAGTTTGCCAATGGGGACATTCCTCACGGTCACCTAGTGGGGGATGCTGCATGTGCACTGGAGCCGTGGCTGATGGCACTCATCAGGAACGTACCCACACCTGAACAAAAACTCCATAATGAGGCACACGCACAAACAAGAATCATAATAGAGCATGTGTTTGGGATGCTCAAGTCATGGTTCCAGTGCCTGGATACATCCGGTGGAGCCTTGCAGTACTCACCAACTAAATTTACCCAAATTGTCCTTGTATGGCCATGCTACACAATCTGATCCTGCGGAAACAGCTGCAGCAGGAGCAGCAAGGGGCAGGGCCATATAGCCCTCCACCAATGCCAAGGCCTGCACAGACACAGAGTGATTCGAAGGAGGAACAACCTGAGCCTGCCCCAGTAGGCAGAAGGAGGCATGCCCAGCATGCCCTGCCAAGGAGGCAACGCCTAGCACATACACTGACATGGGAGGGACCCAGGGAATAGCACCCCTCTCTGACTCTCACATACAGTAAAAGGGATGCCAAACATTACACTACCTGTGCCTAACCATGCATAGGCAGTGTACTACGTGCATCTGACATAGGGCAGCCCTGCAGCACCACCTGCAATACTGGTACACCCGCAAGATAATTGACTTAGACATGCCAGTCAGGAGGGGGGGTCACATACCCAACAACAGTCATAGCAAGCAGGACAGGTGTAAACAAACACAAACAAATGCTGTACTATGGCCTCTGAATGAGGGGCATGGATGACCCCCACCCAGGCCTACATGGACAGACTACAGCAGGCCAGGTATTGGGATGTCAGTTGTGACAGCTAGGAAGTCAGAAACTAATGTGTATGCAATCAAAAGATAAGAACAGAAGTACACCGGTATGGCATAGCCAGCATGATGGGTAAGACTACTGACTGAACTGGACTACAGGACATACCAGTACAGTCCTAGCAAATGTGTACAACTGTCAGGTGTGCCCCCACCCCACATAGAAATATAATAACAGTCAGGTGTGCCCCCCCAATACTGTGTAAAAACATAGAAATAGTCAGGTGTACCCCCCCGCTATGCAGACATGTTGCAACAGTCAATGCCAAATGATCGGTGGATACCCTGAAGACACAACAAGCTACTTTTCGGTGTACAACACAAAGGTCAGCAGTGCAGTACAAACCACTGGACATGCTCCGCAGATGCATAACAGATGGCCTTACTGGGCATGCTCACACACTTACAGAAATAAAGGCAATGTCAGTCATCTACATACTGAAAAGTCATACTTAGCATGCTCACACACAAACGCATGACGGCCATGTATGCAAGCACCAGTGGACCAGACATATCCAGCTGTTCCAATAGTTACTGCAGACACATGACAGTATGCACCACTCATGCCTTGCACACACAGTGGATAGGAATACAGACATATATGTAAGGACAACACACCATAATACGCCAAAGGTAGATGGATATAGATGTTTGGAAGAGGGTGACCATGACAAGGAGCCATCCATGCCTGTTCCACTGAGGACACAGCCAAAGGGCTCCAAACACATCAGTTGCAGATGGTACACACTGCAGTTACTAGTGACCAGTACCTGTCAGCACCACAGACTATGTGGTTCACGTGCCAGCTGTGCAACATGGCTGTACAAGGATATAGTCAGCTAGTTGCCCTAGATATGCACCTGTGACATATGACCCCGTGTGTGGCCACCTATGGTGTGTCACCCCTACATGAATAGGGTATGGGTCATGCACACACTGGCTACCCCATAGCGGTACCCTGACAAGCCTGCTGAGGTTATCCAATGTGAAATACACCTTTAGGAGAGTTGTAGGCCAGTAATCTTTGTAGCGCATCCCATAACTGTGTACTGCCGTAGTGTGATAGACTAGGTAGGTATGAGTTCTAACCCCAGACATGGCAACTGTGTGTGTGTGAGTGTGTGTCTGTCTCTCACTGACTGTGTAGAGAGCAATGTTTTTAAGGCTACTCACATCCCTTACAAGTCGAATACCCTCCTTTGGCAGGGTTGCTGATGTCACACAACTTGAAATACACTTCTGGGATGATCATAGTCCAGTAATCTTCGTAGCACGTCCCGTAACATCATATGGCCATAGTGTGATTGAGGAGTTGGGAATTCTAGCCCCCGACCTGCCAACTGTGTGTGTATATGTGTGCATGTCTGACTGTGTAGAGAGCAATGCTTTTAGGTTACTCACACCCCTTATATTTCACATATCCAACTTTGGCAATGCTGCTGATGTCACCCAGCTAGTATTACTTCCCTGGGAAAGCTGTAGCCGAGTAATCTCTGTCACGCATGCTGTAACCACGTACTGCTGTAGTGTGATAATGTAGTTAGATAGGACGTCAAACCCCAGATGTGGGAACAGTGCGTGTGTGAGTCTGTGTGTGCCTATGTGTGTGTCTGTCTGTCACTGACTGTGTAGAGAGCAATGCTTTTTAGGCTACTAATACCCCTTACAAGTCGAATACCCTCCTTTGGCAAGGATGCTGATGTCATGCAACTTGAAATACACCTCTGGGATGAGCGTAACCCAGTAATCTCCGTAGCATGTCCTGTAACATTGTATGGCCATAGTGTGATTGAGGAGTTAGTTGTGAATTCTAGCCCCTGACCTGCCAACTGTGCATGTATGCATGCATGTCTGACTGTGTAAAGAACAATGCTTTTAGGTTACTCACACCCCTTACATTTCACATAACTAACTTTGGCAAGGCTGCCGATGTCACCCACCTACAAATACTCCCCTGGGAAAGCTGTAGCCCAGTAATCTCTGTAGCGCATGCTGTAACTGCGTACTACTGTAGTGTGATAATGTAGTCAGATAGGAGGGTAAACCAAAGATGTGGCAACTGTGCTTGTGTGAGTCTATGTGTGCATGTTTGTCTGTCACTGACTGTGTAGAGGGCAATGCTTTTTAGGCTACTCACACCCCTTACAAGTCAAATACCCTCCTTTGGCAAGGCTGCTGATGTCATGCAACTTGAAATACACCTCTGGGATGATCATAGCCCAGTAATCTCTGTAGCATGTCCCGTAAAATCAGATGGCCATAATGTGATTGAGGAGTTAGTTGGGAGTTCAAGCCCCCAACCTGCCAACTGTGTGTGTATGTGTGCATGTCTGACTTAGTAGAGAGCAATACTTTTAGGTTACTCACACCCCTTACATTTCACATACTCAGCTTTGGCAAGGCTGCTAATGTCACCCACCTAGAAATACTCCCCTGGGAAATCTGTAGCCCAGTAATCTCCATAGCGCATGCTGTAACTGAGTACTGCTGTAGTGTGATAATGTAGTTAGGTAGGAGGTCAAACCCCAGATGTGGCAACTGTGTGTGTGTGTGTGTGTGTGTGTGTGTGTGTGTGTGTGTGTCTGTGTGTACGTATGTGTGCGTGTCTGTCTGTCACTGACTGTGGAGATAGTAATGCTTTTTAGGCTACTCACACCCCTTACAAGTCGAATACCCTCCTTTGGCAAGGATGCCGATGTCATGCAACTTGAAATACACCTCTGGGACGATCGTAGCCCAATGATTGCCATAGCATGCCCCGTAACATCGTATGGCCATAGTGTGATTGAGGGGTTCCTATTGCGTGATCGAAAATTGTAAATGGGGAATGCGTATTGAGCGAACCCGATTGGTCGAAACATCGTGCACCTAACACGGAAATCCTCGTAGGGAATAGTTTCCCTTTACTTCAATGCAGTGCAATCTCAGAGTAGGAATATTTAAGTAGTGGGGGTTTGGGGGCGCAGCCCCCCACATGGAGGGGGTGCAGGGGACGTTTGTCCCCCTGGCTTACAGCATTTAGGTAAGTATAGTTTTTTTATTTTTATTTTATTATATTTTCAAAATTTCAAACATCGCTCATATAGTGTTGACAATATGGTGTTCGATGGATGAAACTTTTAAAAATATAATATAGACCCTGACTGAGGAGTTAGTTGGGAGTTCTAGCCCCCGACCTACCAACTGTGTGTGTATGTGTGCATGTCTGACTGTATAGAGAGCAATGCTTTTAGGTTACTCACACCCCTTACATTTCACATACCCAACTTTGGCAAGGCTGCCAATGTCACCCACCTAGAAATACCGCCCCTGGGAAAGCTGTAGCCCATTAATCTTGGTAGCGCATGCTGTAACTGTGTACTGCTGTAGTGTGATAATGTAGTTAGGTAGGAGGTCAAACCCGAGTTGCAACAACCCTGTAACAACAATAAATGTATGTGGTCATCACAGCAACATGTCAATATTGGCCCTGTGTATTTGGTCACAGCCACACCTCTGTCAACCTTTGTACATATGTCATACATGAAGTGGTGCATATGTGCTGTACACCATACTTTGTGGCATCATATCTGAGAACAAGCCACTGATATATCTGACTGCTACACATGTTATGTACAGTAGGGGTTACATCACATTACATTAACTGCACATTCTGAGGTTGTTTGTACAGCACTGAGGTCTGTGTACCTATGGTGAACATCGACAGTGTGTGCAGTGTTGATATGTACCTTAGCCTGTGTACAGACTGTGGTAGATGACATTTGTCTAGTTCCCCTAAAGTCAGATGTTACATGTTGCCCCACTATATGGTACTGTAGTATCATACATGTTTGTAGGATCATAAACACACGTGTCCCATACCACAGACAGCCACCAGACCAAAATTTGTAGCAGGCCAGTATATGTAGGGCAGTCTGTGAGTGGCACATATGAGGATGGTGTTGAACACATAGTCCATATACTGTAATACCATGCTAGCTAACCACATTCCACATTCCTCTCTATTCTCACTAAAACCTACACCCACTTCCACTATAAAGAAACTTCTCCAGAAACTGAAGCCTTGCACTAATGCCCCTGACACCATTCCCTCCTACTTCCTAAGCATAGCTGCAGAGGCTATTGCTTATCCCATCAGCATTCTAATCAACCGATCTATTCATGAATGCACTGTGCCCCAATTGTGGAAGCAAGCATTCATCATCCCTCTACATAAAGGAGGTAACAATTGTAGCATCAACAACTTCCGTCCTATTGCTATCCTGTCCCCTATTTCTAAAATCCTGGAAAAATGTGTCCACCTTCAACTCTTGCCACATCTATTGGACAACAACCTTATAACTCCTACACAGCATGGATTCAGGCCAAACCACAGCACTATGACAGCTCTCTTATCATTCCTTGAGACTGTTAACACTGCACGTGATTCCGGCCACATAGTCTCTACCCTACTACTTGACCTCTCCAAGGCCTTCGACACTATCTCACACAATCTGCTCTTAACCAAACTGTCAAAACTTAACCTCTCTCCGTCTTCCATAAATTGGTTCTCTAGCTAGCTATCAAATAGAAACCAAGCTGTTAAATGGAAAAAGGCCACTTCCCCTTTCCTTAGTACCCCCACTGGAGTTCCTCAAGGATCTATTCTTGGTCCCCTCCTCTTTAATATATTTATAAATGATTTTCATAAATCAATTCCTTTTGCAAACATCATCCAATATGCAGATGATTCTACTATTATCTGCTCTGCCACCTCCTCCTCTCAGCTCCAAACACTTACCCAGGAAGCTTTTTAATTACCGGGCAGTGGATGAGAAAAAATCACTTGGCACTCAATGCCTCCAAAACAAAACTTATGGTATTTACCCCCTCCAAATCCACTTCCTTCAATATAAACTCTTTCTCAATTACCAGCCAAAATAACTTACCCCTTGAACTAGTGACTGAAACAAAGCTACTTGGTGTACATATTGATAATAGGCTTAGCTACAACTCCCATCTACAACTAAATATTAAAAAAACTCATCAAAAACTAGGTATGCTCTACTGCCAAAATCAGTTCCTTACAAGCTCTTCCAAAATCACACTCGCCTCCTCTTTTCTCATCCCCTCCCTTCTCTATGGGGCCCCACTACTGACCAACCTTCAGTCCTCTCTAAAAAACCAGCTATCCTCCTGCTATAATAAAATCGCCAAATTCGCTAATGGACACAGGTCCTACACACACCACTGTTCTTCTCTCCAAACCCTAAACTGGCTCGAACTACCTAATCATCTTACTTATATACAGCTGACTTTCGCTCACAAGCTCATTCTTAGTCCTTCTCTTTGTCCATCCCTGTCCTCTGCCTTTAAAATGCACCTACCAAACAGAGTATTAAGATCTAACAATCAAAACCTACTAGAAGTCCATAAACCATCTCACCCCCCAGGTAAACACCTATTATCCTTCAACCTTGCCCGCCTCTGGAACTCACTCCCACCAACCATTCGTACCACCTCTAACCACTACACATTTAAAAACTCTCTCCATACATACCTGAGGTCCCAATGGGATTGCTCTTGCTCTCTCCCCTCATAAATTTATTATATCTCATCATCCTTTACATTTTTGATACGTACCTCTACCTAATAAACCAAAGTTCCATCAACATACCTACTCTGTAAGGTTTTTGATGTCTGCTTGAATAACTCCTCTAGATGTATATCACATTACCCCTTCTTTTTCCTACCTCTTATTTATCCTCATCATACTGTACTGATTAGAATGCTTTTGAATTGTGAGCTTAAATGTTTTATGTTTTTACTCTGTACAATCTTACTGTATTTTTTATATTTGTATGCATCTAATTTTTGTCTGTATTGGAGCTTTTCTCCCCAGGACTCCATTGAAAACGGGTTCTTTTGGCCCAATGGACTATCCTGGTAAACCAACTGCAAATAAATAAATAAATAAATAAATATGTGGCTATGGCTGTGTTCACATTGGTTGTGGATATGCACTGTCACACAGGTGTATCCTACTCTGTACTGTGACATGCCTGTGGAGCCTGTTTTATATGCAGGTACATGTTCATTTCCATTTGGGAGGTGTAGGCCAGTGTTGAGCCAGTCTGCCTGCAGCATGCAGAGTGCATTGTGACATGCCTATCAGCTGAGTGTACCTACCCAGTGGGATGTCATGTGCAGATACTAGCCAGATATTCCGCTGCCGGACCACCCCTAACAGTCATGTATGTCAGACATGGCAGTGGGATGCAGTGCAGATGTATGTCAATACCTATTGTGTTGTATGTGGCCATGGCACCCCTGTACCAGCGGTCATACCGTTACAGGCCAGGCTGGGGTGTGTGAATGCATGACCTATGATGCACATTATATACCAGTCATTATTTGTTATACCCATCTACATGACAATCCACATCCATATTGGCAGGCATGGTACACCTGTGTAGCACTAAGGGCATATGTGTATACCTCTGGACTGTACAGATTGTGTCAGACCCCCACATATATTGGCCAGTATCTCTGCTGCAGTCCACAGAGGCATTACATGCTAGCAGCAGTACTGTACACTGATGTCCTTTGGATGTCACTCAGTAACCAATGGTACACATGTTATGAGCAGATGTGACCTGCCACACACACCATGTCTGTGAAGACAATCCCAATGACAGTAGCAATAGCCTACTAGTATACCTGCTAGAGATACCTGACATCCCCTGCAACTACGACATTGGGAACATATGGGCTGGGGTTGGCCTACACTTCATGTCCAGGAACTATGGTGGGAATATATGTACATATACATATCCAGATAGCCAGATATACCATTACACATGTGTGCTATACCAATTTAATACTGTCATGGCAACCACCCACTATTGATCCCCACATCATGTGTGTGCAGTCCCATTACATCTCCAGTGTGATGGGCATCTGTCCTGTGTGTGGGCAGCAGTGCTACCGACAGCATGTAGCAATACCCTATACAGGAGAACCAGCACACTCAGGGCAGCCGCATATTTGTAGGAGGATCAGGAAGTACAGACAGACTGCGAGTGGAGTTGTGTTATGCTTTGTACAGTACTGGTGTTACAGGGTGTGTGTGTACATGCTAGTTTGCCATGGAATGCAGTCCATCTTCATAGCACACAACTGTGGGCCTACCTTCATGCCGGCCAGAGCTGTGCCTATCATGTGTTGTCTGTCCAGCACACAGGTCTTGTGTCAGATAATACACTGGCAGTGTGTGTGTTGTGTGATACCCGTACATGGCTACATCCATGGCCATCCATACCACACATTCCCCGACTAAGGATATGCTACATACTATCCGGTAACACCTGCACCTTGCTTAGTGTATGGCAATAGTTGTCCACATATGTGCCTGTATTCCAGCTTCTGTCCATCACCTACAAACCAAGCTGTGCACATATGTCATGTTGTTGGTGGTTGATCCATAGTGGGCCGAGAGTATAACACACTGCCATGTATGCCATCAGTCTACTACCATTGTACCACCACACATATGGTGGGGCTGGGGTCATATATGTGTGGGCACCACCTGCACAATAATGTGTGCCCTCATGCACTGTAGAGCCCAGTGTATGTAACAGTGGTATATGGCCCTTTATTATTGAGTTTGTGGGGAGCACCAGAAAAGATCTAGGCTGCTACAAAATGTGGGGGTATCAGGGCTGAGCTGCCTTAAGGTATCTGGATGTAGAGTACCATATACTTCACCTATATACACATTACTGACATGGCTCTAGGTACTGCAGAAATACTACCCCTGACATATAAACTGTTCTGTGTGTTGGTGTGCACGTGATGGTGTCAGTTATGCCATTTTATGTAGCAGTTACAACCCATGTGGTCATAAGACGTCTATACCACCTACTGTGTTTGTACAGTGTGTAGATAGAGGCTGCTGAACTACATACCTGGAGTACATACTGTCGATTGTTAGGTATCCTGTAGCCCAGTGTGTCTTTCCAATTGTACAATGTGAATGGCGTGGCCTGGACAGCAACAGCTGTGAATCTTTCCAACTTACTGTATGAGTGTAACTGGTCCACTGTAGCATCACTCCGTTGATATAGTTGTCAATGTCTGAACAGCTATATGGCATGACATGTAGAACTGTAATAGTACACAATGACAGGTTACCATGTCTGCAAACCTTTTGGTGTTGTTTCACCTATGACCTCTCTGTGGGTGTATGTTACAGGCAATGATTGTCATTTGTATGGGTGGCACATACAGTGTCCAGTCATTCAGGGGTCAGCTGTAGGCATAGTGGCTGTTACATATTGTGTGCACCTACCACTTATGTTACCTACTGTATATATAATTGCATGTGTATGTGTCACATGTATATGTACATATATGTATATGTGAATATTTATATATATATATATATATATATATATATATATATATATATATATATATGAAATTATATATATGTATACCTGTATCTGCATATCTGTGTATGTGTATCTGAAGCCTGGTAATGTTGATGGCTTCCACATAATACATTCACCATGGGAGCCAGACTGTACTGCATGATATGTTACCAATAACAGTCTGACATCATATAGGTGAGATGTAGTACAGGTGACATTGTGTGCCCATGTTGCCACTGGCCCTGATTATGGGATCTCCAACACTTGGTAGTGTATTGCAGGGCAGACGTGTTTTGCTGGGGGGATGCCTATTTGTATGACTTGTATAGTGTGTGGTGCCTCTCAACCCCATAAATCTAACATGTAGCATGTCACACTCCACTCCCTAACAGCTACATGTGCCTTTCAGTACCAATACAACATTATTGTACCAATGGGTCAGTATGCATGGGAATCCCATTGAGGTCTGCCATGTGTGTGTATATGTGCATGTGTGCATACCTGTAGGGTACATTGGTCCAAGTCCACATACTCCTATTACAATACACATTGCCACACAGTAGTACAGATATTGTTGTCACCTATAAATGTGGCAATGCAATGCAACACCCTACTATGCCTGTGGCATCTGCATCACATGCATATCCCTGTGGTAACACTGTTGTGATATGCAATGGGTTGCTTTTGCATCATGGCCAATGTGTGATAGTGGGTATGTCAGAGTATCAAGATGGGTTCTAGCATGTACAATATCCAGTGGGGGATGTGGGTGCTGTATATACTGTCTTTACACCATGGTACACCTGGTATATGGCCCACGTACCACTTTCAGGTGGCCAATGTCACCATCACCCATACAAGTAACAGATAACAGGATATGGCCCAGTTACACATGTGCTGTGGGCAGCCTACCTATAACACATTAGACACATGATTTAGTTAGTTATCAACTATACAACCAGGTCTCTAAGATGTGTGTCTACCCGTTATGTATCGGTCAATGTGCATATGATGGCATGACACACTATGTATTCTCCATATACAAACATTACATCTCCCATTACGATATTGTACGTGTCTGTGGATGGTCTGCATGTAGCACCTGACCTGGTACACACCTCACCTTACAGATGGTGTTGTGTGTGCAATGACAACCACACGGTTCAGTAGCACTACATACCCGGTTGGGGTCTAGACACAGCGTTGCCAAGTCAGGATGTGCGTGTGTGTGGATGGGTTGACATAAGGGTGCAGATTATACCTGTACCAGCAGGCCACCAGTCATGTTTGCATGGCCAGTAACTGTTACACATACCTGTGGCATCTGTGCAACTGTGCACCACATATGTCACACCCATGGTGCCACCACACTGACATACCCCTGTGGAATATGACTGCGGACCATCCTCCTGCTGACACATGTATGCCTACAGCACAAAGCGATGACAGTATGGGGATATCAATTGGTGTTACCAACAGCTGAGATGCATCATACCTGCAAGAGGTGACCTGTGCCTGACGTATAAGGCCATGTCCAACCCGGAATTAAGGAACATGCTGCACCTCAAAAAATCCAAATCCCATCGAGCTACACACTCGAGAGACTTGAACCTCAGCACTGAAATAAATAGGACATGCTGGAGGGACAGATTCATAACCCAGAGGCTGCCTTCACTATGGAATAAAATCCCAGTCCAGGTTAGGCAGAGTCACTCATTGATGAGTGGATGGGAGATCATAGGTTTACCCCGGGTATCACTTCTGTGTCACTGTTAGACAGAGGCACAGTATACTAACCTCGAAAAAGGGCATAGCAAAATTAATTTAAAATGGGTGGCGAAAGCCAAACATACTCTGGCTAGGCTTATAAATGCCCTAGGGCAGATAGCCTAGTATGTACCTATGAACCTATGAAGGATACACTACCTGACATGTATGCAGTACACGTTACCCTGACTACATTCTACACTGCAGTACATTGCAGCACTCTATCACAGTCAAGGTATGCATCAGCACCATGTTAGCCTGTCTCTGCACTGATGTTTTGGATGGCAGGGATGTGACAAAGGTATCATCATCTGCACAGGGTGTGTGAATGTCATCTTAGCTGCATGGCTACACTACCTGACATGTATGCAGTACACATTACCTCTGACTACATTCTACACTGCAGTACATTGCGGTACTCTATCACAGTCTTGGTGTGCATCAGAACCATGTTAGCCTGTCCCTGCATTGATATTATGGATGACAGGGATGTGGCACAGGTATCAAATGCACAGGGTGTGTGAATGTCATCTTAGCTGCATGGCTACACTACCTGGCATGTATGCAGTACGCATTACCCCTGACTACATTCTACACTGCGGTACATTTTGGCACCCCATTACAGTCACTGTGTACATCAGAACAATGTTAACCTGTCTGTGCATCGATGATATGGATGACAGGGAAGTGGCACAGGTATCATCATATGCACAGGGTGTGTTGCAGGTGTGCCAGAGGCTGAGGGCGGTCCAAACATGTGGTACTATGTGTGTGGGTGAGGGGTGTGGTTCCTTGATTGGGGCGTGGTGATGTGGTGTGTGTCAGTATGGGGTCGCCCTAGGTGGGGTTGCATAGTCTGTGGGTATGCATGCACACAGTTCTGCCATGTGGCTGCCCTATACAGGTAATGTTGGACAGCTGCAGACCATACCTGGCAGGGTGTGCAGTTCAGTGCCTCCAGCCACGGACACAATGACTGTGCCTGCCAGGGGTTCCATGGGCATGTGCAGGTACAAATCTTGAGGTGCTACTATCCCCTGATGATGACATATGTCCACTGGAACCATGTCCCACCTGAGACTGGCCAGGGCCACGTGCACGTGGCCTGCTGTGGTGTGCTGTGGACAGCAGCCCCTGTGGTGTGTTGTGGCTGTTACTGCCACTATGGGAATGGCTAGAAACCTGGCACATCCACGTTGACCTCCAGTTGCTGGTGTCTTTGGCTTGCGTCTACGTGGCCATCGCACCACTCCCACCACACGTTCTAGTACAGACATACCACGGTTGAGGAGGCCAGCCATTTCACCCCACCATCTATCCATGACCTTGGTATATTCATGGAATGCAACAGTGAGTTCATGGAGGTTGTCACTTACAGCTGCGAAAGCAGACATCTGCAGCCTCAGGACCTGTCTAGAGTGCATTTCCATACATGCCTGTGCCTCCATTATGGCCTGAAACATGTGCCTGGTGGTACCAGTTGTGGCACCTCTGCCAGGGGCAGGATGACCTTTGGTCCTCCTATGAGCACTACGGTACATTTGCTGATGTGGTGGCCTTCTGGCTATGCCTACTGTGACCTGACACTGTTGGCATGGACACCACACTTTCCTGCTCATTGCCAACAAGTGCCAACAGTCCCTCTGCTATGGCCCCATGTGATGGGGTTTGTAGGGACACTGTGTGTGGGCTTGGGGTGGCTAGGAGGGACACCTACCTCAGTATGCATGCAGGAGGGACCTTGACCCACCTCGCCACCTGTCTGGGAAACAAACACACATGTTAAGACCTGTACAACAGTGCATAACAGTACACACACTCACACTGACCACCTTACTACCTCACCTTCCCTGAGTTTGCAGACAGTCCCACAGTCAGTTACATATGTTCCCCTTCCTTCATGGCACTTGCTAATATACACGCATCACTACAGCCCATTAACATATCATCTCTCTCCATGCCTACACATGTGGCTACCTCACCTGACCTGTTACTCCATCGCCTCCCTGACCTGGGTGGAGTAGGTTGTACATGGCCTCACTGCTTTCACCCTGTATTACCCTGTGTATGGGCACTAATGGTGTACAAGGCCCCTATATGGTTGGAGCTGCTACATTCACTACATATGTCACACACCAGAGCCTCATACTACAGTCTTGCTTAGTCCCACACCAGACCCTCATACTACAGTCTTGCTCAGTCCATGCCACATCTGCTGCATACATGACCCATCATGCGGTTGTCAGTACTACCTGGATAACACTCACTGATGTGCTGTGGTAATTCCCCATTGCATTTGTAGTGCTGTATATGTGGGCAGCTGGTTACCTATCTACTGCTGACAATATGATGTGTATACCTGGTATGTACTGCACATCCCAGTGCATGCTCCATGCTACAGACCTTGTTATGCGATCAGCTGTCCTGTATTCACATACCTGACAGGTTGTCCTGGTGTCCCATGTCTCACTCCATGTACAGCACAATCCTAAGGGGAAGTACCGCCATGTGGTCAATCCCACTATCACCTGTGCATACATGGACACACACACACACACACACACACACACACACACACACACACACACACACATCTGACATGCATCGTCCACACTCCACTAGATTGCACTTACAAACACAACCAAGTCACACACACACCCCACACTTCTACATGTGAAGTTGCACAAGATCTGTACACACAGTCCTTCCATTAGCCTTCTGTCAACATGCATTACATATGGAGCTCAACAGCATGCAGTGCAATTATAGTGACATCATGCTAGTGGCAGTATACATGTTTGTGAGACATGGCTTTTGTTGGTAGGTGATGGCCCTCCTTGTGTTAACACTGCAACCACGTACAAAGTGTTACTGTGGCGTGTTCTGCACCCTGTCTTGTATTGTGCACCATACCTCGCAGGTGTAGAAACCATTGATGCATCTGTAGTACTGTGTCAGTTATGTCATCTCCAATGTTCACCACCCCTATGTGTTGTAGCAACACATACCTGGGATGATATGTGAATAGCTATCAGTTGTGGATGCCTGATGTCTGTGTTACAGATCACAACATCAGCAGTGCATGTATGACCAGTACATGACTATTACACTGACAACCAGCCGACCTTACCATGGCTGTGAGGGGTGACCTACACATGTCCCAGACCTCTGCATGGTTGCAAGGTCTACTCATGTGCACATCCCTTGGAGTGCACACACTGCTGCCATGAGTGCTGTGGGGTCAGGGTTACATCTGCAACATTTACTTAACCTGATTGTGTGTAGCTGCAGCTATGGTGGTGTTGAGTCACACATGTCCCTACTGTAGTCCGTGTGTCCTGCCACATGTCACATCCCTGTGGACACATTGCACATTGACAGGATGTTAATTATCTTGCATGTGTCTGTTGTACCCGTCCGATACCCCAGCATGGTCTCTACTGTGATGCAGTGCATTTCTCAGCAACAAAACGAGAACATGTACAGGATGCTGTATGGGTAGGTGTGTTACATGTGTGCATGGGGGATAGCCCATAGCTATTACATGCCCAGTTAATCATCATGCATGAACATGAACCATACTCACCAGCTATGAGCTGCTGCCATGGTGGTATCCTGGAGGGACCTACATAGGAGTGCGAGAAAGCTGTTGTCAGTGGCCACAGCTGTGGCATTCATAACAGGTGAGTGCAGCATTACGTTACATCAACAGTAGAATTCCACAATATTACAGCTTATACACAACAGTTTATTACTACTACACAGCAGCAGACTATGTATATGACATCTCAGTTTTGCATTATGTACTTGCACAGATGCAGATGCACACACATGAGTGGTATACTGATATGCCCTGGGGCCTTATCTACACACTCCTCAGCTGGTGTGTCATTGGCACCCACCTCCAAGATGTGTCCTGCTAGGTGTTGATGTTGTGGGCAGACAGCTGCCACTAAGCTGCTGAGAAGCTCCTCCACGTGGGTGAGGGGTGGATGGGTGGGTTGCCCCCACCAGTTGCGAGGTGGTCCCCCCCCCTTATGGCAGCTGCATGCCAACGTACATGGCAAAGCAGGTCAGTGCAATGATGCTGAACATGCTCATAGCTGTGGTTATGTAGTCCAACATAATTGACCCTGTGGACTAGCTCATTCCATAGGGCGGTCCTCTCCTGCTGGTCATGGGCTGTCCAGCCAAAAAGAAGTACGTAGTGCTGTACCAGGTGGTCGATGATTATAGCCATTTCAGTGGCACTGTACGTGGGAAGGCGACTATGCGACATGATTCCTGGAAGACATAAGGATGCAAACAGGTCTGAGCCACCCCTACAGCAGGGTTACCATAGTTCTTAATACACATATATGTCTCCCCCACCATATCAGCTACAACAACACGTTCACAGACTGCAGATGCTTACCTGCCATTGGGACATATGTTGTATTGTACCAAGCTTTGTGCTATGTGTATGTGTCACGCTTTGTGCTATGCTTTTGTAGCCATGCTCCCTGTGGGGACACTCACTGTGGGGACACTTGTCTTTGCTGGCCTGTTACAGACTATTTCACCTGCATGCCATTGTCAGCCATTGTCAGTGCCAGTATATATATATATATATATATATATATATATATATATATATGTGTGTGTGTGTATAAATATGCATCTATGTACATATATGTGTAGATGTATGTTGTGGCTATACCTATGTCTATATGAGTGTCTGTATCTGTACACATACACATCACATTCCATATCACACAGATATGTGGAGTGCATACAGACATCCAGTCCGCATTCTGTAACCGTCTTTCATTCACAGCTGCACTGTTCTGCCTTGCTGCAACACACATAGGTGCCACATGTGAATACAGCCTAACATTAGGGTGGTAACTATGGTGTGAAAGTGCTGGTACGCCTATTACACACCTATGACATTTGTGCTTGCTACATTACACAGTCACATGACTGTCCTGCAAGTGGTGTGCTTTAACACCCATGTGTCTATCATGAAGGCAGTACATCCACCAACAGCTATTGTCCACACTAACATAACATACCCAGATATTATGGCTGACATCTTTGTCATTCATTGCTGATCTGCACAGTTGGCGGGTATGTCTCACTGCTTACAGGGACAGACAGTATTGTCCAGAGCAGTTGTTCAGCGGGACATCATTACAGGGACAACTACAGATGGCACATATCAAACATTCTACATCATAAATCCTATTAATCTATACCACCTACAACATTAAATTACATACAGTTATGTTTTAAATACCTTTCAGTGTTTGGATGGGTGTGATGCCTTCTCAGTTGTGGCTTGTAGTAATTTGTTCTCTACTGTGTGAGTTCCATTTTATATGTTTGTTTTTTTTTTTCCCGTTTCTTTCTTTTTTTTTTTTTCTTTTTTTTCTTTCTCTCTCTCTCCCTCCCTCTCCAGTAGAGCAAATGAGTTGGTTTTAATGGATTTCAGCATGGCTTTTGTAGGTGATGCACATGATCAGGTGATGGGCTCTGCACCAGTCAGTGTGCAACAGTTGCTGACTGAGTGCAGCCTGCTGTGTAGTGATCCTGTTAACCATCATCATGGAAACCCAGTACTATAAATTGCTTACTCATGTGGGCGTTGTCCCTTCACCTTTCCAGTATGGAGGACATCCTTCCTGTATATGGGCAGCAGTGTTACAGATGGCAGGTTGCAGTACCTATTACAGTGAGGTTTGCAGACACAGGATGACTACACAATCTTAAGAAATTTCAGACCTACAGACAGAGTGAGTAGTGTTGTTATGTGGTTTGTATATTGCTGGTCTTGCAGTGTTTGCGTGTACATAGTAGTTTAAGATGGAATGCAGTCTGTCTGTATAGCTCTCAACAGTGGGCCTATCCACATGATGGCCAGTGGATTGTCTGTTTGCTTTTGCCTGTGCACCACACAGGGCTTGTCCTAGATATATCCCCGGCAATCTGTCTTTTGCGTGCTATCAGTACATGTTACTTCCAGTTGTGTTCCTGATTTGTTATTCCTGCATAAGGGTATGTTGCAATGAATCCTGTAACACCAGCAATCTGCAGGGTGTGTAACAGTAATATTACGAGTATGGCCCTGTGTTCCTGCCTCTGTCCTCCACATATATGGCTGGCTTTGTCCTGCTGTTATACGGTTAGGGGTTGTTCGGTATTGGCCTATCATAATATACTGCTAGCATTCCTGCATTAATCACAGTCATATTGTGGACTCCCATGACATTTGTTGGTCAGGGTGAATACATGTGATAGATACATAGACATTAGCACAGGTAATTAATGTCCCCCTAGGCCTTGACTATGGGGTGTAACTGGCGGCTGCTGAACTACATCTGTTATTGTTTATTGTTACCTATCCTAATGGCAAATCCTTTGTCCACAGTTGTACGAATTGATGGGACTGGCCTGGACAGCATAGTATGCTATATATCCGCACTGTCTGCATCTACTTTTCTGTGTGGGCCTTGCATTCCTCACTGATTACATAAGTGCAGATCTATGTGCTGTAGCTAATGGCATACATTATTGTAAAATACACCATCAAAGGTTGTCTGTGTATACATATGTGTGTTGTTTCATGTCCGTTGAATAGTGAGTTGGCTATGTGTAATTCAGTACTCCTGTTCAAGTGTAAATGTCATTTAGTAGGTTATACAGGAAAACGATGTTGTTATACCGATTTCACACGGAAAATAGAATGTGCTGCAGTGGGACTTGAACCGAGAATGCATGCGTGGTAGGCGGATGCTCTGCCCACTACACTATTGCTGTTCTGCATAATGTGCATATTTCTACCTTAATGTCATACCCATGCTCCCTTTCCCCAGCCCCTGAGCTCCACATACACAGCATCCATCCATTCTGCAGTTGCTAGCCCTGCCATACCACACCTCCACACATTTCCCTCTCTGCACGTCTCAGTACTCCTCCATATTACTGTCTCAATGCAACCTTCTGCAGGCTCTTCATCCGTTTAGTCCATGTATGTTCGAGCCTTCCATTCATCCACGTCCGATACTGGTGGCAACATTATTGTGACCCATAACCTCTGGTGCATCCTGGCAGGGATAGACCTGTTGTTGTGTCACGAGTACACTTTGCTGGTCTATGTTTCTCCCACTGGTAACATCCTGCCAGGGTTTTGAGAAGCAGCTGTTTACTCACACATCAGACCAGCCTCATCTCCCACTTACGTGGATGAAACACACCCCCACACCATGCCACATTTTCCATTCCTCTCTTCAGTATTATACAAGACTACTGTTCTCACAGTATGCATGGACAGGCACTGTTCATTGATACTCCTAGACTGCTTGGAATACTGTGACTGAGCACTGTGCACATGTTTGCTGGTATTAATGTACATACTTACATACATTTCCTATACTGTTGACTGACTGTGCCGGATGATATGTTTGTGATAACAGCAGCTGATTGTATGACTGCCATGCCTTCGTGGTAACCCACTTGGACTATAGTGTGTGTGGGGGGGGACCTGGGAGTTCTGATTATGTTGTTACTGGCCATGATGAGGGCTGTGGGCTACAGCATGCCTAAGGCACTGCGGGGGAAGTGTAGGCGGGTATGCATTGGTGTGCGCTAGGCTCAGACTTGCTGACCTCTGGTTATGGCATCTTACACTGGGTTGGCCTCCACATTGCTTAACCAGTGTGAGCATTGCTTACCGCCACCCAAACAGGCGTACTCCCGCTTGCTGCTGCATATCCCCGTGCTACTTCATGTACATGTCGGTATTATACATGCTTAAGTCAGGTATACATGTCAGGTATGACTGTTCACGAAGGTCAGTGTAAGGTTAGGTGGGATTCCAGTTTAGCATTTCTGGATAGGTTACATTCAGGTATTTGGGTTAGGTTTAGATATGCCATACTTGTATTGTGGAGTAGATGTGAATAGTGGAAGTGTAGGCAGGTAGGTGGAGGCGGGGACATTTTAACTGTATAGTAGGCCATGCAACTGATTAGTGGGGGAGCAGTAGTGCAGGTTTGCAGGGTGTAGGGATATGTATGTGAGGCAGGACAGGAGGTGTCAGTGCCAGTAGTTGGTGTAGGGGAATGGAGTGTTGGGGGGTGGTGGACTTCACCAGGTGTGAGCAGGTGGTGATCCAAGTGTGCTTGGATTTTCCTTTCATGTGTTATTTACATGTGTAGTCTGGGAAGCTGTGGTAATACTCCTGGGTTGGGGGTTCCAGATTCTGCCAATATAGTTGTGTGGAGGGTGTCACCTGCTTGTGACTGTGAACATTACTACGAATGCAGTGGGGTCGATAGGTAAGTGGTGTTATTGGGCCACACAGAGGGGTTGATAGTAGGTGACATGTCCAGGGATGTGCAGGACGGCTGATGGGAAGGTCCACAGCATTTCTTCTACAGCGACAGCTGTGCATATACCCTGCATTTAAGGGTAGGTCTGGACACTCACACCCCTGGGTGGGGGTGAGGACAGCAATAATAACTTCTGATGCCAATTAGTTCGGCTTACATGCCTACAGTGGGGTGTTGTGACCATGTGTTCTTTGGTGTCATTTAGTGGATTTGCAACAACACATCTGGTTATTCCACCCATTGTCCTGTAAACTAGACATTGCTGCTGTGGGACTCATACCAGGCGTGGCTGCTCGTTAGGTGTCGGGTCTGCCTAATGTACGCTATTGCTTACATCCCTGGGGCGGTCCACATAGAACTGCTCCAGCCAACACCTGCATGCCAAGGTCCATAATTACATACCCATAGTTCTCCACCTGGACCTTCTCTTCGGCACTCTTCCTTACTCCAAGTGCAGGCCGGGTCTGACCACACCAGTACACACTAGCCACTTCTTGGGACCCATCATGTATGTTGTCTCGCCCCATGGATCATCAGGCTTTCCCAACCTTGTAGTCCGAGAACATGCGTGCCCTGCCATTAGACATCTGTGTAATGGCTGGAAACCCAAATATGCATAGAATTTTTGGTTGTCCCACAAGGGACATTCCTGTCTTTGTTTCATGATTAGACTTGGAGGGTCTCTTCCAATGTTAGTATCCTGCCTGTAGTCTGGGAACCAGTGGTTTGTTTACTTTTATTGTGTGTTTGTATGTTTCACCTGTGGGGGGGTTGTTGTTACGTGTTACACGTATGTTGATTAGACCCCTCACCCCCATTGGTATGGCCTGTGAACATATGTAATTCTTAACTGCTGTATCATATCCTAGCTATATATATGTGTATATTTATACAAACACACATATATATATATCTATATATATATATATATATATCTATATCTATATATATATATATATATATATATATATATATATATATATATATATATATATATATATATATATATATATATATATATATATATATATATATATATATATATATATATATGTATCTATATGTATGTGTATATATTATATATATATATAAATATATATATATCTATATATATATGTGTGTATATATACACATATATATATGGGTGTACTTTCCTACAACGGAAATTCACTTTTTCGAAATGGGAAAGTACATCCCCACTTAAGCGAAAGTGCACTTTCTCGAAAGTGCACTTTCGCTTAAGCTCACTAGACCGAGCCTACCTCACCACAATGGAGGATGTTGAAAAATGGGCTATGTCCTCCACTGTGGTGTGATAGTCATGGACCTTAGGGTTAGGGCATGGGTCAAGGTAAGGGGATAGCCCTACTAACTATCCCCTTACCCTAACCCATGCCCTAACCCTAAGGTCTGTGACTATCACACCACAGTGGAGGACATAGCCCAAATTGGAATATCTTCCACTGTCGTGCGGTAGTGACGAACCTTACAGTTAGGGCAAGGGTTAGGGTAAAGGGATAGCAAGTAGGGCTATCTCCTTACCATGACCCATGCCCTAACCGTAAGGTCTGTGACTGCTAGCCCGTTCGGTCTATTGGGTTCGTGAAAGTGCACTTTCGTGTTAGTGTGGGTGTACTTTTGAAGTTCGAAGTAGTGAACTTTCATTCTTCAAAAGTGCACTCATAAATATATATATATATATATATATATATATATATATATATATATATATAGATAGATATATATATATATATATATATATATATATATATATATATATATATATATATATATATATATATATATATATATATATATATATATATATATATATATATATATATATATATATATATATATATATATATATATATATATATATATATATATATATATATATATATATATATATATATATATATATATATATATATATATATATATATATATATATATATATATATATAACGACATGTGGATGTATGGGTGACTGCAAATGTATATATGGGTATTTATTTATATGTCTATCTATGTATGTATACATTTGTACTACAGAGAGGGGGAAGTATATATCTATATAGTTATGGGTATTTATACAAACACATATACCTCCAAATATTTAGCTACATATCCTGTAATGTTGACTGGTATTGCTGGATACTGTGTTTCGTGTGCATACTGGCCAACCTTGTGTGCCATGGATGCTTTGCGATATCTTCAGCTAAATCCATTAGTGTACACAGAGTCACACGTGACATCTATTGTTAGTACCAGGAATGCATTCATCCCATGCAGGACAACCCAGACATTGGGTATTCAACCTTCGTCTACACCCAGGGTTACATAGGTACCCCTGGCTATGTTCATGGTCTACGGCGTGTGCCACATCTAGGATACTTGGGTCGGGACATCATATGGGATGGGTCCCGAGGGGGGTGGGGGGGCAATGTGTGGTGTTGTGGAAGCTATGGGCCGGTAACCAGGGTAGTGTTGGTGGCTGCGTGTGTGCTGCGGGTGGTTGGAAGCAGAACTGTGGGTTATGCATGTGTGGGTTGGGGATGGCCTGGATTGGATGGGCCTGTACTGCTTGGCCCGCCTAGTGGGTGGGGGAGAGGAGTATGTGATGTCAACATGTGACACATAACAGAGGGATGATTTAATTCCCTAGTTCAATGACAGACGTACAATACTATGAGCTTAGTAGTGTATTGCAGGGTGGACGTGTTTGGCTGTGCGGGGGTGCAAATTTTATGTGAAGTATATTGTTTGGGGCCTCTCAGGCCCATTGACGGTGCATGTGGACATGTATGTTTCTGTTCATCTACCATTGGTATCTACAGATGTCTGGCCATATATACCTCTGTGGGTATATATATTTGCTTACATATTTCTAACTATGTCAGAATATACCTATGGAGACCTATATCTGCGTACATATGTCACTTGATGTGTATATGTGGACGTATAGATGACATATATATGTGTAGTTGTCAGCATTTGCATGCATATCTGTTCATATATTTGTATATATATATATATATATATATATATATATATATATATATATATATATTTATACAAGTACATCAATAGATATGTTGTATCCATTTCAATAGTGATATATTTGCACACACAAGCCCATCTAGCTGAAGGTATACATTCTCTGTACTGTTGCATGACTGGGCTGGGGTTATGTTTCTGACAACATGCAATTTTTGCATATCTGGTATGGCTTAGTGTTAAATCATTTTGTGTATGGTGTGCATGGTCCTGGGTTCCAGCATGGCAGAAGCTGTTTGTTTTGTTGCTGGGCAGAACACCGGCCATGGGATACGGTGTGCTTAAGGCACTTTCAAGTGGTTGTAAGCGGGTTTTTGCAGAGGTAAGCACTACTGACTTCCAGTCACAGTATCTTACACCCAGTTAGCTTCTCCTTTGCTTAATCTGGGTCAGCGGTGCTTCACTTCGCGCAGACACACTTGCACATGCTTACTATTGCTTACATATGCTTACTACTGCTTATCTGTGCTTACGCCTGCTTACTGCTGACTTATTCATTATGGTACTAATTCTTCACATGTGCATTTAATGCAGTACTCCAGTTCACATTTAAATGTTATTTAGTAGGTTATACAGCAATAAAATGTAAATAAATGTTCGTATACAGATTTGACATGGAAAATTGTATGTGCTGCAGTGAGAATTGAACCGGGAATGCCTGTTTGTTAGGCAGATGCTCTGACCACTATACTATTGCTGTGCTGCTTTATTTGCATTTATCTTCCTTGTTATCCTCTTCAGCCTTTTAAGCTGCTTTAACTGTAGCTAAGCGATGGCACACCCATACACTTACGGTTAGCTGCACTCGGAGTTTTAAAAATAAATAATGGGGTTAATTATTTTTATTTTTATGTCCTGTTGCTGTTGTACACATGGGGGACTGTTGGTGGGGATATGCGGACACCTATGAGCGGTCTCACTTATTTATTTACATTTTCTGCTGTTCTACTTTGCAGGGGCATGTTTATTGTGAGAGCTCTGCTCTCAGACATGCCCCCTGCACTTGTACATGCTCTGTGTAGGATTAGGGGTTCAGGCAGCGTGCCTTCATTAATATGCATGGCACGCTGCCATCCTCCTCCTAAACGGCTGCTTCCGTGCAGTACTAGACTAGTCCTGCATGGAAGATTAGTGAATCCGGGGGAGTATATAATCAGCTTACTAGAGGGAATGCTTATTCACATAGGACTGCTAAGCATTTACAACACTTGTTTAAAATATAGTTCTAGTCAAATGATATGGATTTTGAAACTCAGTACAAAAAAAAAAAACTATTACAACAAGCTAAAATTGATGTGGTTATAAAATGTTATAGTACTACTAAAACTTTTATCTAAAACTGATGAAACTTGTCTTAATATTACTAAAGATACTAGTCCCATTTGAATAGTCTTTTCATACAATAGACAGACCTAGAATACAAAGGATATAAGTAAAGAAACACTGGTACATTCTGTAGTCCTTTGGTGAAATTACAAATGTTTTATCTGACATACTCATGTTTTACTATATATGAATTCTTATAATTTGCAAATGTACTACAAGGTAAATAAACTAAGAAAAACAATAAAAACTTGAGCCACCAAGGCAGTAAAGTTGTGGCAAACAGTTTAATACAGCACCAACAGACTAAGTACTTTCACCATAAAATTCAAATGGCTTCTTTACAGTCAAACGAATTAAGTTAAATTCTAGTCATGTACTCAAGGTAATAATCAGTCATTCAATTAATTAAGTCAGAAGTAAAGAGTAGCCCTAAGTTAAGCTACATTTCTTTTACTGTTATTAAAGTTTCATACACTATAATATATATAGTATTAGTTAAACACATTTCAAATGCAACAAATACACGAAAAGTAATACAAAAGATGTTAGTAATATCAGTAAAAGTGTAAAAAAGAAAATAATTTCTTGAATGTAAACAACTCATATTTCTGTAGCCCTCTATTTTAAAATGGGGGCTATTGAAACAAAATCATTCAACCCAGGTTTGCAGCAGGCATTCAGTCTAAATTGCCACTTAGCCTCCCTAATTTCCAACTCAAGTTTAACATCACACCCTAACATCACTACAAACCCTATCAATAACAAAAAATACAAATCTTTTGAAATTTGGACATTCCAAGGTGTGAATATAAAGGGCATTATGGGTGTTTTTGTTCTTAATGTCCCTCAAATGCTCTACTATATGGTCCCAAAGTCTCCTTATGAGCTTTTCTACATAAAATCCTGGATAGGATAGGCACATGGCTAATTAAACTACCATGGTGGTATTACATTTACATCTTCTAGGGCATCCTATGGTACGTTCACCCCCCACCACTAACACACTGATGCTATCATTAATGTTTTTACAATCCTTACACGCACCACATTTGTACATTAATGATTTGTGTGTAACTTTTGTAGTAACTCCACTCTCCAACATATTTTTAAGATTCCTACCCCTACAATAGACTATCTTGGTTGGAACCCTAATTTTTCTTTCATTTCTTTGTTGAAATGCACTTCCCATAAGCTTTTTATACTAGCCACTAATGTTGGTGTCTCTTCATTATATTGCAATACCGAGACATGTGAATCAAAGTTGTGCTTAGCCACTGTACTGACTATTAAGCCTGCTTTTAAAATCGGCTTAAATGTAGTACTCCTTTTAATCAGAACCTATTTCTTAATTTTCAGGAGCAACCCCAAAGGATACCCCCTGTCTTTAAACATACCAATTAATAAAAAAATCTCTTTGGAAAAAAGTTCACCGTCACTTATGAGGTGAGATAGCCTTACCATTTGGCCTTTAAATATCCCTTTTCTTTGATGTAGTGGATGGCAACTGTTGAAATGCAGCAACATGTTAGAGTAAGTTTCTTTCCTGTGAATAGTACTTACCAGTGTTCCACTGGTAACATCTCTAGTCAGATGGATATCCAAAAAGCAGTCTCCCTAATGTGAAGTTTAAAAGTGAATTCAAAGGAAGTGCCTGTGCCATTAAGGCATTCAATGAAGTTGTTCCTCCCCTCACCATAATATCATGTGGTTATCCAAAAATCTGACATAAAGCACAATACTGGCCATAAAGGCAGGAGAAAACACATATCTTTTCCCATTCCAAGAGGACCAAGTTAGCAAAACCTGGAGCACATTTAGCTCCCATAGCCACTCGAGCTTCCTGATGGTAAATTTTACCTTCAAACATAATGTAGTTATTTGTCAAAATCACCTCCATGAGTTCTACTAATAAGTTAATTTTAGACTGGTCAATAACCACATCAACAGTCAAGAAACTATAATCTGTGTTGCCAACATTAGCTTGTCTCAGCAATTCCAAACAATGCTACGAGTCTTTTAAGATATGGGTTGCTTCCCTAACTACTGGGTTAGCATAAAAGTCTACATATGCTGCAATGGACTCAGGCTTTGACCCTTTTGCTGCTACAATAGGTCAAAATGGGGGGTTGTGAACATTTTTATGCATCTTTGGTATCCCAAATATTATTGGGATATTTGGTGTCCCAACAGTTAAATACTTGACATCATTTACAGCTATAGAATTTTGAAACAGGGCATCAAACAAAAAACTATCTATCTTAGCATATGCTCTATTTATGTAATTCCTTGAAGTCCTACTATAAGTCATAGAATCATTTAAAATTTCATACATTTTTGAGATATAGTCAGTTTGAGACATAACAACCCCTCCCCCTTTATCAGCTTTATTACCCTATAATCTGGTTACCTGCCAGTTCCTTTAAAATTCTTATTTCGTCTTTTGTCAAATTGCTAACCTTGTAGTTTGTCTCACTGACTATTTTCCTGAAATTCTGCTCACACAGTCTCTCAAATGCTGTAATTAAAGGATGACTCGGGGGAATAAAAATACTTTTACATTGCAAAACCTGGTTGGTATCATTGTTATTAATCACATTTTCAAAGTACATCTTTAAATTCAGTTTTCCAATATACATCTTCAAGCTTATAAGCATATTAGCAATATCAGTTTTGTAACTTGGTACATAAGAAATTCCCTTTTTAAATAAAGTGAAGTGACCTTCAGTAATATTTATGTCTCTAAAGTTGTAAATATAAAAACTTTCTTTTTCTAAAATTTTACATTCCATTGGTACATCAAAAGATGAGTCGATAAAGTCCTGGGAAGTACTTCCAAAAACAATGTTTCAGCCTCTTTTATTTTAGTCAATATTGATCTCTCCTCTAAGGCTGATTTTGCCCCTTACTGAAATGTTTCTTGTTCCTATTCACATGTGAGTTGTAACCTTACCAACCCCACGAGGTCCCCCTCCCCTGATTTTTGAGTCTCTTGGACCTCCTCAACTGTTATCCCTCATGAAAAGAATAGCCATCTCTTGCAACATTGTCATTTCTCATACCATCTCCCATAACATTATTATTATGAACATTTTGACCATTTTCATGGATAGGAGAACCACTATTAATAACAACATTGTCATTATGTTGGGGCCGTGAAATAAGAGCATAAACCTGTTTTATTGAATAATTAGATCTATCTCTAATTTACATAATTTCCTTAATGCATTGTCCTTTACAAATTTGTCAATGTCTTTCAAAATCTTGTCATAGTTTGCTTTATACTGATCAAAAAGTAAATCGGAAACAATGCTTTGATTTAATAATGTAGTTTCATTTTGTAAGGAAGTCAACTTACTTTTGCTGTTTTTGATTATTATATTCATAATTTTAAAGCCAGTTCTGTCAAACAAACTAACCAGTTCACGAAATGCTGAAGTACCATCTTCTATCACTTGAAGATGATTCCACTCTCTTAAACCTTTAGGTACTTGCTTCAGTGCCAAGGATTTGGTTAGGAACGCATTTCCTACAAAATTTTTCAGACAACCCCAACTGTGATTTAAGTGACATTCCCTGGTTGTGATTGTCATTGCCACTGGAAAAATCCACTTCTAGTGGGCTGAACCATTCACTAAAATCAACGGTTGTTGGTTCAGCCCTGTTGGTAGTTTCAGAAGTCTGCCTTTCTTCCAAAACCACTGCTGAATGAAGAGTAAAAAGTTCCACTTGGGAATCAGATAAAGTATTCACTGCTAGCTCCATAGTTCTTTCCAACACAAAATCTGTTAGTCTTTGATTTAATTTAAAGCAACAGTTATGCTACAGAGTAATGAAATATTGGCTGTATAAGAGATTGAACCAGAATAGTGTAACTTTACCTTTCAGTAAATGTTAATATCGTAAGTTCCTTTACAACACCGGTACTTTACACATTCTAAGTGTGTGGTGAATATATATATATATATATATATATATATATATATATATATATATATATATATACAGATGTATTACAAAGAATGGTGCTTGTTTATCAATATCTACAGTCTTCATTACATATTATACTGATAAATCATACATAAAATTTAAAGAAAAAAATATTTTTTTTTCTGATTTTAAACGGGTTTCTAATAGTGCCTTAACTAAGCATAATAAACTATTGACAATGCTCATGACTTCAGCTTTACAGTTTTACAAACCACAGAAGAAAACAAGAGAGACATGATCTGGAATCTTACAGTGAAGAATATGGATATCAATGGATAAATATTTTGAAGGCAGGCAGATATCTTAGACTAAATGGCCAAGTAAGTTTAAAACCTATATCCAAACTGAGATTATTAAAACATAGGAAATATCTGCTACCTTTAAAAACTTAATTGCTATTGCTTTAATCCCATGGCTGTGACTAGGTTCTATTTAAATGTTTTGTTATCCTGTGTTATGGTTTTAATTCAGCTGAAGAAGCATAGTACAAGTTATAAAAGCTTGTGGATCTTGTGTTGTATTTATTTTAAATGAAGTGGAATATTTCTTTGTTTCTTTGAGCCAGTATGTCTTTGTTTTTGATCCTGCAATAGTTATCCCATTTTCAAAGAATTTCATGTTAATTGTTACTCAGATATAATGGCTATACCAATTTGATTTCTACACTAAATGCTAAAATCATATTTCTAAGTGCAGAACTGTAATATTGGTAGGTATTCTGGAACAAGCAGCATGTTTTGAGAAATAGAATGGTAATCAGCTATTCTGAGCTGCACAATTTTTGTTGTGTATAGGGTACTGCTCACACTAAGATTAGCATCTGCTGTAGCAGGCCATTATGTGTTAGCGGTTGCTGCTTTTGTAGCCATTGTTCAAAATGTTATATCAATATTCTCCATAGCACAAAATGGTCCACAAGCAAATGACATGCCATCACCTCCATGACCGGCACGCTATCAACTGCTACCCTGAAGGCAGAGACATCATATTTTAGCAGCCAAGCTTTCCTTTCACTTCTTCCAGCTATAATCATTTCCATTTTTATAGGTTCATAGGTTAGTACTAAGCTAACTGCCCTTGCGAGCCATTTTAAGCTTAGCCAATTATCCCTTGTGACACTTAAACCCTGCACCTTGTGTTTGTAAGGCAAACACCTTAACCATTAGGCCATCCTCTGACCTACTGTCACAGTCTCATACCTTACTACCATCTCTTCTTTCACTATTGAAAATCTTACTCACTTATTATGCTAACAAAATATATATTCTTCAAATACTTGTTTGTAATTTGTAAATACATCTTTTTCTGTTAACTTTAAGCACGTTTTCTCTCTTCATTTATGTACGTATTCCTTTTTTTACTAATCAGTCTTTACTCTTTCTGTGTCATCTCTGACAATGTCTCTATCTTTTTTGAATTCATGCATTCTCCCTAATTATCTCACCTTTGCTTCCGAGTGTTTTTTCATCACCTATTCATATTTAAACAAATTTAAACAAATTAAGCTTACTTCTTTCATTGGACAATCTTACTAGTCATTTGGTTACACTTTATAACATTGTATTGCATTAGACCTGTAAAACTGAAAACCTTTACCACTCTGTTATATTATATTGGATTTGTAAAAGTGGCACTCCACAGCACATGTTTATATTTGCTATATTCTGATGGTTTGCTTTCATGTAATATGTTTGAGCCTTTCTCACTGGGTGTCTGCCGGAAATGTTTTTTTTTTTTTATGCACATTCATACTTTCCTGATAAACAAGTGCAAATAAAATATGGATGCTAGTAGGCATGTACCGCCTTCACATGGAATCAAAGAGGACACATAGGCTAGTCCAGTTGACAAGAAGGTTTGGGCAGCATTAACAATCCTTGCTATATGAATCTTTCAGCATCCAACAAGGGGCACATTAGGAATTTCACAAGCATCAGCAGTGCAAATCCTACACTGTTTCCTTTCCATGGTGCTGCAGGTTGTTGAGGATCATATTTGACTTCCACAAACAGCAGAAGAGAGATCCACTGCTATGTGGGCATTCTATAGTACAGCCCATTTTCATAAGGTCCTGGTGCCATTGACTGCACACACATTGCCATCACCTGCTCCACATGGTGTCTCATGTATCAGCCAGAATGATCTCCACTCCATCAACTGCCAAAAGGTGTGCCATGCACAGGATATGACATACAATGTGTCTAGACCACCCAGGTAGTTCCCATGAGCCCAACAACTGTCACATGTACAACCTATACTTCTGTTTCATGTAAGATGATTTTCCTCAGGAACATTTAGATAGCTTGTGTGTACACTGAAACCACAGAGATTCTGGTAATCTGGCTCCATCATACTGGGCAGGAGAAAGCTCACAATGATGTAGAGTGTAGTGAATTGAAATGGTTTACAACTGAAGTAGACTCTGTCTTGGAACAGTGGCTGATGGCCCCCATTAGCAACCCCAAGACTGCAGTGGATATGGAGTATAACACCATTTATGCAGAAATGTAACATCATAAAACATGTGCTTGAGCTGCTGAAGACCCACTTCTGCTACTTGGCAACATCTGATGACACAGTGCATGTGCTCTGTTTATCTGCAGGAAGTTATTTGGGATCTGCACCATGCTTCATGACATGGTGCTGTCAAAATAGTTACAATATCGGGATGCTCTGGCACTACTTGGCATCCCAGTGACAACAGCAGAGGAAGAGCTGTGTAAGGAGTTGTTAGAGGAAGCAGCTGTGGCAGGACTCTATGCAAGGCAGAAGAAGAAACAACGTATTGTAGCACTGATAAAGAGGTGGCATATGATCCAAAATAATGGGCTATTACAAAGCAAACAGAATTTTTATTTTATTCATTTATAGTTTAAGTGAGTGAGTAGAGCGGTATAAAACTCTTTTCAGCTGCTTACTGTGTCATGTGGCAAAGATACAAGAAATGTTTTATTTATACACACACACACACATATATATATATATATATATATATATATATATATATATATACAGAGAGAGAGAGAAAGAGAGAGATGATGTATATACATAAAAACAGGTGAGCTTAAATTAAAGTACAAATTTTGAGCAGCTAACTATACCCACAAGAATAAAATAAACTTAGAACAACAGAGATAATCTTACATAATGCAAAATCTGAACAAAATTTGGATAGGAAATTAATCACAATGGAGAGAAACAATCTTAGCTCTTCACATTAGCTTTTAAGGAAGATACATTGAGCGAATTGACATCATTTCAATAAACATAGCACTATAAACTACCCGTCCTTACTAAAATATTTCTACTGTGAATGGATGAAGACAACCCTACCAGGGATCAGAATCCCTGATCAACATTTCCTGAAAAAAGAAAACAGCAGAAAGTTGTGTTTTTGCAGGGGAGCAAGCCCCTGCACACCCAAACTTATATATGCCAACTGCACATGGCAACAACTTGAAGAAGGGGTAAATTCCCAAAAAGGGGCATCACTGCTGGCATAACCCACCAATAGAGATTTCCTATGGAGGAACTTTGATCCTCAGCAAATTAAAGTTTGAGCAAATGAAGCTCAAGGATTCATTTTTCATATACCAGCAAGTAAAGACTCTAAATCAGGTAATAAATTATCAGCTTATTTGAAGTCATTGAGATAAAACTGATGCATACAATAACACATCCAGGTTGAGCAGTACAGTGCACTGACTAGCTACAGTGTGCATCACATATTACCATATTCACATAGGCTAGTGGGGAGGGCAGAATACAATTACAATCATCATTTGTACAGGTGGATTGAGGCACAGTGACATGGGCAGCAAATGTTAGTATAAATGAATGGTTCATTAACAGTGAATGCAGTAGCAACACACATGGCTAAGAGATTGATGGAGTCAAGGATAACATCCTCCAGCAATGGAGAGAGGAGACCATGAGAGAAATGCTGGTTAGCTATATTATGTAGCCGTAAAGTGTTGTGACTGACAATATCTTCTCCAGGGGATGGTGTACCACATTGGTAACATCACTTGAGATCCTTTAACAGCCCCTGACATGGAATTCCAGTAGAATATTGGCATCAACAGCCCAGTAAATTGGTATGGGTAGGTTTTGCTCATGGTAGGGCTACAGTGGAACATGGAGGTATTGAACTGCATGACTGATTAGTTTTCCTGATAGGGTGTACACCTAGTTGTGCCACAAGAGTAAGCCACACCCAGTCTGTGCACTCATAGTGGTGCCATAAGAGTAAGCCACACCCAGTCTGGCCACATTCATATCACTTTGCACCATACTAATGACTGTGTGCATTGCCCTACAGACAGTGTGCCTTACACTGCAGTTAAAGTGCATCACTCCACCCTGTTGCACATTAATGTGCATCATGTGTTTTCCACTGTGTGTGGCCATGCGACCTGACTACCATTGTTTGCTCCCTCAGTTTACCTGGTAAACAGCCAAGGCTTTGACATGCAAAGATTCTGTCAGAGATCCCACTTAATGTAGCAGGTAGTGCAAATTTTTTTTACACCTGCTGCACAGAGACCATCAAAACATCAGTTGATGGATTATACAGACCCCTTTTATAAGTCACATGTCTCACACCAGTTTACCAGGGCAGATAAACTAAAACTGCAAAAGGACAGCATGACTGCAGATAACAAAAAAAAAAAATGAGCAGTAAAAGCCAGATGCCTTCTTCAGGATATTCAGGCAGAGCATAATACCTTTTTTATTACCCACTGTGGTGAGTAGTGCATGCACTAATACAGCAACTTCAGAACATGCCACTGAGACCTAAGTTAGAGAAAGACAGGCTCCTTATTTGTGTAAGCATTCTGTTCCTGGACTGGCATTGTACAAAAGGTCTAGCCTGTGCAGCTGTAACTGTCTATTGCTGTCAGCGGATATGCTGTGTTGATTACTGTTTTTTATGTTTTCTAGAGCCATGTGAGATAAAAGACAATCAGAGTGCTTGCCAGAAGTGATGAGACAGACTCTCCAGGTGGAGGGGTAAGTGTAATGTATTACAGTCAGTAATATAATACTTTAATAAATTGTACAGAAGATAACTGAACATCTGCATTTATGACTATTTTTCATTTTCTATGTGTGTGTGTATGTGTGTGTGTGTGTGTGTGTGTGTGTGTGTGTGTGTGTGTCTCTCTCTCTCTCTCTCTCTCTCTCTTTGTTAACTTTCTTTTTTTCTTTAATATTTTGTTTTGCTCCTTTTATTCTTTTTTCTGCAGGATCAGCTGTGGTACATGTAGAGTTGAAGGGATAGCCATCCGCCTTGCACAGTTATGAATGATCACTAGACCAAACAGTGGGTCCCCAGCAGTACCAATACCTGCTTTTCTGCAGGTTAACAATGGTTATCCTGTGAAAGGTGACTTGGAAGGATCACTGGTGGCCTTTGTTCCAGTATCTTGGGGGAAGCAGAGAGAATGATCATCCTCTGAGACCCAGCCAGAGGCATCCCCTGAGTTACTGCATACAAAGTGTAGCAGCAGCAGCAGCAGCATGTAAGGACACAAGTGTACTAGTGGCACAAAGTGCAGTAGTAGTAGCAGCAGCAGCAAGATGTAAGGACACAAGTGTACTAGTGGCACAAAATGCAGTAGTAGTAGCAGCAGCAGCAAGATGTAAGGACACAAGTGTACTAGTGGCACAAAGTGCAGTAGTAGTAGCAGCAGCAGCAAGATGTAAGGACACAAGTGTACTAGTGGCACAAAGTGTAGTAGTAGTCGCAGCAGAAGCATGTAAGGACACAAGTGTACTAGTGGCTTGCTGTCCACATTGGCACCCTGGATTGTGTGGATAGACGAGTAGTACAACAGAACAGCCCTGACTATCAAGCCACCAGAGCAGGATGTCACCCACTGTAGTGACTGACTTCTGGGTAGATTCCTCTGCACTGATTTTTCAGATTTTCCTTACCCCTCCTTACACCCTATGTTCATGTTTTTTTATCCTTTTTACTACTCCCCACTTTCTGTTTGTAGTCCATTCCTCCCATCCCCATTCCCCCTATCACCAGTTGTCCAACGCCTGTCAGTCTGCACCTCCAGTGTTACCCTCCACATTGTGTGACACTACCTTCCCTGTCAGTCCTTTTCCTTTCTGCAATCAGTATCTGCTTGTTTGACCCTGCTTCTTTCGCTAAGCTCTCCTTCCTACCCATACCTTACCTTTGACACCTTCCTCACTAACTTTCTTTGAAAAAAGATAGGCACCTGTACTCAAAACT
>NC_056737.1:1464504202-1464551702 GCF_019279795.1 Protopterus annectens
CCTTGAGCAATTGGATGGGAAACCAGAAATTCATCCCTGGTTTGACACCTATGTCTCTTATGCAAGCAGGTAACCTGTAAATGGTTCATGTCACAGGCCCATGCTTACACTTATCAAGGGTGTCAGAACTTGTCAGAGATTCGGGATGCTTGTGTAGACTTAAAAAGGCCCTTGTGGTCGATAGCCTACTAAACACCTATGAACCTATGTGAGACCATGTCAAAGGCCTTTTACAGATCTAGTAGTACTACAGAGGTATATAGGCTGATTTTGAAATTATTACCATTTGAAAAACGTGCTAACAAAAATAAATACAATATTTTATTTGTAGTTTTGTACTTGTCATAGTTAAATGATTATCCTTTGAAAAACATGCACCTGATTTTGTATGTTTTAGACAATGTTTAAGTAATCATACTTTACTACTGAATCACATTGCAGATTTTGCACATTTTGACATTAGAAAACATTAATTAACTGTTGGTTAATACATGTCCAGTGGGAGAAAGCAGGTTTGTGTCAAGTCCATCACAATTCTGCATTGCTGTGATCATGTCAGACAATAACACAGTTGGTGGTGTCTGCTTTAAGGTTATTTCTTTCAGATTCAAGATGTATTGTGAATCAATCTAGGAGATACTTAATAGCATCTCCACCAAGACATTTAACATGTTTTCCATGAGTTATGATTCATTCTTTTTTATTAATTGTAAGAAATGTAATTTAAAAAAGCCAGAAAAAAATAGAGTGTTTTTGCAAGGCAGGCCCTATTCCATCCCAAAATCCTCTAGCTTAAATATATGGCTTCCTTATTCTTCATATAGTGAAACTGGAGAGGTTTCTTTATGCTCAAGTTCTTCTTGCTTTTTTGATCTCCCAGATTACTGTTTTCTATGTGAAATCACTGTAGTGTGGTTTCTAAGTGTGGGTCAGCAGAATTCATTTGTCTTTGGTCTTTGTATTCACAGGGTTCCCTTTTCTTCATGAGGGACTATGAAGTTGACATATATACATTTGGGAGTGCGTGGGCCAAGATCCCTGCAAAAATATTTACATTTTTTTAATTGGGTTGAATTCTGATCTAGCTTTATTTAGTGAGTTGGTTTCTCAAAGTTTTTTAACTCAATGAGTAATGGATCTAAATATATTCACTACATGGTCATTTGACAGTGGAGGAAGGTAAGAACTCTTACTTGCATTGTTCAGTGGTGTCTATAAATAATGAGACTGCAGTAAGTAATGTAAGTCTAACAGTTTTCAATAAACTGCGAAAGAAGATATGTGATCAAAAAATGAATAGAAGAAGACACCTCATATGATAGAGATCGGGGAGGTTGGATTGGACAAGCTATAGTATTTCCTATTTGTGTGTTCTGTATACCAGGTTTGCAAGTCTAAATGTAGTTCTTTCTTTCCTTTTTATACATGTAGTGTTGTTACATGTAGTCTGATGGTTTCTTTTTGCTGAAGCCTTTGCTGCCTTTTGGAGCTTGATGTTTTCTCCAATAGCTAAAGCATACTGGGTTCCCCACTGAAAATTGCACTTATGGACTTGCTTTCAGCCGAGTGATGTAATCCGCTGTTTCTTCGGCTGCTGGAAGTTACAATTGCTTGGCTGTTTCTACATTCATTTAAAAGAGAAGTAGCTCTTATAATCAATAATTGTATTGTTTAGAAACCATTTTTATTATATGCTTGTTCTCGAACATTTTCTATGGTTTTATCATTCATTTTATAATGTCAATAACAGATGGTCTTCATGCCTCTCAACTGTACAGATCTTCATAGAGTGTCAATGTTTTTACCCTGTATCTTTGATTCATTTTCCTGAAGTTGACAGGTTAGTAGTAAACCAGTAAAGTCTGAAGTTCATGCCTTTTGACAGTTTAGATTTCTGCAGAATGTTCAGATTTTTTTACTCCTTCTTTCGATCTGTTACTAATGAAACTGTGACTTTAAGGCAAATTAGTGGCAAATCATCTAGGATTGAAGTCAAAAACTGGCAAATTTGTGCTGATGTAAGTTCTTCTGTTTTATCCACTTATCAGAATTCTAAAGGTTATATTTGGGGATTGTCTCTATTTTTGGGCTCTTTGTCTCACTGTTATTTATGGCTTTGTCCTGATCTCTTGTGTTAACTGGTGAAAGCCATGCTATCAAAGCTGAGGGATGATACTACTTTGAATATTGCATTCATGCTTTTTAGAGAATATAAGTTGTAGGAACATCATTTGGAAATTGTCCCTTTAGAGCTTCTTTGTTTTTTTTGTGTGTTTCTATTTAAATGACATTATAATCTGGCAGGTTGAGAGGTATTGTTGCCAGCCTTCCATAAATAGTTGTATTTCTTGAGACTTGAGTATTTATTCTCTTAATGCTTTTGGCATATTTATATTTGGAAAACAGTATATCTTGTCTACTATTTACTTTTATGGAGTATCTATGGGGTATTACCCATATTTTATAAATAAGTACTTTCTAGACTTCTGATGAAACAGCTTAAATAATATATACTAATAACAGATATAAACCACATAGAACTTTAAAAGAGATGGGCATGAGTGAGTGATCTAAATTTAAGAACACATTCCATATGAAGTATGTACATGGTTTATTAAGCACTGTGATTCATATGTCTGTATAGATACTTACAAATATTATCACATTTTAAATGTTTAACCTTTATATTTTCATATAGTTAGTTAAAAGTGGTATTGTTTAATGTGTTTTTGCATGTTATATTTTTCATTTATTGATATATACTGACTCTTTTTCTTTATTTTTAAGAATTGTATTATCTAATTCATACTGAGGATAATCTAATTAAACATTGATTATTTTCTCATTCTTGAATTAGTAGTATTATCTTATATTTGGTTTTGAATTATATTTAATATTGTTTTACTCATCAAAGAAATACAAGATACTTCTTAAATAGTCATTTATACAAATGCATATTACTGAATGTATAATACTGTAATCACAAAATCTTACATCTTTTCTAATTTGTGGTTAATGTTCTTTCTTAAAAATAAGAAAAGTTTCTCTGAATAGGTCAATTCAGCTTTAGCTGAGTTTAAAATGCCTTGTGAAATGATGACTATATAGATATTTTTCTAATAAGTAGTGGGGGAAATTAAACTGTTTTTGCTTGTTAGGTGGTCTGCTTGGGCAGTGAATGCTGTTCAGGCAAGAAGAATTTGACTCCATGGAGGGGTTGCTGGGATTCAGAACTTTGTGTTTATTTCACATAGGAATGTTTTTGTTCTTTTTTTGGTGTGTACTACTTATATGAGTTTGATTTACATTAGTTTCTCAATTATGATTAATCACTGGTTTATTCATACTCACATCAGATTTGATGGAGTGAAGACATGATTTTTACAAATCAAAATTAATGGTTATATTACATGTAAACTCTTACTATGATACATGTAATACTTAAAATGTATATCTATTAATATAAATGGTTTAAATAATGGTTGCAAGAGGGGAAGCATATACAAATACCTGAAATTATTTAATTCCCAAGTTACCTTCTTACACAAAATACGTCTTTTGTGTAAAGATATGGATAAACTCAATACTAAACTTTATTCCTTGTTATCTAGTTCTCACCATTCTCAAAAGAAGAAGAGCACTGATATTGTGGAAGAATTCTTTACCTCGATCTAAAGTTATTGCTACATATAAGAATGACAAAGGCATGTTTTGCTCATTACATTAGAGCTTAAAAGGAAATTATATACCTTAGTTAATATCTATTGGATTCCAGGGATAGGGATTAACACTGTGAAACAGTATCTAAACCAGATAGTTCAAGTGTATAAAAGAAATATTATTCTTGCAGGAGATTTTAGTTGTATTTTGATGGATAAAGATTCTAATACAAAAGGAGATTTTTACCCTCAGCTTAAGCCTTGAAAAATTTTACTGATACATTTCATATTAGTGACATTAATGATTTTTCTCATCCTGATTCTCTTTTTTTTACTTGTTTTTCTCATAGGCATGGTACATATTCTAGAACCGATAAGAGTATATGTTTCAAATTAGTTGATTAACAGTTTGGGTAAGGTTAAAGTAGTTTCATATCCCTTCTCGGATCATAATGCTATAACTTTTGAATTGATGCTTGGATCAAATAGTTATGTCCAGATTACAAGAATAGCAGCTTATATTCCTCACAACAGAAATTCAGATTTTCATTAAGTCCAACTGTATCAGTGAGACTTCTGAAATATATATATGTAATATGGGATGCATTGAATGCTTATTTGTATGGAAGAATTACTAACTGGTATATGAAAGAAAAGGCAGTGGGATAAAGAAATAAGTGAGATACAAGGGAAACTTGATAAATTAAAACTACATGACCAAAAAAAGTAAAGTTAATAAAATAGAGGAAATCAATGCTTTAATTAGCAAATATTTAGAAATTTTAAATCATAAGACCATAATTGACTTACTTCGAAATTATAAATTTATTTTATTTTACTTTATTGCATTTGTTTATCGGGAAAGTCCACTGGGCCTAAAAGAGCCCATCTTCAGTAGAGGCCTGGGGAGAAAAGCTCCAACAAGAACATAGATATAGAAAAAAATAAAACATCAATTGTTACAGAAGAACCAGTGTTACACATAGTGATTACAGTAATATATATGATTACAGTAATATATACAGAATATATACATAAAAGCAGGAATTTAAACTTTTCTGTTAATCCAAAGTTCTTGAGTAGTTTAGCAGTTAGGAGTAAAAGGTTTTGTTGGGTTAGGCATGTTAAAGAGATCTACTCACCTAAAAATAGGTAAAATGTTACTGAAATAGGGGATTTATTAATAGAATTCATAGACCACTTTAATAAAATTAATCAGGAATCTATATTATTGGCTCCCAAACTATTAATTAGATCATTTATTTTAAGCATACAAAAATAAATTATTAGACATTCAAAATGAAACACTTGATAGACTAATTTCAGTGTTTGAAATTCAGTCTCAAATTGGTGCTTTAAAATGAAATAAGGACCCAGGTTATGATGGAATCATTCCTGAAATAGATATAAATTAATGCCTAAAGAAGCTTTAACCTTATTACATAAAGTTTTCTCTTTATGTAAAGATTTGGCTAATGTCCCTCCTTCGTGGAAGAATACTTTTATGTCTCCCATAATAAAAGCTGACAAAGATCTTACTAAATTTTCTTCTTATAGGCCAATTTCTCCTTTAAATGTTGATTATAAAATGTTCATCTCCATTTATAGTATTGGACTGAAGAAGTTTCTTCCATTTTTGATTGATGAAGATCAAACAGGATTTATTTTAAATAGGAATACACGTGATAATATTAAAAGAGTACTTACCTAATTGATTTTGCTAATAATTCAAAAGATAATTTGACACAGATTGTTTATAAATTGTGCTTTTGATTCTGTTGATTAAGATTATCTTTTCCTTGTTTTGGAAGAGCTGAATTTCTCTACTAATTTCATACAACTAATTAATCAACTTTATAAGGGATGCCAGTCTTATGTTAAGATAGGTGCATACACCTCTCAATCCATTCACATTTTTAATTAACTAAACATGGTTGTCCTCTATCTCCTTTGCTTTTCACTCTTGTTATGGAGCCATTAGCTAATTTTATATGGCTGAACTCAGAAATTGAGGATATTAAATTAAGTTGTTGTGTCTTTTGGCTTTTCCCGGTTAGGGGTCGCCACAGCAGAACTCCGGTCCGTTAATGATTGGCAGTAGATTTTACGTGCTGAGTTGCCGGCCCTGACACCCCACCTTCAATGAAGGTACGCCCATTCATGCATGTCTCCACACAGAAGATGCTCTAGCTGAGAATCAAACAGGACAACGTCTTACTGTGAGGCGAAAACGCTTCCGCAGCACCACCACCGCAGCTGTACTGATTTCAGTTCTAAAATCCAACTGTTTGCAGATGACATCCTTCTTACTCTTAAAGGAAATAATGTTTCCCTTTCTGCTATCTTTGAGGCTATGGAAGGTTTTCAAAGAAAATCTGGTCTAAACTTTAATAATGACATTAAAACAAAAATATTTCCTATTAACTCTAATATTAATAATTTAAATATAAGATTCACAAGATATATTGTTCATGAGAGTAAACTAACATATTTAGGAATAATATTAGCTAACAATATTAAAGATATAATAGATTTTAACTATAATAATAGCCTAACCATCATAAAGAACCTCATAACTGGAACAAACTCTTCTTCACAATGGAAGAGAGGCTTTCTATTATTAAAATGATTATTTTAAAAAAATATATATATTATACAGTCTTTGTACTTACCACCCTTTAAATCATATATAAAGGAATTCAATTCATTTATCTTAAAGTTTTTTTTCTTGGTCCCCTAATAAAGCCAGGGTAGCTCTAGCTCATTGTGTAAGCCATTGGTCTACTGGGAGAACTGGACTGCAAGATTTAGAACTGTATTCATTTTTTTCTGTAATAAAACTTTTTCTCTATTGACTAACAAGTATCACTCAACCAAATGAAAAAGGTTTCAATATTTTTTTTTTTTAATACTAGTAAGATATCTAATTCTAATACAATGATAATATTAAATACTTTGTTTATGTGGGTGTTAAAATATTATTTCACAACTAATAGTTTTCAAATAAATACTTCCCATTGCATGTCACTTCTGTTAAGAACATTTAGAAATATTATCTATAGAAATACAGTTTACAAAGTTTGGATATTTCTTTTTTTTTCTTGTTGCTTTTACACAAATCAACATTCCTTCTTCAAACCTCTCTAAGATTATGTTATTTAAGGACAAAAATCTAATTTATTGGTTTCATCTGTTAACTAATGATAAATTGCATTCAGTAGATTATTTAATTAGTAAATATGACTTAAGTAATGATGTGTGGTTGGAAATACAATCTTGTAGACAGTTCATGGATAGTAAAATCAACCTAATGTGTCCAAGAATAAGAATTTCTGTCCTTAAGTTATCAAACTTTTTGATGATATTCACACAGCAGAATTTACCTAATAAAGGTATGCTTTCTAAACTATATAGACTGATTAGAAATGAAACAAAAAATTATACAGAGAGTTATTCGTATTACTTTACATTACTTAATAATAACCAACCTAATGAAAATGATCTCTTCTCTTAAATGTAGATTCTTCTCCTGGAAATTTATGTACAGTTCCTTTTTTACACCACATAAAATTGAGCTAATCAGTAAGAAAAAGGCAGCTTGTTGGAGATGTAAATTGGAGACTAAGGCAGATTGGCCCCATATGCTTTTTGACTGTGTAGTTCTTAAATCCTACTGGCATAATATTAACCTTTTCTTACAAGCATTATTTTCTGATAATTTTGTTTTAAGCAAATCGTTGATTCTGTTCAATACACTGATTCCTGACTATGTTAAACAAATAAAATTTCCTTTGTTATGGTCCATTTTGACTGCTGGCAGGAAGGCTTTAACTAGAAATTGGATTAGTGAATCTTTTCCTTCTTTTATGGAATTTAAAAAAATTGCAACCAAACTGTGTCACTTGGAATTGATTACCTTCAAACAAGATCCATCAGAATTACTTTATCTTATAACCTGTGCACCAAGCTCAAAGAACAATTAGATAAACAGTTATTGTACATTCATGAATAATTGATCGATATGAAGGACTTTTGGAATTCTTAATTAGTAGATACCTTTGTAAATAGTTCAGTTGTTGATTGTTTTCTTTTTCTTCCATGTATTGTTATGTAAATTTAAATTTAAGGTGGAGGTGGGATTACATCAAGGTTCAGCTCTAAGCCCTTTCTTATTTGTAATGGTGATGGACAGGTTGACAGACGAGATCAGACAGGAGTCCCCGTGGACTATGATGTTTGCAGATGACATTGTGATCTGTAGTGAGAGTAGGGTACAGGTGGAGGAGACCCTGAATAGGTAGAGATATGCTCTAGAGAGAAGAGGAATGAAGGTCAGCAGGACTAAGACAGAATATATGTGTGTGAATGAAGGGGAGGATAGAGGAATGGTGAGGCTGCAGGGAGTAGAGGTGGCAAAGGTGGATGAGTTTAAATACTTGGGATCAACACTTCAGAGTAATGGTGAGTGTGGAAGAGAGGTAAATAAGAGAGTACGGGCAGGATGGAGTGGGTGGAGAAGAGTGTCAGGAGTGATTTGTGACAGACGAGTACCAGTAAGAGTGAAAGGAAAGGTCTACAAGAGGGTAGTGAGACCAGCTATGTTATATGGGTTGGAGACAGTGGCATTGACAAAAAGGCAGGAGTTAGAGCTGGATGTGCCAGAGTTGAAGATGTTAAGATTTGCACTGGGTGTGACAAGGATGGACAGGATTAGGAATAAGTATATTAGAGGGTCAGCCCAGGTTGGAAGGTTTGGAGACAAAGCCAGAGAAGCAAGATTACGTTGGTTTGGACATGTGCTGAGGAGAGATGCAGAGTATACTGGTAAAAAGATGCTAAGGATGAAGCTGCCAGGTAACAGGAAAGGAGGAAGGCCTAAGATAAGGTTTATGGATGTGGTGAGAGAGGACATGCAGGTGGTAGGTGTGACAGAGCAAGAGGCAGAGGACAGGAAGAAATGGAAACAGTTGATCTGCTGTGGCGACCCCTGACGGGAGCAGCTGAAAGAAGAAGATTGTTATTTAAATGTCTATATTGCAGTTTTTTTGCTATTGCTTATTAGCTTGTTAAAATTGAATAAAATCCTTTAAAATAGGAAAACAAAGACACCTCATATGAGTTTTGGACAAACATTGTATGCCATTTTTGTTACTCTCAGAACAACAAATGATAGACTACAATTATGCTAACATTTAGTTAATGAAATATCACAATATCATCCTGTAATATAATTAAAAAGTCCTTATTGAAAGAAACACAAACTGGCTAATAGTGTAAATGTCTTGAAGATAATACTATTTGTATATTTCTTTTACAGGGTTACACCCTCAGTATTTCTAGTGTGGGAGCCTGTAAGCCTACACTCCAATAAATATGTAAACTAAGAAGTCACTGTACCTTGAAGTAAAAATAGTATATATTTTTATGTAAAATTAATTATTTACTCTTCTACAAAGTGGAATGATTTTACAGATATTATATTTTGATATTGATGAGTTCACAAAAAAAATAAGAACCCTGTACACAAATCAACACTTTCTAAATGAATCTTCAAAGGCCATCATAGCAAGAACTCATCTTATCTCCACACTGCTATACGCCTCACAAATTCTTACAAACATTAAGAAATCTGACCTAGGAAATCTTGAAACTTCCTATAATAAAATCACAAAGTTTGCCACAGTAACAAATTTCAGATACCATCATTGTCTGACTTTAAAACAACTATCCTGCCTTAAACTATCAAATCTACTTGCTAATCAACTCATCTTTGCCCATCTAATATTAAATCAGACAGTGAAAATACTAGCAGTTCAAAATCTACTAATACACTACTCCAACAACTTGGTGTTGTGTTCCAGTAACAGATCCTTCCAAAATATATCCAAACTTAACAATGCAGCTAGAGTTTCCCTTTACTCCAACTGCATAGCCAACATTTGGAACTCTCCGCCATTAAATATCAAAACAGCTACAAACACTTTCAAATTAAAAAAAAAAAAAAATTCCCTATCAGAATCATGGACCTCCTCTTGTACAAACCCTGGTTAGGAAATAGATGTCTTAAGGCAGGTAAAGGATTCAAACCTGTATTTCTGCATCTGAAGAGTATACCCTTACTAAGCATATGTATACTTGCTTATTTTCTACCTACAATCACAGTGCTGCTATTCTTTGTATCCCATATAGACTATATGATTGTATCAGTGAAATGCATAACATGAATTTTCATTTTGTACTTGTATCTGAGATTGAATCAATATTTGTATCAGTACTTTGTATATGTATCTTACAGTTATTTAAAAAATGTGGAGCTTTACGCCCCAGGCCTCCACAGAAAAAGGACATTTTGTCCAGTTGGACTTTCCCAGTAAAGAAATATAAAATAAATAAGTAGCTGAAGGGGGGTACAGCGTCCATGCAAAGATGCACTATAAATTTTCTTCAAAATTCATGTATTATGTTTTCAGTAGTATCCTATTTATGTTTTTTCATAATTATAGAATTTTCAGCTATACGGCAATCTGACAATGTCAACTTTTAATTAAAGGATTACACAAAATTCTATATGTTATAATATGGTATTCTCCACCTTGTCAGGAATCTGTAACTTTCACTGAAAGAGAGTAATACGCAGTACCATCTTGCCGAGAGTCATTACTGCCCACTATTTCACCATCATGGATAGCTGCTGGAACCAAGTCACATCAATGCTTCTAAAGGGATAACAGGAGGACTAGAATATCAGCCAATTGGTGTCCAAGATTTCCCACATCCCTGTGGTTTCTGTCAGGATTGCAAAAGAAGTTATTCACATATCTCAGTGGACTACAAGTCACTTATTTATCATTACTTACATAAACAAGTCAATGATAAATAAATGTCTAACTTCAATTGTAAATTGTTACTTCTCATTTCTTTTATACACTATTTATTCTCCGCATTGCTTTTAAATATCAGTTGCTCCATTTTGACTAAACTGAGGACAATCATTCTCTTTAAATGTATGCCCATCTCACACCATTGGTCTGTGTGTAATGCACTCATATGTTTAAGCAGCATTTCATTCTAGATCCATACATATAGCACAGAATAGAAAGAAACACTGACTGAAGAATAAATCACTTCAGTCACTTAAAAAGATGAGCTCCGAAGTCTCCTTTTGTTAGTTCACTTTCTTCATGAACTGATGAATAATTTATGTATGTATAGTTAATCTATCCTGGGTCCAACCTGAAAATGGTTCAGTGTTATCAGTGCTGTTCATGGGTTAACAAATACATAAATAAATCTACATAAATAAATCTTAGATCTTAATCTACGTTTTCATTATTCATTAATTTTTAATGTGTGGCACACGTATTTGATATAATACTCAACAATCCTCCTTTATATCTATTTTATATTTGCCTTTTGGACCTAGGTTGAGTCTGAAAATAGTCATTGAATCAATTCACTTAATCAATTAATAAAGAGATAAATAAGGAACTAGATTTATACGGAGGCAGGCATGCAGATTCATTCCATTAACAGATGAAGGTGGCAGTTGTTACCAGCTTCATGTAGCAACATAACAGTAAAGTATTGCTTTTTAAATTGCTGCAGTAAGAGCTGTGGTGCACACCTTTAATTATCAAAACTACCTCATTTTAAAAAGAAACCTAGCATAAACACTGAGATGCTCTCCTGAAAAAAAAAAAATAAATGTACAGTACAATAAATTCTGTTGCTCTGAATATGCCTGTTTTAGAGCAAATTATGGTCTTTGTGTTTTCAGATGTTTCAGAAAGACTATATTCTTTTCTTTTACTGTAATAAACTCTTGATTGAAGAAAATTACATTTTCAGTAAATGGATTGATGTGTAATTCCCAGGATTAGAGATTTATTTTAACAGTTTGTGCTGAGGGGATAGACTAAAGATCTTCACATTCTTGCAACATTTCAGAGATAATGTGACAAAAAGAGTATTCAGAAAAATGTTACCTTAAATACTACATTCTTCATAATTAGGAGCTGTTTAAGGTGATACAGCTTAAGAAAATAAAAAATAAACTGTGCAATAAATTAAAATTGAATCCTTCTATGTGACTACTTCACATTTATTTCTTGATGCACCTTGAGTATATACTAATTGCATAAAGGTTCATAGGAGGTTACTAGGCTAGCTGCCCTACAGCCTTTACAACCCTAGCCATGTTAATCCCAAGTATCCATGTTTGCTCTTTTTTGGGTAGTTTGCAGAATGTATTTATGAACAGAGTGGGTCTGTGATCAACACCGGCTATCCCTATCCATGAGGGACATGGGTGCCACCCCAGGGATGAATTTGCGGTCTCCTATGTAATGATCTAGGTTGCATTTGAATAGGGTCAGTAAGGAGTTCTGATGAATCTGAACCCTGCAACCTCTCTCCTGCAAAAGATATTGGACTTCTCTGCCACTACTAGTCATAGTGATATTTTTCAGTCTGTCATTTGGAGTTTGATTATTTGTGAGTTTTATGAGGCAAGGTATTTATATCAGTATTTGGAATACAATATTTGTTGTCATTGTAATGCTAGTGTGTCTTATGAAGGCTAATCTGTGTTATAAATACTTGCTGTACTCCTTTCACTGCAATTTCTTCACATTATAAATGCTAATGAAAACTGAAACAGCTATTTGCTTTTTACTGCTTTTGACTTGTTCTGTCCTGCATTTATTTACTTAATTTTAACTCTTTATTACACAAACTATTGTAAAATTATATTATCCCTTTCCTAAGATGTTAGTTGAGGCATATACTGTAGAATGCAACAAAGTAATACATTTGTAAGCTGCTGTTTTAGCTTATATATCAGTTTATTTCCTAAACATAGAGGGTTATTATCAAGCCTCTAATTTTAATCATGTTATTATGTGTTTGAGACATGAATGCCAAGAAATTCACTTTGTGAGCAAAGCTTAAGAGGTGACTTGTAGGACCTGTCATAACACTTTGTAATGTGTGGAGTCTTTTCTATTCCATTTACTATAACTTACAAAAGAAAAAAAAAACATGATGTGATTTACTGGCTTTGAAAGCCAGTGAAGTACTTAGCAAATGCTGTTGCATAGACAGCATGTAAGGAAAAAAGTTAGGGACAGTTTTTAAATACTGCCCTAATTTAAATAAGTTACTTACAGACTAACATCTGTAAACTTCAAGGACCAAAGGAGGGGTGGGAGTTTGACGTAATGGTTAAGGCACTTACCTTAAAAGCACAAGGTGCAGGGTTTAATTCTGACATGGGGTAATTGGCTAGGCTTAAAATGGCCAATAAGAGCAGTTAGGAAGCCTAGTACTAACCTATGAATGTCCCTTCCCTTATACCTCACCATCAGAGCATGGTTAACAATTGTTACACAGCTCTTAGTGTTGTTGCAGTCAGGTCTTACACTATAGTAAAGAGTGACAGGTTTACCTTTCTTTTCTGATTATGGAGCTTAATCACTTTGCTCCATGTACTACATAATGTTTATTTTAAAGATGAGTTTAATTGCATTGTTAAATTATATATCAAATCACTTGGTTAACACTGTTAATTTCTAATCACAGAAACATTTCAAGCAGCTTATATTCCCTGCTAGTTTGTTCAGAGTAATGCTAACCTTCTCCAAGGATAATTCCACAATATGGACAAAAGATTACTGACTTTAATAATTTGCTTATTTTTGGTGTTACTCCAAGGGGGATACAATATTAGTTAGCATTGCAGGATATGGTTGACAGTCCATGCCACTTTGTCAAGGATGATATGCACCTGTCCCCTCTAGGCCTTCAAATATTGGCCCAAACATTGTCCTCCCAATTGTGTCCTTTATAGGCAATGTCAAACTGACAAAACTTCTGACATCGCAAACCAACCCTAGGAAATCTAAAGTGTTACTGCTAAATGCCAGGAGTATAAACAATAAACATGAAACTCTTCAAGCTCTCCTTGTCTTGGACAGTGCAGATGTTTATGCAGTTTCTGAGACATGGTTTAAAGCCACAGAGAGCACACCAGAAGTGCAGGGCTATAATGCCTACAAACATTTAGACCAGCTACAGGCAGGGACTAACTGTATAGCTATCTCAATTTACATCAGAAGCAATCATACCCCAGAGCTGGTCTAACAGGATAATTTGCTTAAGCTTTTCCACAAACACATCACCATAGGCAAAGTCCCATATCATATCCTTGCAAGCAATAGGTCCTCCTCTATTAAACTTGCTGGAGTCACTTACCATTTATTCAAATACCATATTCATGGGTGACTTTAATTACCACACTATAAACTAAGAATCATCCATGACCACAAACATGCAGGCTAAGACATTCTTGGACTTTGTCAATGTAAACACCTTGGACAGATAGGTCCTGTGCCCACTAGAGGGTTAGAACATACTAGATTTCGTCTTCACTAACATGGAAGAATGCTGCATTTCCACTGTCTGGTGAGGTCAGATAATAAGCTGTTGCCTTTGAAATGAAAACATAACTTGAGATCCCTGATAACCCTGGAACATTTAGGAACTATTCTGAGGCAAACATCCAACTATTATGTAATAATGTAGCAAAATGTCAATCCCCTATGCCCTGAGAACATTGCTGCCTATGCAGAATTGTTCACAGAAGCCATATATAATCATGCCAATAGAGGTAAAGAGATAGCTGTGCCTAATAAAATGAATAGAAAAAAACAAACTACCTTGGTAGATTCAAAATATAAATAGGCAGTAAAAAAAGGAAGAATTTTATGACAAAAATAAGTAAGTGCAATGCTCAGCAGAATAAAATAATCTCTCATAGGGTCATAGGAGGTTACGAGACTAATGGCCATGGGGTCCTTACAATCCTAGCCAAGAGTTTATCCCCAAAAAAGAAACCTCAGTCAGCACCTGTCACTCTTGTCAATGAGGGGAAAAGGTGGAGCCCCTGGGACAAATTTATGGTTTCCCATTCACTCATGAAGGTTGCATTTGAAGAGAGTCAGTGAGGTACTCTGTTTGACATGTATGGGAAGTCTATTCCAGAGATGGGGCAGCCTCTGGGAGACAAACCTGTACTCCAGCAGGTTTTGTTGATGTTGCATATTAGATTTAGGCCTATTGAGCGGATAATGCACGAGGAGTTAGACTTACGGATATGGAACATCTCTAGTAGGGCAGGGTTCGATATTCTCTTGTAGGTGAGACACAGATCATCTCTGAGCAATCTATATGATACCGAGTAGAGTGATAGTGATTTAATCCTGTCCACATAGGATAGGTGTTGGACATAGGATAGGTGTTGGAGGACATGGATTCTCTTTGTGAGGTATTTCTGTGGCCTTTCCAGTTGGTGCTGGTTTTTGGAGAGGTACATACCAAACGGGGCATTATCCTCAATTTTAGGTCTAATAAGGGAGGAGTACAGAGAGGTAATAACCTCCTTTTTTCTGGATGCCATCCCTTTACTTATGAGATGAACCAAGTAAAAGGCTTTTCTGACCACTGCTGCCACATGATGGTATAATGTGAGATTGTTGCCAACTTGAGTGCCCAGGTCTGTCACCACAGGCTGTGTTCTTAGGGGGGGGGGGGAGGGTTGCCATTGATGTGGTAATCAGTAGGGGCCATGTTTTTGCTGAATGGTATGATAATATATTTTTTTGTGTTTAACTTAAGGCCATGACTTTGCCACCAGTTATTTGTAGCTGTGATACCCTCTTGCAGTATGTTAACATCAGTTGGAGAGTCAATGACAGCTCCTAACTTAGTCATGTGCAGACTTGGTCAGCCACAGGCTCTTTGTTTTTGCCTGGACATCTCAGAAGTATATGCCAAACAGTAGGGGTCCCAGGCAGATCCCTGGGAAGCACCACTAGTGACAGGTCTGGTGTCAGAGGTGGCAGAGCCTATTTTGATCTTGTGGGTCCTATCTGTGAGCCAGTTGGCCACCCATCTGAACAGACAGGGATTAACACCAAGTTGTGTTAGCTTTTTGATGATGCCCAAGTGGGGGATTGTGTCAAAGGCCTTGGCCAGGACAATGTAAGCTGTATGTACTGACTTTCCCTCATCCAGGGCCTTGGTGACAGTCTCAAAGAAGTCAACTTGTTTCAATAGGCAAGATCTGCCCCGGACAAATTCAAATTGGGTGGGGTCGAATGCTTGTAGATGCCTATCTCCTTGTTTATGAGATCCATAATAATACACTCCATGACTTTACAGATCAGACTAGTCAAGCTGATGGGCAATGGTTTCCCGGGTCAGTAGTGGCACCACCTTTGGGAAAAGGGATGACAATGGCAGTTCTCCACTCTGCTGGAATGAAACCTGTAGTTAGGCTGTGGTTGAATAGGGTGGTCAATGTTGAAGCTAATTCTTACTGGAGATGATGAGGAATAAAGCCTGGGATATTATCAGGTCCCATGGAAGCTGTGTACTCTTTGTCTTAGTTAAGGCCTTTAACACTTGATCTACAGAGATGTGAGGTATGGGCCAAGTATTGGGGATGTTGACTGGGATTTTGGGGGGTGATAAGGGGGTGAAGTTGACCTATCAGCCAGCAGGTTGGCTAAGTCAGCAGGATCAGTGTGAGTGGTACCATTAAGTACTAGTTCAGAACAAACTTGGGCTTTGCCATGGAGGTTCCTAATGTAACTGAAGAAAGAGTTGTGGTTTCCCTTTGTTTTGGAGGCTAGTTTCAACTCATAATTGGCTTTGCAGGTTTTCACTAGTGATCTATTGTGCTTGTTGAGGCAGAGGAGGGAGTTTTTTCTGATTTGGGATTTGTTCCTTTTTACCCTTGGACAACAGTTTCTTCCTTTTGTTGTAAAGCCTGTTCAGAGAGAATGTCCACCAGACAGATTTGTGTTTCCTTGAGGAGCAGATTTTAGTTCTGTTGTGTATGGCTGAATCCATGGAGTTGTACAGGGGCTTGTATACTGCACTGGCGTACTGTTCAGCATAGTTGTCTGCATCATCTGAGGGTGACAGTGGTGTGAAGCTGCTGATATCCTCCCTTAGGAAGTTGTCATTAGCTTTTGAGAAGTTTTTTTAGCCTGGTTTCTGGCTGGGGAGGGTTTGGGTGGGATAGAAACTTCGAGTGAGACAGACCGATGATCTGATCTCACCAGGGAAGAACATACTATAGGAGTGGTGCAGTGGTCTCTCATGTTAGTGAGAACCAAGTCCAGTATGTTATCTCCCCTTGTGGGGGATAAGACCAGCTGATCTAGTGCATTAGAACTGATGAAGTCAAGGAATCATTGGGTGAGTGCATTAGTGCAGGAATAGTTAACCCAGTCTATGGTGGGGTAGTTGAAGTCACCAAGGATAAGGGTGTTAGGGGATAACTTGATGGAGTCAAGTAGGTCCATGTAGGAGGTGTGGGTGTCCTGAGACATGGATGTGGTCTATAGCTGGCTATAACTTGGATGGATGTCTTGCCAACTATCAGTTGCACCTGGAGTAATTCCAGTGCATCATGTTGGTAATCCAGTCTGGAGGTGTGCCTGTCCTTAATGAAGATAGACACTCCACCACCCTTAGTCTTTCCCACTCATTTTGGGGTCGGAAAGTGTGGAATTAGGTATAGTCTGGTAAAGCAAGGGGGGTCTCAGCAGCCTTGAACCAAGTTTCCATGATTGCACAGACATTGGCATCTTCCAGTGTGAGGAGAGCCTCCAGTGAGTGCATTTTCAGATTAAGGTTCCTAGCATTGAGCAACATGACCTTCAATTTGCTTTTTGACAGATCTTTCATGTTGGAAAAAAGGCACAATGGGGGAGACAAAAGCTTTGGCCAAGATCCAGAACCTCAGGTGTGACAGGTGGAGGCCATCTCTGGCAAAACATCATGGCCTGTCAACCATGTCATCCCAGTCAGACAGATACTGGATCCCCTAAGAAAGACACCAGAAACTAAGACAATTGTTGAAGTCAAATATTTTTTATTGGTAGTGTTGTAACATTCTTGGTGAAGGTAGGATGCTGCTTAGGGCTAGGGTCATACCTGCCTGGAGCACATACTCTAAGAGCTTAATCATATCTCTCTTCATATTGTCCAAGGAGGCACATCTCAAGTCATTTACACCAACATGGAAAATGACATAGTCATGTACCTGTTGTGGAGAGACTTGAAGACATGTGTGATGTGGCGGATTCTAGTGCCTGACAGACAGTTGACCGTGATCTTCTCCGTGATGAGACTGGTGAGAGGGACATCAGTGTGTCTCACTACTGAGTCGCCAATAACTAGTATGTTTGGTTTATTGTTATGCCTTATGGGCTGTGTTGGTTTATTGTTATGCCTAATGGGCTGTGTTTGTGAGACCCTGGTGTGTTGACTACTTTTATGTGATGTGATTGGTGTTGTGTGTGGATTGTTTGTGAGTGTGTTTTGAGGGTCTCTGTTTAGTTAAATTTTATTGAGGACCCCTGCATAGGTGGGTGTGTGCCTCTGTGATGTGGGCAGTATGGTATTTGTACTGGCAATCTCCTCTTTGTCAGGAGTACTAACTGTGGTGTGAGAGAGCATGGATTCCAGCTTACCAATGTAGATGCATCTCTTACAAGTAGATGAATTATGTGCTAGGAGAAGGGGGCTGTCAGTGAACATGAGGCAGTTGCTACATTGTCTCAGTATGCCCATGTTGACCAGGCTGGCAGGAGAAACTGATCTCTCTAAACAAGCAACTCAGAATACAAATCACCTCTAACAAAGCCAAATATGAGGTAGAAATAGCCACCCAGGCAAAGGACAGCCTTAAGGCTTTTCTGTAGCTATGTTCACAACCTCAGAGGCAGTACATAGCAATGTACAGAACTAATTGCACAAGGAGCCACCTACACTTATCTGAAAGATATAGCTAATGTAGTGGCAAGCAAATTCATCTCCAGTTTTATCTATCCACTGGAAATGCCATTGAACATAACCCCCAACTATCACTAGACAGCAGATCCTCAATGTGCTCTCCAAGACCAGGAATATTGCATCAATGGTCCCCAATATGCCTCCTAAACAGCATAAGGCAGGACTTATCAGAACCCCTTGAATCACTATTTAAACATAACCATCATGACACTCGAATAGAGAAATACAATTGTCATTCTCTTGCATATAGGTGGCCATCTATGGACCCCAGGGATTACAGACCTATAAGCCTGATTAGTCTCATATGCAAAGCCATAGAAGAATTATCATGGCAATGATTAGTAATGACTTAGAAAATCTTCAGACACTGTATCCAAACAAATTTGATTTTTGTCCAGGGCAGATAATGCCTGCTCAACCCTGTGGACTTCTTCGAGAAGGTCACCAACACAATGGACAAGGGCAAAATAGTGCATATTGCCTAATTTAATCTGGCTAAGGCATTTGATACAATGTAGAATTTCAATCAGGCTTTGTTGCAAACTCCTGGAATTATCTATAAATACTTATATTACCTGATGGATAGTCATGAGTTTCTCAGAAAGGATTCAAGAAATTAGAATAAGGGAGTCTAACTCCATAAAGAGGCTGCCCACTAGTAGAGTCCCTCAGGGCTTGTTCTGCATCCACTCTTTTTTGGCATTTACTTCTCTGAAGTCAAGGCTAACATTGAGGGTCCATCTAGCTGATCAAGTCTGCAGAGGATTGAAAACTAAGTGCAGACACAGAATCCCTGCAAGATACAAATATCCAAGAAGGGCTGACTCAGACAAATAACTGCTGTCAGAGCCACAATCAAACACCCCTTAAAACGTCCTCACCATGTAATGGTAGATCCAGTTCTCGGGGATTTGAGGATGAATGTTGACAGTAACCTGGCCTTCAACCATCATGTGTTTAAGGTAGTAAGAAAATCATTTTATGCCGCACAACATATAAACACAGGTATGGTATTTAGGTCCAAGGAAGTCATCATTCCACTGCATTTATCCCTCATCACACCAATCATTGAGTACTACACTCCCTTCAGAATGTACCTGACAAGGCACATGTAACAACTGGAATGTCCACAGATGTTCTTCACAAAAAGGAAACAGGGTGTAAACAACATGTCTTACACAGATTGCCTCAAAGCCCTATTCCAGTATCTATGTCCTACAGACTGTTGAGTGGTGCAATCTATGCCTGGCATGCAAGGCATTCTTGGATCTCATTCTGATGGGTCTTCTACATATCAATGACAATGGCATGACAGGGAATACACTCAACTTTGGTACAAAACGCCGTGAGTTCTATTCCCACACCAGGAAGATGGGTTGCTCACAGAGTAGTGCAGTATAAGGGGGTTGCTGAACTCTTGAATGTGTCATCCATTGCATATGACATTAAACCAAGGCCTCATCTGGCTGAGGTGGTGGTAACTCAGGTGGATGTAAATGATCCCATGACACCTATTGAAAAGAGTAGAGGAAGTTCCCCAATGCCCTGGTCAAATTTCCCCTAATAGTATAAACTCCATCTTGGGCCCCCCTGAAAAGATGCTATTATCCTAGTGGGACTAACTTGGGCAACAAAGGATATATAAATAAAACAAAGAAATAAATATCCAGAAATACCCAAGTTAAGGACTTAAAACTTGTTTGTGCATAAATCGGACGTGTTGAAGGGACAAGTATATGTCTCAGAGAATCTTCTTTGTGACAGGCTTCTCATCCATCTGAAGCAGACTCATTCCCTAACCCAATTCAAGTGTAATCTGGACCAGTGGATGGAGAATCAAAAATTTACCTCTGGTTATGGTCAGCTTGTAAATGCTTGATCACCTAAGCCTTAGCCAACATATACAACTTAAAATAATCTTAAGATCCATAAACTTGGCAAACACATTTAAGATTCATGACTAGGCTTTTAAAGGTCCCCAACATTGTTAGGTAAGTATACACCTAAGAAATTAAAATGTATAATAGTTGTACCTGCTAAGTTCACCATTAAAAGTGATATTATTAGTCCTGTTTGCTGTAAGCTGAACAATAGCAATATGCAAATGATATTAGCTTGGGAATCTGAGCAAGTAATGTGACTTGGAAAATGCAACAAACATATTGAAAGATGTATATGGTAGTGTTCAAGCCAGAATATTTACAAATGTTTCACTGTAAGTGGTCATTAATAAAAACGTGGATTAATAGATTCAAACCACTTAATACCCAACATGATATCAGCAGATACTGGCACAGAAGCAGGACTTCAGGGCCAACAGCAGTACTGTGACATCAAGGTAGTAGACATAATGCTCATCTGTGCCAGCTGTGTAGACACAGAGAGGTGGTGCTACAGAGCAGCTGATACTACAATGTGCTTGAGTATAATTATGTTCCTGGCAAACAGCACATTTCAGAGGCAGGCTGTGGCACAGCTGGAATATTGCAGTCATTAGATTTGATCAGCTGTTACCCCATGTTAGATGCATTTGCCTATCTATATATGTGTGTGTGTGTGTGTGTGTGTGTGTGTGTGTGTGTGTGTGTGTGTGTGCGCATGTGTGTGCGTGTGTGCGTGTGTGTGTGCGTGTGTGTGTGAGAGAGTGCGTGTGTGCATGTGTGTGAGTGCATGCGTGAGTGTGTGTGTGAGTATGTGTGTGTGAGTGCGTGTGAGTGTGTGTGTGTGTGTGTGTGTGTGTGTGTGTGTGTGTGTGTGTGTGTGTGTGTGTGTGAGTGCATGTGTGTGAGTGCATGTGTGAGTGTGTGAGTGCATGCGTGTGTGTGAGTGTGTGTGTGTGAGTGTGTGTGTGTGTGAGTGCATGTGTGAGTGCATGTGTGCGTGTGTGTGATTGCATGTGTATGAATGCGTGTGCGTGTGAGTGCGTGAGTGCATGTGTGCGCATATGTGCGTGTGTGCATGAGTGTGAGTGTGTGTGCGTGCGTGAGTGTGTGCTTGTGTGTGTGTGTGTGTGTGTGTGTGTGTGTGTGTGTGTGTGTGTGTGTGTGTGTGTGTGTGTGTGTGAGTGTGAGTGTATGTGTATATTTATATGTGGGTCTCCTTCTAAATTTCAGAGTTTCAAAACTTTGAATTTCTTATGGTCGAGACCATAAGATTGTAGTTTTGAAACTTTGAAATGTAAATAAAAAGAAAATAAAAAAATATATATATATATTTTTTTTTACATTTTTGCAGGGGAGCCCCTGCACCCCCCCCCACATCCCTTGTTAATTAAATATACCAACGTCGAGATTGCACTATGCAAGAAAAATGGTAAATATACCATTCCGCACTGTATGGAGATCTCCATTTAAATGTTTTGAAATTTCAGAACTTCAGTCTTATGGCCTCAACCTTAAGAAATGAAGTTTTGAAACTTATAAATTTAGAAATAGACCCATATATGTATACGTATGTGTATATGCATATGTATTGCAAGTCAAAAGAGTGAGAATTCATTTGAGTGAATCTGTCTTATTGCTATAAATAAGAGCGGACACTTATATGAGCATATTAATGGTGTTTTAGCCAAATGTTTTTTGTGCAAGATCACATTGCAGCAGTGTCGGGGAATTTGCCCTTACTCCATTGCTATGTTGTCTTGGAGTTGATATATATAATTAGAAGGGGATGCGTGGGGAAGGAGAGATCCATCCACCCACAATGCATATCCACCTACAACTACATCAACAAGATTTCTCACTTATGAGTTAGAATTGCATACAGATGATAACACCATTGGATTTGAATAATTAAAACCCATTTGCATAAAAAGAGCCTGACATTGACATGGTTTGCCTGGTAAGCCCTGTTCCAGTCTGTTGCCGAATGACCAGCAGGTAAGCATCCTGTACAAAGTATATGCACATATAACAAGCTGTAACAGGCAGAATACTATGCAGAAGCAGTGCATTGCAAATAAAGACTTTTATCTGTTGAGGCACCAGCATCAATCCCTCAACTATGCTGCTGGTGGATACCTCAGGCACAAGGGCTGGCAGCAGTTTCTGATCCTGTGTCAGCGGCATATCAAGTGGTGATGCCACAAACCTGGCTAAGGTTATAAGCATTTTCTAGTACTAACCGTTCATGTCATTCACTTTATGATGACATTCAGTACTGACTTAGCCTTGGTCACCCATGGCAATTTCATTGGCTGTGATGGCTAATCACCTCCTCTGTCTTTCTTCCTAATTTCTGTCACATCGTATAAGAAAGGCCTCATTAGTGATGGTGATGTTTGTGAAACTTCTTGTCTCCTACATGTGAATTTAACTTTGCACTTCCTGCCTATTACTGTAGATAGAACAGGCAGAGATTATGGGCCCTGACTCTTTTGCATGTTTTCATTATATTCCAGAAGAAGTTGCACATGACTTTACTCAACAAATGCTAAATGATGAACCCAAGCCCTTTACTGTACCATATACTACATGGCAGTGTGTAGCATTCCTACCTTCTATAGGGAAAGAATTATATTCTGTCCTGAACAACCATAGAAGCTCTAACACATGCATGCTACACTGTGACATTATAAAATGAAAATAGTACCTTAGGTCTGAGATAAATTTTACTCATAAAGTATAATACTTGAATATCATTTGTGCTCAATGACAGTTTGATGCATACAGTCCCATCTGAATAGTGCACTATCAGGGAAATAAGTGTTAAAGTGTCTCGCTTGCATGCAAATCCAATCAAGTCTGATCCACCAAAGTTTTCATGAATCACTGGATGTTTAAGTGGCAAACAGTGTTTGTGTACTGCATTTTTTGTTTGAGTTATATAGCTGTTACCACAGCACATTAAGGGATATGAACAGGTATGTACTTGTATATTAGGGCATTTTCTATATACAGTATTATGCACTGCTATGTTATGAAGTGGCAGTGTGCCAGGTCTAAAAATATAAATATGACTGACAGAACAGCTGTCAAACCATCAAGCATGAGGTGTCTTTTTTCCATGATGGCAGCCCAAATAGCTTGATATTTTGAAACATGGAGTAATGAAGAGGTATGACTCTTTGCAGTGCAAGTAATGTGGAATCATAATGTGGAAACGTGGTGCAATAGAGTGGTCTGACTCTACCATACAAGTAGTGTGGAGTTATGCTATATTATTTCACTTCCAGATGGCTGTTCCTATGCTGACATGCAGGAATGGAGTGGCAGTTGACTCAGTACTGATACAGATACATTGCGGTCAGAGGAGCGATAGCATCAGAAATGGAGTGATATTCAGATATGGCTAACCACAAAAGCATATGAAACTGGTACAGCACAAGGAGAAGCACCGGCAGTACCTTTTAGTATGTACCACTACTGCCACAGCTGCCATCCAATATTTACACATGTCTGTGCCATGTTTAGTGAGCACATGCATATTTATGTTGCATCCCTGAGGACTGTGCAGAGAAGCTTACAAATAAACAGGTATTCCAGGAATTGGAGCAGCTCTTAGAGACTGTGTATATGCTCCCCAAACAGCAAACAAGAGTAAAACTGAAAAAGACACACAAGATTCAGCTTCACCACATGAATCTGTATTATAACTTTATTCTGGTACCTCGGCTTATTGCCTTCCCAGGAATAGTTTATTAGTACAAACTGATCCAATTTATACACAAAAATGTACCACATTCATCAATTACACAATCAATCGATAAACCAATTAATAATTAAATAACCATCTTTTAACATCTTTATAACATCCTATCATAAAAAATGTCTATTTTTATTTAATTTTATTCTTTATTACACAGATCAATACATATTTATTATACAAAGCCTACCAAAATATAAAAAATCCTGTAAAGTTAAATTACTATACAAATTCATTCCACTAAGATGAAGTGTCTTATAATTAATGATCATCTTGCACTTAAATCTATTAAGTTCCTCTCTAAAACTACCACGTCTATCCAAAAATGGCCAGGCCAATACATTAAACAACAAAGTGTTCCCTGATCCCCCCAGTGAAGACATAAAATGATTTGCTATTGGACTGTTCACATTTCGTCTACTAATGTCACCCAAATGTTCCATTATTCTAACCTTCACTTTTCTCTTAGTTTGTCTGATATACCATTTAATATTTTGGCATCCACACCCAATAATATAAACAACCCCTAGGGAGTTACAACTAAAGAATTTCCTGGCTCTGAAATTCCTACCATTGATCTTCCATCCTTTTAAATGTTTTACCCTATCACATACTAGCATATGTCCCCACTCTAACATCTCGTCTACTTATTGTCCCATCTCCACTCAACATCTCTTTTAAACTACTATATCTACTGTACAAAAAGGTGATATGTTTAGGAAATAAATATCCTATTGTCATGTCCTCACATACCATATACCATGATTGTCTGACTATCTTTTCCATAATTACTGAAACTGGAGAAAATTTAGTCACAAAAAATAATTTATCCTCTCCATTCTTAATTCTCACATCCTTCCCATGACTTCCACAAAATCCTCCATGATATTTTTCATAAGACCTATCATTTCCCAAAACCTTATTTCTAGCTTTCAACAGAAAGGGTTCAGAGTAACCACGTACAACCAATCTGCTCTGAACCTCATTCAAATATACATCCCTCAACATCACATCTGATGTATTGTGGTAAATTCTCCTAAATTCCCCATAGGGTAATGATCTAATGAAATGGAAGGATACATACTATGTGCATGTAAAAAATTGCTAATAGAGGTAGATTTCGTACAGGGTCTAAACTGTACCCTATAGTCACTACCTACATAACGTTCTACATCCAAAAATGTCATAGTTTCCACATTCAAATGGTATGTCAATCTTAAACCATGAATAGTATTATTAATGTGTCCAGATGGACAATAAAGGTACGACTGCTGAATCCTACACAAATGCACTTTATAAGCACTTACACGAGTGCATGGATCGTGCTATCCCTAACATAACCAAGATGCTATCCTCCAAAAAAGTAAGCAATCTGGTGGTCCCCTGCCATAAACAAACTCTACAACAGAAGAAACTGCTGCAAAAAAGAGTAAAATCCCATGATTGGAGGAACTCCCTGGTCAGCTGCAGTAAAAAGTCGAGATCCCTCATAAAATCCTCCACAGCTAGTTAGGAAAACAAAATTGTCACTGATTCTAAAGACAACCACAAAACATTCTATAGCTATGTCAAGAATCTCAATGGCAACACTCAGATATGCTCTGAGTTACAGCACAATGGCACTAAATATACAGAAGCAAATGATATTGCCAACATCCTGGCAGATAGGTTCAGTGCTAACTTTACCCCTCTCTCACCCCCTAAAGGGCTCATCTCTATACCGGAAGAATGCAAAGTTCCTGTAATCACGGCTGCACAGGTAAAAAACACACTCTCAAACTAAGAACACAGTATCCATGGGACCTGACAATATCCCAGGCTGCTTTCTACATGAGCTACAGAATAAACTGGCACCCCACCTAGGCACCGTGTTCAATCATAGCCTCACCTCAGGTTTTGTGCCCACTAAATGGTGCACAGTGATAATTATCCCACTCCACAAAGGGTGAGCCACTACGAACCCCAGGAATTATCACCCCATTAGCCTAACGAGCCTGGTCTGCAAGGCCATGGAATGTATCATCATGGAACATATAAACAAAGACATTGGTAATCTCCAAACTCTGGACCCCACCCAGTTTGGGTTTGTAAAAGGCAGATCATGTCTCCTAAACCTGATAGACTTCTTTGAAGCAGTCACCAAAGCCGTAGATGAGGGTAAGGTGGTTCAGACAGCCTATCTAGATCTTGCCAAGGCTTTTGACACCATCCCCCACTCTGGAATTATAGATAAACTCACTAAACTAGGTATAAATCCCTATGTTCCAAGATGGGTTGCCAACTGGCTCACTGACAGAACCCACACTGTGAAAGTAGCAGACTCCAAATCTGACTTCAGACCAGTGATAAGTGGAGTACCACAGGGTTCAGTCCTGGGTCCTCTCCTGTTTGGTATCTGCTTTTCTGAAGTACAGGCTAACACAGAAGGTCTTTGGCTAATGAAGTTCACAGATGACTGCAAACTAGAAGCCATAATCAAAACTCCTAATGATGTGGACATCCTACAAAAGGACCTCACTGAGACAGATGCCTGGTGTCAAAGCCATGGCCTCAAGCTCAATGCCAAAAAGTGCATTGTCATCCCCTTTGGTAAAAACTCTGTACCCATGAGCTACCACATAGGTGGTAGTCTACTTAACATCGAAAGTGTGATAAGAGGCCTTGGGACACAGGTGGACAGTAGTCTCTCCTTTGATAATCACATCACCACAGTAGTCAGGAAATTCTTCTACATGGCACACCTAATCACAAAAAGTTTCTCATCCAGGAAAAAAAAGGTCATTGTTCCCTTCTACTCGTCACTCATTAGACCCATTATAGAGTACAATGCCCCTTTTGGTATGTACCTCACAAGACATCTACAACAACTGGAAAGGCCACAGAAATACCTCACAAAGAGGATTACCAGCCTCAAACAGATGCCCTATGCAGATCGTCTCAAAAAACTGCAGCTTTACTCCATCGCATATCGTGTACTCAGAAGCGAGCTCTGCCTAACATACAAAGCTATGTCAAACCCAGAGCTGTTGGACATACTCCACTTAAACAAATCCCACTCCCTCCGAGTTACACGCTCTAGGGACCTAAACCTTGTCATCACAATAAACAGAACATGCTGGAGGGATCGATTCCTGTCCCAGAGACTTCCCATACTCTGGAAAAAAAACTACCTATCTACACAGGCATAGGAAAATAATTTTCTTGGGTGGTGAAAGCCAGGGTACCTTTTTGGCTAGGCTTATATAGGCCCTAGGGCCAATAGCCTAGTACCTACCTATGAACCTATGAACCATAAATTCTAAAAATCTTCTCTGTTCACCTTTGCATACAAAAATCAAATCATCGATAAACCTTTTATAATATACCACATTGTTTGCATAGTACCCATTACAATACATAAATTACCTTTCAAATTCCCCCATGTAGATAGTGCCATAAGTTGGGGCATATGAAGCCCCCATTGCTGTTCCTCATTTTTCTAGGAATATTTTCCCCATCTAAAATAATTATGGGTGAAGCAAAACTCCAATATGGACAATAGATAAGAAGTTAAAGGTCCTTCTCCATTATCTTGCCCATTGCTTCCAATCCCCACCTAGTCTCAATGTTAGTGTACAAAGCATTAACATCAACAGTGCCCCAAAAGTAATCCTTCTGCCATTCTAACATTTTAAGCTCTCACAGAATTCACGTGTATTTTTAATGTGGGAAGGAACTTTTGGCAAATATTTTTTAAAATGAAAATCCAAAAACGTCCCCACATTTTATAAATAAGGGCCTATTCCTGATATTATAGGCTTACCTGGGGGTGTTAGACACATTTATATGAATTTTTGGGATAGCATAAAATCTTGGAACCAGAGGTTCCTTAACAAGCAATTTTTTCACATCTTTTCCTTCCAAAAAAACAAGTCTTTCCCCTCTTTCTAACAGTTCACACAACTCTGAATTAAATAGTTTTACTGGGTTATTAACATGTTCAACATAATTATCACCATCAAAAATCAATTGATTTGCCATTTTATCATACTGTTCCCTGTTCATAATAACACAGTTACCACCCTTATCAGCCTCTTTAAAAACATATTCATTCAGATGTAAATGCACTTCTTGTAAATCTGTCCATTCATCTTTTATCAAATTATATTTCTTTCCTGATTTCAAAAAAAGTATAAAACTCATGTTCAACTTTTTTACACAATGTACTTTCAAACAAATTGATGGCCAAAGAATTTTTCATGGCATAAAATTACTATTGAGAGAGAACACAGAGAGATATAGATGACTATATACTGTGAGAGAGGGAGATTGGAGCAGCCTATCTGTCCCTGGAGGAGTGGTTTCAGCCCAGAAATTAGTAGTTTATTGGCCATTTTGGGCTAATTTCTCCCTTTTCATTTCCCTGCTATAAAACCCACATTTGCAAGGTTTTTGTGCTAGTATACAGCTCAGCAAGCTCCTGCCTGGTGCCGTGCAGAGTACTACAGCAGCAGAGAGACAAAAGAGAGACTTTGGAGTGATTAAGTATCATTTTTCTGCATTTTCTTGCTGCCTTTAGCTAATTCCACCTAAAATGCCAATTTTCTAGAGGCTTTATGATTTAAAAGACTTGTTTCAGCTACATATTGTACTTATTTTACTGCCTGCACTTTAACAAAGTCGTGTTTGTGTTTAAATTACCTGTTTGTAGGCTACACACTCAAGTGTGATAGCCATTTCTGTGCATTTAAAGTGTTTTTATGATTGTATCTGCTTTATTTTCTAAAAAAAAAAAAAAAAAAAAAAAAAAAATATATACTTGTTTTCCTGCCTTTCTAAGCTAGTGTAGTCCAGTTTTCAGGTTACTGATGAATTCAGGGCTGTGTTAGAAGTTTCTGTGTTTGCCCATACCTTACTTGAATAGAAGGAAGATTCTCTGTTCACTGTGAGAGAGGGAGCTTTGAGCAGCCTATCTGTCTCTGGAGGAGTGGTTTCAGCCCAGAAATTAGTAGTTTATTGGCCATTTTGGGCTAATTTCTATCTCTTTTATTTCCCTGCTAAAAAACCCGCATTTGCATGGTTTTGCACGCTGGGCAGCTAGGGTATAACTATTCCCAGCTTCACAAAGTCTACTCTTTGATTTTTCCCTTGGAACTAGACAAACTTTCAACTTAAGCACTCAAACCATTCACTTCTCATACCGGCACTTGCTCAAAACTCATAGCAAGCACTAACAAACCTTAACACTAGACCCCCCTATACTGTAGAGAAGAACAAGGGTCTCTATTCGACCTTACCAGCCAATCAGTAAAGCAGTTCACTGTACCTATCCAGGCATGTCCAAAGGGCAGTTTCTGGTGTACTCGCAGGTCCAACTGGTGAATCCGGGCATTTTGAGATAATGTTACAATTGCCTCATGTGCACAGACAACCCTCTCCTCCTTCCACTAAACACTAATTCATGTGAGAGATGCAGTTATGCAACCAAACTGGAGGCTAAGCTCTCTCAACCCACAACTGGACCAGGCAGTCAAGAGGAGAAGGGAATTACTTGCATCACACCACCAGTCTCACATAGACCTATGAAACCAGCACCGGCAAAAAACAAACACACATAAATACATGAAAACATACTCGGAGGCTCTAAATAAAAATCTGCAAAAGCAACAGAGACCTCCAAAGCAGACATCCAAGCAACCTCCACCCCGCAACACAAACCATGAAACACATACTTCACAAAACCAGTGTGCCACACAATCACAGCCCTTAAGGCAAAATAACATACCCAACACACTAGTAATAGGTGACTCTATAGTCAGGCACACTGATGTCCCACTCACTAGGATGAACAAGGAAAAGGTTACTGTTAGCTGCCTGTCAGGTGCCAGGATCTGCCACATAACACAAGCACTCAGGTCACTCCAGAACAAGTACAAATATGACTGTCATTGTCCATGTTGGTGTGAATGACCTGAGCCGTACCTCCCTGGACTACATGAAAAGAGACATGAAGGAGCTCTCTGATCATGTAGCCCAGGATGGTATGACCCTGACCCTGAGTAGCATCCTGCCCACACCAAGAATGATACCACGGTATAGAGGAAAAATTATCAATTTCAACAATTGGCTAAGCTTCTGGTGTCATTCAAAGGGGATCCAGTGTCTGTCAGCCTGGGATGACATGCTCGACAAGCCACGCTGCTTCACTAGAGATGGCTTACACCTGTCACACTTAGGCTTTCGAATACTGGCCAAGGCTATTGCCACCCCCATAGTGCCTTTTTTAGGCAAGGCTCAAAAGACAAACTCACAGCCGTAAATAGCACAAGTAACAAAAAACTGAGGGTAATGCTACTCAATGCCAGAAGTCTAAACCTCAAAATGCATGCACTTGAGGCACTCCTCAGTATGGAGAAAATTGATATATGTGCAGTAATAGAAACCTGGTTTAAAGCTCCAGAGAGCACTCCAGCACTACCAGGCTACAACTCATACCATACATTTTGGCCACAAAACCTGGACCAAAATACAAAAGGCAGGGGAGTATCCATATTTATCAAGGATACCCACACCTCCAGGTTAGTGGCACAGTACGATGCTTCAGAGATCATCCACATGCAACTAACAATGGGAAAAACTGCTATTCAAATTACAGCTTGCTACAGATCACCCACCATGTCCCAGGACCCCCACTCCGCATTCCTGGAAACACTGGGAAATATAAAGGTCCTACCAAATACCCAGATATTGGGTGGTTTCAATTACCCAAACATTAACTGGGAGAACTACTCAAGTACAAACTCCCTTGCCCAACATTTCCTAGAATTTATAAACTCAAATGCCCTGGATCAACTGGTCAACACCCCCACCAGAGGCGACAAACATATTGGACCTGGTCATCACCAACATGGGCGACGAGTGTTCCACACCAGAGGTCAACCCCTCGCTGGTTAGATCTGACCATAATCTAATCACTCTGGATAACCACATTCTACCACCACCCCCGGTCTAAGAAACCACCGTGAAAAACTTTTCAAAAGCAAACTTCACGTCACTTAAGACTGAGGTGGGAAGTTTGAAAGCCCCCATGCTAAAGGATAATGCTGTCCAAGCTGCAAAATCCTTTACTAATGCATTCTACAGGCTTCTACAAGAATGCATGGATCATGCTATCCCAAACAAAACCAAGACTCACTCCTCCAAGAAAAGGAAACCAGTCTGGTGGACCCCTGCCATAAACAAGCTATACAACAGAAGGAGGAAACTAGTACAGAAAAGAGTAAAATCCCAAGAAGGGAAGACATCCCTGATCAGTATCAGCAAGAAACTACGTTCCCTCATAAAATCATCCAAGGCTAGCTTCAAAAGAAAAATTGCCAAGGACTCCAAAGATAACCACAAGGCATTATTTAGCTATGTAAAGAATCTAAGTGGCAGTTCTCAGATCTGCTCGGAGTTAGTGCAGAATGGCACAAAATACACTGAACTGACCAATATAGCCAACATTCTGGCAGACCAATTCAGTGCAAACTTCACCCCCCTCTCACCCCCAAAAGGGCCCATAACTATACCAGAAGAATGTAGTGCCCCTGAAATCACAGACACTCAGGTTAAAACAGCCCTCTCCAAAGCCAAAAACACAGCATCAATGGGACCAGATGGTGTCCCAGGCTGTGTCCTACACAAGCTCAAAGATGAACTAACCCCTCACCTAAACACACTGGTTAAACTCAGCCTGTCCACAGGCTATGTGCCCACAGAGTGGCGCACAGCAACGGTTATTCCACTCCACAAAGGTGGAGCCACAATGGACCCCAGGAACTATCACCCTATAAGCCTGACTAGCTTGGTCTGCAAAGCTATTTTGCACATCATCATGGATCTCAATAACAGAGACATTGGAAACCTCCAAACACTGGACCCTACCCAGTTCGGCTTTGTTAAGGGCAGATCATGCCTCCTAAACCTGGTGGACTTCTTTGAGACAGTTACCAAGGCTTTAGACGAGGGAAAGGTGGTCCACACAGCTTACCTAGACCTTGCAAAGGCCTTCAACACCATTCCCCACTCAGGTATCATAGACAAGCTCACCAGCCTGAACATAAACCACTACATCATGAGATGGGTTGCCAACTGGCTCACAGATAGAACCCACATGGTAAAAGTTGCGGGAGCTAGGTCTGACTCTAAACCGGTTACAAGTGGCATTCCCCAGGGCTCAGTCCTAGAACCCTCCTGTTTGGCATATACTTTTCAGAGGTACAGGCAAGCACAGGAGGACTATGGCTGACCAGGTTTGCAGACGACTGCAAACTAGGTGCTATAATTGACTCTCCAGCTGACACAGACATCCTTCAAAAGGGTCTGACTGATTCAGATACCTGGTGTCAAAACCATGGCCTCAAGATAAATGCCAAAAAGTGCATAGTCATCCCCTTTGGAAAAAACAAAGTACCCACAAACTACCACCTAGGTGGTAGCCCCCTAAATACGGAAGACATAATAAGGGATCTGAGGACCCAAGTAGATAGTAACCTCTCCTTTGATAACCACATTGCCAAAGTGGTTAGAAAATTCTTCTATGTCACCCACCTAATCACAAAAGGGTTTGCATTCAGATCGAAAGAGGTCATTGGGCCCCTCTATGCATCACTCATCAGACCCATCATAGAGTGCAATTCCCCATTTGGGATGTACCTTAAAAGACACCTGCAACAACTGGAAAGACCACAGAAGTACCTCACCAAGAGGATCACTGGCCTCAAGCAGATGTCCTATGCAGCTCGACTGAAGAAACTCCAGCTGTCCTCGGTTGCATACCGCCTACTCAAAGGTGATCTCTGCCTGACATACAAGGCCATGTCCAACCCAGAATTGATGGACATGCTTCATCTAAAGAAAACCATATCCCCTCAAGCCACATGCTCCAGGGAACTAAACCTCACCACAGCAATAAATAGGACATGCTGGAGGGATAGATTCCTGTCCCAGAGACTTCCCATGCTCTGGAACAAGATTTCAATCTACATTAGGCAGACCTCCTCGCTAACCCTCTTCAAGAGAAACCTTGATGACTGGATGGAAAACAGAAAGTTTACCCCAAGGATCACTTCAATGGCTCTGCTGGACAGAGGCACAGGGAACTAATCTAAGGGGGCATCGAAAGCCAACACATTCCGGCTAGGCTTATAAATGCCTTTGGGCAGATAGCCTAGTACTTACCTATGAACATATGAGCTATAGCTAGTGTGGAACCATTTCAGGGGAGAAACTGTTTATACATAGCTGTACCCTGACAAATTGTCTTGGTATGGATTAGCCTCGTGAGTGGCATAAGCATAGCCAGTTACTTAGTGGGTTTTCAGGAGTTTTTTGAATTGACTAAAGGAGGTGGTGGAAGTTATTAGGCTTGGTAGTGTGTTCCAGGTTTTGACAATGGTGTTGGCAAAGAGGGACTTATCAAATCCCTACAAACAAATGTAAAATAAAATAAATAAATAAATACATTTAATCAAGATCCAGAGCCAAATGACAGTACATTTAAGGGCAGACTGTCTCCATTCATCCAACAAATCGTTCTCTTCTTCGGTAAACTCCCCAGCATGTAAACAATCAATCTGCAAACCTCTCAGGGTAATGTTTAAAGACACATTTTTCTAACAACTTAATATCATAAAAAACAGTCACCTCCTTCAACATTAACTGCTCCAAATGGTTAAATCTCTCAGTCAGACCGTCTTCACTGGTCAGAAGCCACAGATCTCTAGAGGATAGATTTTGTTTCCTTTCTCAGAGGATATCCATAAAAAGCACTCTTTCTGAGGTCTCCGACATGACTGGAACCTCCATTAAGGCAGAAGCAGAACTGGAAGACAAACTCCAAACACCAAACAAGAGTCAAATTGAAAAAGACATAAAATTCAGCTTCTCCACATGGATCTGTATTATAACTTTATTCTGGTACCTCGGCTTAACACCTTCTCAGGAATAGTTTATTAGTACAAACTGATCCAATTTATTCACAAAAATGTGCCACATTCATCAATTACACAATCAATAAACCAATTAACAATTAAATAACCATCTTTTAATATCTTTATAACATCCTATCAAAAAAAAAACTTTTATTTTTATTTAATTTTATACTTTGTTACACAGATCAGTGCATATTTATTATGCAAAGCCTACCAAAATATAAAAAAATTAGTATAAAGTTAAATTACTATACAAAGTGTCCTATAATTAATGATCATCCTGCACTTCAGTCTATTAAGTTCCTCTCTAAAACTACCCCCTCTATCCATAAAAGGGCTGGACAATCACTAAAAAACAAAGTGTTCTCTGATCCCAAATGTGCAGACTGTGTATATGTGTATGATCTGACCCCACTGCTGTTCATACTGGTGATGGACTACATTAGAAAACAGGTCAGAGGGAACAGGTCAACAAAGTCAGTGCATGCAGATGATGTGACATTACAGGCAGACTCTGGAAAAGAACTTCAACAAAAGATGGGAGAATGGAATGCAAATCTGAAGGCATACAGGATGAAACTGAATACATTCAGGACAGTTGTAATGGTAGCAAGTGGGGGGGGGTCAGAAGAAGCTGTTAATTGAGATAGAAGAGGAAATAGAGGAACAATTTAACAGCTTCAAGTACCTGGGAGGGGTGGTTGAGGAGAAGGGAAGTCCGAATGAGGAGGTCAAAGTTAAAATCACTGGGGGTCTCATCACCTGGCACAGAGCGGCAGGGATAGTGTATGACAGAAGAATGCCAAAGAAGCTAAAAAGTAAGGTATACAAAACAATAGTGTGACCAGTACTACTGTATGGTACAGCAACCTATGAAGTGAAGGCAGAGCAGCTCAGGAAGTTAGAGGGCATAGAGATGAAGTGCTTGAGATAGGTGGCAGGATGCACAATGCGGAACAAACAAAGAAATGAGGACATTAGTAGTACCAATTGCAGAGAAGGTCAAAGAGAACACATTGCAGTGGTTCAGCCAGATGTGCAGGAAAGCAGAAGACAATCTAGTTTATTTATTTATTTAATTTCACATTTGTTGACTGGGTTAGTCCAACCGAGAAAATAGCCCGGGGAGAAAAGCTCTACAGAGTTACAATTCAAAATATAAGCAATACTCAGAATCATCTCAAATAATATACACAAGATTATACTAGAGGCAGTGATTAACAAAAATCTTACAGGTTTGACAATAAAGTGATAATACAAATGCAATAGCAATAATAAGTTAATAAGAGTAAGTAGAGTCAAAATAATGATAGGCAGTGTGCAGTTTTAGAGTAGGAAGGTAGATCATGGAGGGTGGGTGCAAAGTGAAAGAGATTTGGGTTAACCAGGAAGAAGGCAAGAGGTAATGAGGGCATCCAGCAAAGAGATGGATAAACTGTGCAGGAAAAGACCCGAGAAAGTTGGGCATGTCAACGAAGATAGACTAGTATCACTGCATCAAGAGAGTTGGCAACAACTGGTTCAGTACCCGTATTTTATGTAGAAAAATGTGAAAGAAGGGGTTGTTGATGACGACAGTGATGATGATGATGATATGTGCATGGTTTTGTGAATGTTGTGTATGTGTGTGTGTGTGTGTGTGTGTGTGTGTGTGTGTGTGTGTGTGTGTGTCTGTGTGTGTGTGTCTTATTGCGTGACTGTGTGTGCATTGCTGTGTTAGTGGAAGGTTGTTTATGGCAAATACACAAAGATGGCATGTGTGTTTTAGCATGCTGAGTTGCATGTACTTTTGTGGGTGTATTTATTGCCATTTGTCTGCTGTACATCTTTATTATGGATTGGTGCACAATTTTCCATATAGAATCACAGTGTATTGGCACACTCCTTAGACATACTGCTGTAGATACAGCTTTCTGTACATTTATGTCTTGAGTATGCTATTATCTGTTAAGTTAGATAGGTGGATGAAGTGACCAGGCACTGTGATACCTGTTATATATTGTGTAGTGGGTATACTTATGTTGTCTTGACATATGCAAGTATGCAGTACACCAATCAATGGACACATGCCAGGGACAGTATACATTGTATTAATGTGTGTAGTCGCAGGGGTGTTGCAGTTCTATTGCTCATATTAAATTGAATGTCTGTTTACTTATGTGTGCTTGACATGTTCTCCAGATTATTGTTAGTAACAAAACACAGAACAGACAAATTCCAGAATCCAAAGCAGTGATGATGGGTATGCAGAGAGATACTAAATAAGTTAACTTCAAGCAGAACTGGTAATAGGTGCAAGGGATTGGCTGAGTAGCATTGCACCAGCCATGAGGGCAAAGGAGCATAATATCAAACATCTAAGTGACGTGTTGCAGGCTAACAGATGACAGATGGTAGTGAGTCTCTACAGACTTTGCATCAGCCCCAAATGTTTAGCTGATTGGACCAGAATGGAAGAGCTGCTTAGTCTCCAGGAGGTCCCAACAGTCATCACTCACTGCCACATGTGAATCAGTGGAGATAGCCAGCCCTGTGCTCCCCCAACCCCCCGCCTAACTGCACAGTCTGCCACATTCACTTATTTCATATAGAATAGCGTGAATGGTGAGATATATAAATCACCATGTCATCAGTGCTCACAATGACAGATATTTGAGGCAGATCATCAGGTAATTTATTTATGAAATATATAGGAGATAAGAAAGACCTCTGAGGAATTCCTTTGGTGAAAAGGGCTGAGGAAGAGCTTATGGCTTTGATTTGCATTGTGAAGCTTCTGTTTTAATAGAACATCTTCATATCAGTTAAGGATTTGGCTATTTATTCCTCTTGTGACTAGAGTATAAACAGCAATGTGTGATCATCCAGATGAAAGCCTTTGGATAAATCTAGGTGTAATGAACCTGTTAATATGCGTTTGTCCGCGTATCATCTGTGACGGCATGCAAGCTGGCCATCATGCTTTCTCTAACCAAAACCCATGTTGCTTGTGAGAGAATATTGTATTTTTGGATATAGTCACTTAGTTGAGAGTGTACTAGTTTTTAAAGCAATGACTTCGATTGAATAGTATGAATAATGTCATGAAATAATTTGATGATCATTGGATAACAAATCTGGGATTGAATTTTACAATTTCTTGTTTCTGTAGAACTGGCATAATATTTTTAGTTAGGCATATGCAGTCAAGATGTTTGAGAGGCACAAAAATGTGATTTTTTCATAGTGAGAACAATAATGGATGCAATCCATCTGTACCAATATGGGGTATTAGCTAGGATTTGGTCAGTAAGCTTAGCAATGTATTTTTTTTTTAATTATCTAAAAAAAGAGAAAACCAGAGTGTAAAAGGGATCCTAAGTATGAGGCTGGAAAATGATACTGTGTGATACAGCAGTGTAGAGTTTAATGAATTTACTAAAGACATATTGTGGTGATAGCAGCAATCATCTCTTAGCTGCCATTTATTGGATGTGTGACCCGTCATTTTGCTGACATAGTTCTAACATAGTTTTCTTGGTTTCCCTAGAGGACAGTTTGGCATAATTGCACGTATACAGGTTTCTGTCTTTTAATACTTTTTTCCCTAAATTTCTAAGAACAATTATTTTTTATCTGCTTTTTTAATTCTCTGGTTATCCTAAGCTATGATTTTTTTTCTCTTGCGACTTTGACAAAGGATTTACTTTTAGGAGTAGGCAGAGGTTTGTTAGGACTAGGGCTTTCTGTGACTGGATTGTCTTGTAATGACTATGAACCAAGTTTATTTCTGAGAGTTCGTCATGCAGTGTAGTTATTATTATTTCATTGTTTTAATTAGATCTAACAGTTATTAGATTTAGTGAGGGGAGGTGTAGGGCAATGAAGAAGTGTAGGAATGTTGAATGTTGATAATTTGGAGGTCAATTACGAAGTGATTTCCTGATTTAAAGCTGGATCGTGCAACTTCTTGAATGAGCTAGATGATACCATTTTCAATAAGGTGGCCCTGATGTTGTCTTTGACAGTGCTAAGGGAATTAACATTAATGTCACCCAGAATAATAAAACTTCTGAAACATTTAGAATTTGACAAAAGTGACTCTGCAATGATTACAAGTAAATTAAACACGAACTAGTAAACCAACACAGCTGAAACGGAGCAAGAAAAACGGTACTTCAAACGACCAAAAATATAAGGAAATTTATTAAAGTTTGTTAAAATAAAACGCTTTTCGTCTGGTTTAATGACACAGACTTCTTCAGACAATTACTTCTAAAAAAGGCTTGCTATATATACACACAGTTACAAGGAGAACCCAATCAACAGGCAAAAAGCAATTAAACAATTAAGCAATGAACTACTACGTACTGTTTTTTAAAAAGGCAGCCACAAATTCATAGCAGCAACAAAAAGTGATGCATTAGCATTTGTTACTAAAACTATTTTGTCAAAACCACACCTATTAAATTAATATAACTTTGACTTCAGAAAAGCTAAAGACAAAAATGTAATTATATAATATTGACTATAAGAAAGAGTAAAAAGTTACAAATGTTTAAACATATTTAAAAGTAATGACATTATAAAAGGCTTAAGTAAATAAAAAACTAAGAAACTAAAAAATTAGTAAGCACACAAGCATTTACCAGGATGAAAAGTCTACTAACAATAGACCTGTACAAACAAAGTTGTCATCTACATAAACTCTTGATTTTCAAAATGCTGCTTATTGAGCAGTTTTCATTGAGACCAGGGGCGTTGAAGGCATTAAGTCTAATCTGCCAAAGCAGTTCTAATTCCTCTAATTTAAAACCTGTTGGACCACCTCTTTCACTTGCTATAACCTGGTCGATGACCATGAATTTGAAGGAATGGTTGGGAAAAAGAGAGATATGTTTTGCTAGAGCATTGTCATGTTTATTTTTTCTAATTGCATAAGAATGCTCGTAAGTGCGGTCTCGGAGACAGCGCTCCATCTTGCCTACATAAAATGCAAGACAACTTGTGCACTGGGCCAGGTAGACCACCATTTTTGAGTTGCAATTGACCCTATATTTCAAGTTGTAAGTATAGTCTTCAAGTTTGAACCTGTTAGATTCTATAATATACTTGCAAAAATTGCAACTTTGACATTTATACATACCCACTACTCTACTTATAGGTCTCTTTTGATACTCAAACAAGTCTTTTAAGTTTTTTGCTCTCCTAAAAATCACTTTAGGTTTGATCCCTAATTTCTGACACAAACCCTGATCAGTCATAAGTACCGCCCAATTTTTGTATAAAATCTCAAGACAATCCCTACTGTTTGTACTGTAAGTTGTTATAAACATGGAGCTTTCGTTAAGTGGGTCAGAAATGGATTTAGACCTTTGAGAAGGATATGGATCTAAGTCAAGAATAGTATGTTGGTCGGTGGACCTCGTCTAGAATAGGTTTATAAATGCATTTATCACGTTTTTGGATCACTTCTTCTACAATGTTGCTGACCAAGCTGTCAGGGTATCCTTGATGAAGGAACATGTTTTTAAGAAAAGTACATTCATCGAGGAAATCCTGCTTAAGTGTAACAATACGGGCTGCTCTGACTAGTTGGCCTTTGACCACAGCTCGCTTTTAATGATACGGGTGACAGCTTGTATAATGCAAGAAAGAGTTTGAGTAAGTACTCTTTCTATGAATACTAGCTGTAAGTCTCTGAAGTTCAATGTTTTTCTTCAGCTGTATGCCCAAATAGGCAATGGACATGGTGTTAAAAGTAGATGTGAACTGGAGAAAATTAGTAGTCGCATTCAAATAATCTACAATTTGTTCACTGATTGTGGCGTCACCGTCTACTACTATAAAGATGTCGTCGAGGTAGCGGGTGTAGTAAATGAACCTGTCACTAAAGCTGCAATTATTAAAGACAAAGAGGTCTTCCCAGTTGGCCATAACTGAATTAGCTACACTCGCCCCACAAGGTGAACCCATGACGACGCCAACTTGTTGTAGATAAAAGTTGTCAGCAAACATGAAGTAGTTGTTCTCAAGTATCAAGGCCAATAATTCATTGACTAAAGGTATCTCAACATTTTCACCTCCATTCTTTCTCATAAATTGACTGACCCATTCCAAAGCTATATCGTGTGGTATACATGTATACAGGTCTTTAACATTGACCGTGAGGAAGTTGTAGTTACTGCTAAAGACGAGATTTTTAATGTTGTCAAGAAAAGACCAAGAATCTTTACATATGTGGTTGATTTTCACCAAGTATTTCTGTAGAATGACATCTACCACTTTTGCACAAGGGTACGTAGGTGATCCTCTACCGTCCAAGAGTGGATGCATTGGAGGGTTGACAACGTCCTTGTGCAATTTAGGTATTCCAAACAAGTAGGGAAATCTTGGGTAAGATGTACTCATGAAGTTGAAGGTGTTCTGGTCAATTCGACCTTCAATGAACATCTCTTCAATACTGTCCTTTATGATTTTATAAGCTCCATTAATTTTGGATCTCGAACTAAGTGAGTAAGAGGGACAATCCAAGAGTTGGAGCATTCTTGACTCATAATTGTCTTTGTCAAAAATAGCTAAACCCCCACCCTTAACAAACAAAAGTCCAACCAGACTGTAATAACCACGAGATGACTTGGTACTCGAAGATAAGCACAACTCAAAATAAAAATTCCAACAGCTTTATTTCGATACAAACTCCACACAATATTATATTATGGATTAGATGATTAATCAATTAATTTTGGCGCCTAACTAGGTATATAAGGGTATGTTTTTCGAGTCTCTTGGTTCTGATGAAATCTGCTATTAGGCAGATGAAAGCGCTCAACCAAGTCTGCATCTGATCCTTGTGGAGTTACTTAGCTCCTTGTGTGGAGTTTGTATCGAAATAAAACCCCCACCCTTGTCTGGATTACATATTCTAACATTATTAAATCTAATGCTGTCTATACATTCCTTCTCAGCTTTAATGTTGTTAGCAAATGAAGGAAAATTATGACCGAACTTAAACTTTTGATGAATATCAAGTTTGCATAGTTGTTTGAAAATATTTAATAATGGATGCAGTGGTGGGTTAAAAACACTTGGAATTCTATAAGGGTTTACATTAGAAGTAGAATTACCAAAAAACAATAAATTCAAGTTTAGTTTCCTAGTAAACAGTTTAATATCTAGGATAGTTCGAGCTAAATCCAACTTTTGGTTAGGGACGTACGTGTGACCTTTTGCAAAAAGTTTCACTTGATCTTGGGTTATGTTAACTGTAGAGTAGTTGTATACTTTAAAGTCATTTTCAGCATTAGTCAAAATGACCAGTAACTCTGGTGGTACCAAAAAGCTAGGACCGTCTTGGCAAATGACGCTACTTACAGTTGAGTTTGGTACATAACCATCAAGGTGGTTGTAGTCACGTTCAGGTGGAATCGAAAGCCAAGTGAGGGTATCAGAAGAATTCGCAGCAAAAACGACCGATGGTGAATCTAATTCCTGTATTGTTTCGTATTCCCTTTCGCTACTTGGTTCGATCTGTTTGTGAATTGTTTTGGTCTCTCTCCTAAAAAATTAGACGTATTAGATCTTAAATTGTAATGACAAGGAGCTTGGTTAACAAAAACACTTTTGTTTTCACTAAGCTCATTCTGTGGAGACCCCTCCAAGCTTACATCTTGGCCAAGTGAATTGTTGACCATGGGGGCTTGGTTATTCTCATAGTTGTTCCTTGTGGGTAGTGCCTGAGTGTTGTTGTTGATGCCGGGTTGAGGAGGACCTCCTGGGCGTTTCCAAACTTGCGCTTGTGGCGGAGGAGGATAGGCAGTTCCTTCACTATATGCCTTTACATCCCTGTCGATCTTTTTAGTTTTATTGTTCTTTAGTTTGTCAAGATATTGGTCAATACTGACAAACAGTCTGCTATATTCATATTTGTACCGGAAGAATTGGTGGTCCGATTTAATTTTGAAATCCAAATCAGCAACTTGTTGACTTAGAGACTCCACAGACAAGGTATTGTGCCTAATCATTAATGTCAGTAAGTCAACACCTTGTTGTTGAAATAATGCTAACAAGTCTTTATGGAATGCTGAGTTCGTTATTAAGCCTGTGGGATACTGATAATGTCTCAAACCTTTAGGAATAATGTTGCGTTTAAGGCACTCCTGGAAGTATGAAATTTCCAGTTGAGTCTTTTTTAATTTAACCAAGAGTTTGTCCAATAAATTCAAGTTGTACGTAATATCTATGTACTCGCTGTTAGTATCAGACCGCTGGAGCTGTTCTGCATTCAAACTTGAAGTGAAAGAAAAATTACCGGTAATCCATTGTTTTATGTCAGGAAGACTTTCAGTGTTGTTAATGTTATTGAAAGGAAGATTTGTAGTTGTGAAAGGAGCTCTTGAAGAGACAGGTTCACCGTTGTTGCCATTAGTAACTGTCGAATTGCCATTAGACGTTACAGGCGAGTCGAACTGTGCTGCCCCTGGTCGAATTGGTGCTGCAAGTACAGGAGCGTCATCAGAAGTAGGTAAGTGGCTGGCCGGAATACTCCTCTGCCCGCACATAAGACTCGGTCCTCCTGTCAAGCCAGCTCCAATAAAGCCCTGTAAATGTAAAGAACTATTTGTGCCATTGTTGACTCTGTAAAAAGCAGTGTTAAACATCAAAATACTTTAGAAAAGACAGCCAGTTAGGATTCTTTTCAGTGCTTGAAGGTTTTTCAACTTGTTCTTTATGAATATGAGAATTTCCCCTCTTACTCTTTTTTTCCAAAAGAGGTAGAAGAACCCATTGACAAAAGTATAAGCAGTGTTTGGAACTCAGTCAGACTCACGTACAAGATCATGCAAGATCAAGATCCATGTGAGTTGCTGGCCACATAACTTAACTTTTTTTGGGATTGCTTCTGCACATCACTAAGGGGGATTTGTGTTGGTTAGGATTAGACTGCATAGCAATCAATATCATTTCAAACTGAACTGATCAGGCAACATAATTATTCATCATCTTCTGGTAAATTTCCATATGGCAGGTATTGAAGATGCAATGGCGGCAAAATTAAAGGCAAAAATTTCTCAAATGGCAGAATCTCAACTTGAGTATATTGTACTTAGCAACTCATTGGCCTCACGTGCAACAATTCTTTAGGATATTCAGAAAGAAATGAAACTATTGGTGGCTACTATGGAAGAAATTAGAGTGGAGGTGAAAGAAATCTACAATAGATTACAACAACAGCACAGAGATCTTCTTGGACATAGCAAAACCCTAAAGGTTCATACTGTACCCAAAAAAGATTGAAACATTAACTTTTCAACAGATATCACTTGAATCTAAAATGGAAAAACTGGGCATGAAGAAACAATCTCAGAATCACCAGCTTGCCAGAGGGACTGGATGGTGACAACCTGATAGCATTTCTTCACAAAGAAATAACCGTGCTTTTGCACTTGCAACAGTCCCAATGATTGAGAGATCACATCATGTTCATTGCAAGGCTAGTTCCTGTCTGCCCATACATTTTATCTTTCAATGCCTCAATTCCCAAGACAGAGAAAACAGTTTTAAACAGAGCAAATGGATCTGAGTGTCAATTGCTATATAAATGGTACTCCAGAAACAGAAAGCTCTCATCCCGGTGTGACATAGATACAAACATAAAGACTTTTTACAGTTGCAGTTCCTGCCTTTACTGGCAGTGCAAGGGGTGTCTTTAAAAATGTTTTCTAGTACTCAAAGAGAGGAAAAAACTTTCTTGGATCAATGGCACCCTCAGCAACAATGAACAGACTCCCACTACCATATGTACTGGGTGGCCAAAAAGGAAACTCCCACAGTCCCCAAATGTGGCTAGTAAATTGCTGAAGAAGAGGAAAAGTAAAAATGTCCCAGGGAACAAAACACGTCTAGCTCAAAGCAAGGCAAACAGATTTCTCTCATTAGCTGACTTCTCAGATGGAGAACGTCCAACAAAAATGAACTTTTCATACCCAGACCTATCACAACAAGAGTTGGACCTTACTGAGCAGGCCCAAAATAGGGAATCCTTAATTCACATGGTAGCCACAGCCACGAAGGAACAGCTACCCAATTAATAGAGATTCAATGGCCAGCATGCTGCATTCATGAATTTTACAGGGTTGCCAACATGGAATGCAGTGTACAGATTCAATAATTTTAAAGAATATGAATTAACTTTCATTTTTAAGGATGAGTTAGGAAGCATGGCATGAATGAACAGTGATGACACATGTTGTTTGTACTCTTCACAAGATTCAGCTATGTGTTTGAGGTGCAACTGACAGTTCTGCTTAAAGTAACCATTTTCACTGACCTGTCCTTCTCACCAGTTCCATGTAGTCCTTCATGTCTGGTGAAATTTTAGTTTAGTAGATGGAACTAAGTATGAAAGAAATAGCCATGTACTCACTTGCTGCATCCTATTAATACTGCTCCTGTGTGTTAGGAAAGGCCAGCAGTTATAGGTACAGGCTTAAATCAATACGTTACTGTTCATTCTAAATAACTGATCACCTAGGAAGAGTGGAGAAGAGACATGTGACTTCCCACACTTAGGAGCAATGAAGTATGAGCAGTTCTGCTGACATTAGCCTTGCATTGCCATGGAGAGATTGCTTAGACTTGTGTGCATATCTATTCCCACTGCATTTGCCATTTGCAGTTCAAGCCTGGCATTAACACTCATTTGTATATGTGTATGTGGCTGCTGTAAGTAGTGCTTACTACTAAATTAGTATTTGTTCTGAGCATTGCATCTGTAGTTACTCCCCATTACATATGTCGGTGTGCAGAGTTACCACAGATTTCTTAAATGGAGCAGCAGAGGGTTGAACTAGCATGTGTCTTAGCAGAACTGTAGCAATTACATGTCCATGTAGCATGTCTACAAGAAATTAAACTTAAGTGGACAAACATTGCTGACAGGTTTAAATCCTGGAAGAGTTGGTAGATAACAGCATGCAATAAAAACACTTTAGCAGTGTACCAATTTTAGTTAAAAATTCATTAGGTTAGTAACTAATTGATCACATAACAGAGAGACAAAGTAGATGGCAGTAGCAAGGGTTAACACTTCATATGGACCAATGTTGATTACCACCTTTTATATTCCAAATGAGTTAAATGGGAAGCCATTCCAGGAGTTCCATGCAGCATATCTAGAGTTGAGAGTGTTATCATACACCTTCACACATTGCTGGTGACTACAATTTGCCATTAGATAATAGAAAGGATCAATTAGCAAAGGGTAATTCAAGACTTAGTAGTCATGCAGACATTATTTGTGGATGGATAAAGAGTTCCTTCTAGTAAGATACTTGGAGATTCTTGCATCCTGATCAGTATAACTATACTCACATTGCAATGCAAATGGAGAAGTGATTAGACTGGATTATTTCCTGGTAAATCCTAGAAGATGTTTATTCTATGATAATTAATTCACAGACATTGCCAAATCATGGTACGCTTATATGGGATCAGATGCCAACTCATTGCCCAGAGCTCAGGTCATTTCTGAAATTGATCCATTTCTGTTAAAAAATAAATAAGATTACAGAAATGCATTTCTGGACTAAAACATTTGGCAACTGATACCAGTGACAAGTGGTATAGCATGGTACAACTGGGATCCTTTTATGTGTGACCTATGATGCATCACTAGATAACGCAAGAAAGATAGCAGTCATAGGGAATAGGACAGGTTAAGAACTTTAAAGGACAAACTAGATAAAACAGCTATGCAATATGCAGTAGCACAATGCAGGAATGATACACTGCAGGAGGAAATTAAGGCACTGAAATAAGAAATAAGAGGCAATGAGTATACGCTGCAACATCAGAAATGGGAAAAGTTACAATTCCTTTAATGGGCAAAACAAATCAAATTATCCAAACCCCTAGCATCCCATCCTAGCAAGTGTAAACAGGCATAGACAACAGAGGCACTAACTGATGAGGAAGGCACATATCATCAGTCTGCACACACAATTAATAGGTGATGACATCTTTCCTCAAAAGTACATATCAGGCCCCGCCAAATCCCTTACTGTTGGAGTGGACTAGCTTTAAGTGGTCCACCTTTTCCAAGCATGCAAAAGACATGTTGGCCTGAACTCTTACCTCGAAAGAAATTAAACAGGTTATCAGGGTGATAAAAACAGGGAAGTTACCTGGGCCAGATGATATTCAGAAAAAAATGGTTTAAAGAGCTGAAAGATGAACTTGCACCAGTCTTGTTAGAGGTCTATCAGGAAAGTTTATGGAATGCAAATTTTATCTTGCACAACCAGGACAGTTAATGTGACTTGTTTTTTTAAAACCTACTAAGGCCTTGCACAAGCCACAGAACTTCAAGCCTATTTCATGGATCTTCGTAGTGACTAAGATATTGCCTAGGAGTTTAGCCCATCAGTTAAATGAATGCCTTCCAAAGCTCTTTGCAAAAATGCAAAACAATATAACTGGAAAGCAAAGTATGCCACAGAAGTACTTTTACAATATTATATAACTATGCCATCATGTAGATGTTCCAGAGACCACCTTATTTATAGACATCTGCAAAGCATTTGACTCTGTACAGTGGTTTTACCTATGGTGAGTATTGGAAGCCTTTGGGTTCCCTGAGGAATATCTGCAATGATGTAAACTCCTTTGCCAACAGCCTCTAGCCCAGGTTATTGCTAATAATTGAATATTAAAGCTCCCCCCTTAACTGTATAGTGGCAATAGACAAGGATTCCCCCCTTATTATTCACCCTAGCTGTGAAATCACGCAGTATGTGGATCAGCCAAAAATACATGCACTGGGGAATTTCACACTTTATAAAGATAGAACAGCCACTGATGTATGGCTTGCAGATGACTGAACACAGTTTCTTATAGACCCCTCTCTTAGGCATTCCAGATGTCTTAAGCACATTGTGAGTTTTTAAATCCTCTCAGGGCTCAGAATCAGTCTGGAGGTGATGACATGCTTCCCTGTTAAGGCTCACCACCTAAAAAGAGTCCCATTTCAGAGCTAGTTATTCAATGGGGTACAAATATCATCTATTTATGGATCAGATTATTGCTTGGCAACCTCACTCCCATTATCAATCTCAACCAATAGACACTGCAGCAATGGAACAGTTAAAGCTGCCTCCTCTGGTTAAAATAACTATCATTTATATGTGCATCCTCTGAAGATGTTTGTTCATAGCCAGGTGTTTCCCCCCAGATTTCCTTGCATCTTCTGACACATAAGCTGCAGAACACCTTTTTTCATTTTCGTTTGGGATAGTAACCACCCCAGAATTGATTGCTTTTCACAAAGCTGTGAGGCTTGGGTCTCCTGGATTTAAACAGATACACCCAGTCTACAGGTTTAACACAATACCTTTCAGCAAC
>NC_056737.1:1464556702-1464579202 GCF_019279795.1 Protopterus annectens
TATTTGACTAGTACATTTTTTATATTGGATGCCAGCTGTTTTGTTATCTGCGTTTCCTCTGAGCATTTCTTTTGTGTCAGTTTATTACTTGGTTTAGATGCTGGATGCAAGTTATTTTTAATATCTAGTGGGCAATATAGGGAATTTTCATACCTTTCAATTGTTCAGATTTTCACGGAATGTCTAGATTTCTGTCTTATGTTTTTGGTCTGTTCCTCACAATTTGTGTGGATTTCTGGCAAGCCACAGAGGACAGAAGTTAAAAAATAATGAGAGATACCTGAGTTTCAGACTTCATATCCATCAGAAAATATATACTTCCACAAAACTTCTTATTCTAGCAACTTTCTAAGTTTATAAGAACAGTAATTAAAACATATCCATATTTTTTGCCTTTGTACCCCTAATTATTTTTGGCTTTGTCCAGATTTCTTGCATTAAGAGGTTGAGAGGTATGGGGTTCATACCAAATTCCGTGAGTTTGTCTGTGATGTCCAAGTGGGAACTTATATCAAATGCCTTTGCCAGGTCAATGTAGGCAATACGCACTGTTTCACCCTTGCCCATCCCTTTGGTATCTTTCTTGAAGTCCACCAGACTAAGTTGGCATGCTCTACCCCTGATAAAAACAGATTGGGTTGGATATTCAACAGTCATGCCTGGGTCTAAAGATTTCCTATGACATTGTTAATCATTTCCATGATAATTCTTTATATGGTTTTGCATATGAGTCAGACTTGTTGGTCTGTGGTTAATGGGGTCCATAGATGGTCCACCCTTGTGTACAGGAATGGCAGTTACAGTTCTCCATATGTGTGGCTTGCAACCTTTCTGGAGGTTATGGTTAAACAGTGACTTTAGTAGTCATGATAAGTCATGTTTCATGCTATTTAGGAGGCATCCTACGATATTATTTTGATCCATCTATGTGGTAGTCTTGACTTTTTAGAGGACTTGCTCCCTACAGATAGTTAAGGGGATATGCTTGATGCTATTTCCTGAGGGGTGTCTGGGGTGTTAAGAGGTATAAAAGTGGAGCTGGATTTGTCAGCCAGTAGATTTGTTATATCTTCTGGCTCTGTGTAGTGGTTTAATTTATAATTAATTCTGTATACTGTTGTGTACTGCCTTTGGGATAGTGGCAATGGCTAAAGAAAGCCATATGATTGTCCTAGACCTGGAAGGTTATTTTTATCTCAAATCCGGCTTTATTATACTTGATGTGTCCTGTAAGTTACTTCATTAGTGATGAGATTTTATCTTACTGAGCATTGCGCTTCCTAATTTTTTCAATGACTTCCATCCTTTTGTTATATCATCAAGTGATGTTGAGATTTCAGGAGAGTCACTCTTTTTTTTATTTATTTATTTTTTTGTTTGTTTTGAGTTTGTTCTAAATGCATCTGTTAACATGATTACAAAAGGTTTCTGTGAATAATTCCACATAGGCAGCAATGTTCTTAAGGTTTAGAAGGGCTTGAAATTTTGCCAGGTTTTGACTTAATAGCAGGAGGTTAAGTTTCTAAATGTTCCAGGGTTAGCATGGCTGTTAGGCTTTATTTCAAAGGAAACAGCTTTATGGTCTGGCCTTACCAGAGAGGACATTGCACAGGGGGGAGAGGGGGGTTCTTCCATACAAGTGAGGACATGATTCGGTATGCTTGCACCCCTAGTGCGTCTATGGGCTGTCAAGTCCAAGGTGTTTGCATTGACAAAGTCCCAGAATCTCTCTGCCTGCAAGTTTGGGGCTGTGCATGACTCACTACTTATAGTGCAATAGCTATAGTCACCCAAGAATATGGTATTGGGTTAAACAGTGAGTGCCTCCATTAGATTAAAGTATGTGTAATGGGCTTCCAACATCGCAGAGGGGGATCTATGGCTTGCAAGGATATAGTATGAAACTTTGCCTTAGGTCATTTTGATGTGAGAAGCTCAAGTTTGTCATCCTATTTGACTAACCTTGAGTTATGCTTGTTTTTAATGTAAATTCTGACACCACCACCTTTCGACCCTGCCTGCGTACTGTAGTAACTAGTCTAAATATGTGGAAGGCTTTAAACCATGTCTCAGTAACTGTGCAAATGTCTGCATTCTCCAGGGTGAACATGGTTTAGAGGGAGTGGAGTTTCTTGTTTAGAGCAGTAACACCTTTAGATTTTCTAGGGTTGGCTTTACTATGTCAGAAGTTTTTTTTTTTTTTTTTTTTCAGTTTGGCATTACCTAAAAAGGCACAGTGGAGGAGGATAGTGTTTTAGCCAATATTCAAAAGCCTAGAGAAGATAGGTACAGACCATGCCTGGCAAAGCAGCATGGTCTGTTGACCATATCCTCCCATGCTGACCAATATTATATACTCGTATTTATTTATTATTTAATTATTATTTGACATTTGTTTACCGGGAAAGTCTGAATTGGAACAAGCCAATTTCCATTGGAGGCCTGGGAAGAAATGTTCCAGATGCATGTGTTTGTAACATGAAATGGAACCGTAGCACCCAGATAATACCCGCATTAATGCAGGGAGGACATGCAGACTCCGCACAGAAGGCACCCCAGCCGAGAATCAAACTGGAGAACCTCTTGCTGTGAATCAACAACGTTAACTGCTGCACCACTGCACCATCAGTCTTGAAAGTGATACCAAAAACTATGCCAATTATTAAAGTTAATCATCTTCTGCTTATATTGTCACATCATCCTCAAAAAACATGGAATGCTGAATGCTAGGCTCATGCTATCCTGGAACACATATTGGCTAGGCTTCAAATGTCCAGAAGGGCATCTAGCCTAGTACTTCCATTTGAACCTATAAACAAGCTATATGACTAAATAAAACTAAGCAAATTATAATATTCCTGAAAAACAATTATGATTTCAATTGTGTATGGAATACGTAAAATATAGTAAGACAACACATTTCCACCTTATCACTCCTTTCTTCAAGAATTTGGCTGTGTTTGAATAAAATTAAAACTGAAGTGTGCATTTCTTAAGATCAAGCCTTCTTTCATTTGGGAGATGTATATATATATTTTTTTGTTAGTTTCTTGTTGTGGCTTCAGTGCAGGAGAGTTTCTCTGATGTTCTTTTCAGTGCAGCAGCATATCTGTTCCTGTTTCTGTAACTGTTACCAAACCATTTTTTTATACAAAAAAAGTAAATTCTTCCAGGTTATTAAGTACTCTTGGTCCAGATAATAAAAATATTTTAACAGTAAAAGGATATAATAATTGTAACTTAACTGAGTTTTATTTAAAATCAAATATTATGGAATTCTGGACAGACTTTACAGTTGATTTTTGACCGGGATGACTTTGAAACTCTTTATCTAAGTAAGGTAGGAGGTTTATTAAAAATAATTCAGACATTGAAGGAGAAATTGAACATTGTGGCTTATCCAGTGAACAGTGTGCTCTTTCTATGTCAAATGTGAGAGTTTTCTGAAGGTTTAAGAATTTTGGAATCTAGGTAGATAAAAAATATGCCAAATCCTCTCCTTCAGTCTTTTCAAAAAGACCAACAATTCTTTTACTACATCTCCTTTTGTAATTTTAAAGATTTTTTCATTTGTTTGAAAACCGGGTATTTTAGTAAGAACTCAGATTGGATTTCATCTTCCTTCAGTCTTCCATCAATATCTGATAATACTTCTTCAATATTTTATATTTTTGAATTTTGTTTTTTTATACTTTCCTTTAGTAATCTTGTTTGCTTTAAACTATTTTCTTGTATGTTGTCAGTTTTGTCTTGAAAACATTAAAATTAAAAATAAGTGTACCGGGATTTAAGTTATCAATTGCTGAATGTCCAAGGGAAACCTGTGAGTGATAGAAATTTGATGTACATATTTTCGGGTCTATACTATAACATTGAAGTCTTAAAACTTTGAATGTTATAATATCGAACCCTATGCACCGAATGCTGAAAATAGTGAAGCTGCAGAATATCGAATACTTTCCTAGGGAAAGTATTCAGTGGGCCGTTTCTGCAGCTTTGCTATTTCCTTGACTGTGGAACGAAGGTTACAGACTGGGTTAAGGTAAGTGTGCGAACAGATCGGGTTAAGGTGAGTGTGTGATAGTTAGGGACCTTAGGATTAGGGAGCGGGTAAGGTGAGTGTGCGATAGGGACCTTAGGGTTAGGGAGCGGGTAAGGTGAGTGTGCGATAGTTAGGGACCTTAGGGTTAGTTAGGGAGTGGGTAAGGTGAGTGTGCGGTAGTTACGGACCTTAGGGTTAGGGTTGGGTTAAGGTAAGTGGATAACTAGTAGTGTATGTATGGCTTAGTGTAGGGTTTTGTGAAGTGTATGTGTGTGGATTATTTATTTTGGTGTGCTTGTGTTGTGTGTATGTTTGTTGGAAGAGCAATTTTTCCCAGGGGAAAAATTTGCTATTTTGAGTGTTCGATGTTATAGTCTTTCGATCGAAATGGTTCGATATTATAACATTTGAAGTTTTAAGACTTCAATGTTATAATATAGACCCCATATTTTCTTCTCTTTTAAGAGGAAAACAAGGAACACATATATGACAGGAAATTTTCTATAATCCCCCAAGATTTTTTTTTTGTAGGGGGATTTAATTATGTCAAAATTAAGTTAATGGTGATGAAAATTATTTTTGAAAAATTCTCTCTTTCCTGTACTTTAGTAATGTTCATGGCTGAGCTCTTTGCAGTAGCTGTTACATGTCAGCCATTATGACTCTACCTGTTATATGATTATATTTTATTTACATTGTTGAAAAGGAATGTACTAGCTTTTTGTAATAGCTCTTGGAAGAAGTCTTACCAATGAGGTATTTTTTCATATGCATTATGTTTATAACTATACAAAAGCTTAATGTCCACATATGGAATAATGTCAGTGCAGTATTCTATATATGAAAATTGAAACACTGTACTGTGATTATTCTTTCTTTCCTCTGGACAGTTATGTACCTGGTTTCCTCAAGAGCAGTTATTTCTCATTTCAACTAGGAAACCACTATTATGGTGATTTTGAACATATAAGTCTTAAAACCATAAACAATTAACCTGTTCTTTGGGAAATCAGGTAACAAACTGCCCAGAGACTCTTTGATGATTCTGTGACAGTGACTACTGCACAGAATTGGGAGTATGGGTTTCAGTTCACTAGCCAAAGGTTAGTGCTCTTAAGTTGTTAATACAGTACTAAGTCAGTGGTTTGCACTGCACTGAATCTATGAATAATTAGTTTTAGACTTTAGTGTTGCATCATGATTAAATGGTGAAGTTCACAGATTCTGCCAGCACTCCTGGTCATTATTCTTTCATAAGTAAAGTGTGCATTATTAGCAACTGTATTCACCAGCTTTCCCATTGCTGTGGTCTGTTTATGAAACAAAAATGGGTGGTGTTTAACATCAGTAGGCTGCAATTATCCTTTCTGCATGCTTACATTTTGCCAGTATAAATGACCTTCTTAAGTAGGGTCTTGATACAGATTCCATAGACATTTATAAAAAAACATTGACAGGCACACAACTGAAAGGGAGGTTCAGTACTTTGCTCCATTATCCACACAAATTCCATGATCAGTGCAACATCATAGTTGTGATATTTATGTATTAATCACACAGCTGGTAGAACTTTACAGATGGTATCTGCACGGAAAAGTGGCACCTTTTGAAGTACAAGTTTTATCATTTCAGATTGCCTTCTCTTGTTGTACACTAATTTGTTTCCGGTAATGGTTCAAATAGATGCGGTACTGTGTTTTCTCTTGTCAAGATGGTGTGGAGTGGTATATAGAACATGCAGTAATCTGCGTCACTGATGATTTTTAAGCAGAGTTGAATGCAGGGAAGTTTTGATTCCACCACTTTTAGTAGATCCAGTTTAGGCATATTTTAATTGTATGCAAATGGGTTCACAATGACAATAAATAACAAAGCAGCACTTCAGAATGAGTCTACTTAATTTAGTTGAAAACACACTTCACTGCAACTCATTTAGTTGAAAACTCTTCACTGAAAATCAGTTGCCTGAGCAAATTCCCTGAAAGCTCACTTCATTGAAAACTCTTTTGACTGAAACTCATTTCATTGAAAGGTATATGCCCTGTTTCCCACTGTAGTGCGATCCTGGAGTTAGTATATATAGTAAGGAGGGTCTGGGGGGCACAGCCCCCTACATTGGGGGTGTGGGGGGCATAGACCCCCACCTATTTTAAACGCTGGAAACCATAGACATGGATACTTACAAGTTAAATGAATAAATGTTTCCAGAAGATAATATATCCCCAAACCCTGCAGAATATGGATTCGCATTAGACAATAAAGGGTGGAAACAGTGTTGAATAAGCCACATTTATGGTAAGGGGAAATATTCTGACTTTTCTTGCCTATTTTTTTTTTTCAACATGCCAGGGGCAGTTGGAGACCTGCTGAATATAGGGGTGTGGCTCAGTGCAAGACTTACACTCTTTTTTTCCATAAATTTTCAAGGGTTAGAAAGAGCTTACCTGATGCCTTCAAAACCACAATGCTTTCCATCCCGTGTCCATCTCTCTGTGTTAATCTATTATAGGGCAGTTTGCCCTTTATAAAGAAAAGAGAGCACTACCAGGGAGACCCACCAGCTTCTCCAGAATTGTGTCTGTGATGGACTGGATATTGTGAGGTGCCCATTTCTGTCAATCCAAGTTCAGAAATCTAAACCTGACTCCATTTTAGTTGACTTAGGATGACAGAGACTATCCATGGTCTGTTCAGAGTAGTATTCACCTATCTCTCAGGACTGACTGACTGGTCCATGTTCAACTGCTGTTCAGCCTTTTTATGCAAGACTCTTAGTGATGTGGAAAGCCCTGAAGTGTGAAAAGTAAGTTTTTTATGAAAAAGAAAAGAAAAAAAAAATAAATTTTGCTTCAGCTTTAAGTTGCATTTATAGTGACATGTGTGGAAATACTATATTTGTACATTTCAGCTTTTATCAGTGTTTTAGCTATAAAAAAATTACCTGTTTGCATTTTTTCTAGTTTGTTTGGGTTGCTTAGTTTTGTAAACTCATTTGTATTTGTGAGAAGATTTTGAATTACTGCAAGATCTTTGAATCATTTATACAGTATACAGTTCTTCTATGACCACAAGTAGAATTGCTTGTAAAAACTAGCTGTTTGTATTTTTAAGCTGTCTAGGGCCTTAGTCTTGTAGTTTCATTCACAGTTATTGCAGGCAGTGAAGTACTGCCATAACTGAGCCTCATTTAATCATTTATTTCTGCATTTTGTCCATGAACATTGTTATTGGTAAATTTCTGTATAGTTTAGTACCATAGACTGTGGTAGATTTGCAGTAGTGAGAGTATTGCAAATTCTGCTCCAGGAATGGTGATTCAAAGTTTTCTGCAGCTGATTATATTCCAGTTTTGCTGGTAGAGCCTTATTTTCTGACTATCACTGACCTGCTTAAAGTTGCATTCCACTGCCTTTCTGCACCCTGTTCTTTGTGTCTGTCCAGTCCCCACTCAGACGTTAAGATTACTTTTCTGAAATTTCTACCTACATGGGATCATTAGCCTGTAGCTCAAAGTCATAGGACTAGAGTTCAAATATTTGTTTTATTTTATTGGATTCCTCTCTAACTAGCCTGCTTCTTGTAGCTTGAGTTTTTCCTCGGACCCCAACACAGGTTTACTATTGTGGTTTTAAAAGGTTATTTATCTGGCTTCTAGTCCTTATGGTGATCTGACTTCCAACATCTCTCCCTCCCCTTTTATCACTAATGACTGTTGTATATAAGCTATTTATGTATTCTTCCCACCCGTTGCTTTCCTTAGATCCATAATATTGCGTGCTAATCCAGCAAACCAGTATCGCTGTTCAGTAAACATCCTTTACTGCAAATTGTCTCGTGCTCATTTTCCTAGTGTTCCCATCTGCTTTGCACTCTCGCCAGACTCTCAGCGGGTCTTCAATTAATCTTATTCTATCCTTGGCAGATAAGCGATTTATTATATTATTTTGCTTTTCAGTTAACAATTTTAGTGCGCCGCTATTTTATTTATGCATTATCTGTTGGTTTTGCACTTTAAATAATTTTAAACATCTCTAATGCTTGAAATCACCTTGTCCAGGCAGTTTGCTTAAGTGGTTTTGTGGTAGCATTACAGTGTCAAGCAATCTTTTTTGTGTTTTTACATCAACAGGACTGGGATAGTCCATCTACTGTCAGTAAGTGGTGGTCTTGTCTATCTGACTTGGAAAACACATACACATTTGTGAATTTAGTCATTTTATTGGCCAAAGAACTTAAAATTTACTCTCCTGTATTTTAAGTGCCTATATAAATTTGGCACACATGTGCATCACTGTCCATCATGCAGCCAGTAGTGGTCTGTATAGACTCAAACACATAGAAAACAGCTTTTCTCTATAAAGCTACCCCGGAAACCATACCAGTAACTCAGTAAGTGTAGAGCAACTACTTTTCACACTTGAGTAGTAGAAAGCAGCTAGTTTGCTCATTGGAGGGCATTGCCCCTTGAATTTAGTATATAGCATAGTCTAGTTTCTAGCCCCCAAGTAACCCTAGTCAGCCCCTCATGCAGAGCACCCTTGTAGCTTACCCAGTAATGGACCTCACATCATGGATATGCATGCTCTCAATTTCTTTGCAGCCAATTTGGGGGATATAGATATATTCAATGCAACAATTGTCTAATGTTCACTGAGTGCCATTTAATCCTCAAAGAAACACATATAATATGCAAGAGTTTTATATACACAATGACTCTGGAGGCAAACCTATCAGATGCAAACACTGAAAATAATAATCTGGTTGCCAGAAACACACACTATACACCCCACAGAGATAGACTTACTTAGACTTACTTATTTTGAGGCAATTAAATGCAATCTTCCTGAATCCCAAACACCTCCCAGTTTGCCTGCAAAAATTATCCTCAGCAAACCTGGATACACTCAACAGAAGCAACACCTAAGAGTGCACATACAGCCACACCCAGTGGAGTAGCACCTAACACTGCACATACAGCCACATCCAGTGGTGTAGCACCTAACACTGCACATACAGCCACACCCACTGGAGTCTCAAATACCAAGTCCATAAGGCAAACCAATACACTACCCAGGATTGTAGTCATAGGAGACTCCATTGTACATCATACTTAAGCCCTACTCACCATGCTGAACAAGGAGAAACTAATGATCAATTGCATATTAGGGGTTAGGATCTGACAATCTATGCATTCACGCAAGTCATTGCATCACAGGAGCCAGTATGATTCAGTCATAGTCCATGTATGTGTATATGACCTGAGATGTACCTCCCTTGACTATATTAAGAGAAACATTAACAAGCTCTCAGACTATGTGTGACAGGCTGGTATGTGCCTAACATTAAGCAGTAGTTTACCTTCCACAAGGATGATGCCACTATATGAACAGAAGATGATTGGCTTTAATAATTGTCTTAGGTTTTGGTGTCAATCTAGAGGGATACAATACTGGTCAACATGAGAGGACATGGTTAGCAACCACATTGCTTTTCCAAGGATGGTCTGCATCTGTCCACTTTAGGAATTTGAACATTGGTCAAAACATTGTCCTTCCAACTAGAGCCTTTTTAGGCTATGCCAGATTGACAAACCTTCCAATATATCAAAATCTACTCAAGGCTAGCTAAACGTGGTAATGCTTATTGCCGGGAGTCCACTCCCTTCAAGCTCTTCTCATCAAAGAGAATGCAGACGTCTGTGCAGTTACTAAGACATGGTTTAAAGCCACAGGAAGTGCCTTGGCAGTGAAAGGCTTCAACGCCTTCTACACATTTAGATCAGCAACTGCACAGACATGGGCTAAAGGTGGAGGTGTCTTGGTCAACATCAGTAACAAGCATACCTCGTGGTTGGTTAAACAGGATGATGCACCAGACTTCATCCATGTCCAGTTTGCCATAGATCCCATACCATATCTTAGTAAGTAGAAGTCAACCTCTACATCCCATGAAGCCCACTGCTTATTCTTAGACCAATTAGAGACATTCACATTCAATCTAATACTATATATGGGGGAGTTCAGTTATCCCTCTATAAACTGGAAGTCCTTTATGACACCAAATTTGAAGGAGCAGGTATTCTTTGACTTTAACACAAACACCTGAAATAGTTAGTGCATATGCCAGCTACAGGTACAAACATATTTCACATAATACTCACAAATATGGGAGAATGCTGTACCCCCCCCCCCACCCCCGCCACCAGTGCCATGTCCTCTCTGGTAAAGTTGGACCACAAAGGAGTCTCCTTCAAAATAAGAATCAATTCTGCAACCCCAGCAAACCCTGTCACAGTTAGTAACCACTCCAAGGCAAACCTTTTAATAATGTATAACCTGTTAAAATGTCAAGCCCCTCCAAATCCAGAGAACACAGCAAACTATGCAAAATTATTCACAGGACCTCTGTATAACCATCTCAGTGACTGCATAGTGGTTGCTGTGCCTACCACAAGTAAGCCCAAAACTAACTCAAAAAACAAACCACCCTGGTGGACTCCAATAGTAAACAGGCTGTATAATAAGAGGAAAAAAAGTCATGGCAAAAATTAGGAAGTGTAACACCAAGAAATATAGAGACTCTCACATCAAACTGAATAGACAACTAAAAGGACTGATTAAGTCCAACAAATCAATAGATAACATCCCTAGCCCAGGATAACCATAAGATATTTATTAGCTATGTCCGAAACCTCAAAAGACAGCACACAACAGTGTGCTGATCTACTGGTAAATGGACCCACATTTACAGAACCAGGAGATATAGTAAATCCTCTGGCTAAAAAATTCAGCTCTAAATTTACCTCCCTCACACTTCCAGCTACACCACAGAAAATGTCACCCAATTTAACCTCTCCAACTATCAGCACACAGCAGGTTTTAGATGCATTATAAATTTGGTGGGCCCCAATAATATCCCATGATGCTTCAAAAATTACCAGAAATATGATCTATTAGGGCACTGGTGTCAGTATTCAACCATAGCCTCCACACAGCTTTTGTACAATGCGAATGGAAGACTGCAACATTCATCCCTGCACAAGGATGGGCCATCAACAGATCCTGGTAACTACAGACCCATTAGTCTGACTAGTTTCATATGTAAAGTCATGGAAAGAATTATCATGGAAATGATTAACAATGACATAGCCAACCATCTAACACTAGACCCAACCTAGTTTGGTTTTGTCAAGGGCAGGTTATGCCTAATGCACCGGGTGGATTTCTTTGAAAAAGTCACCAAGGCAATGGATGAGGGCAAAATGGTGCACATTGCCTACCTTGACCTAGCTAAGGCATTTGATATAATACCCCATTTGGCCATTGTAAACAAACTCAAGGAATTAGGCATAAACCCCTATGTAATTTGCTGGATGGCCTGCTAGCTCACAGACAGGACCCAGGAAGATAGGATTGGTGAGACCATGTCCACCAAGAGGCTGATAGCTGTTGGAGTCCCCTAGGGTTTCTGTACTTGATCAGCTCTTCTTTGGTATCTATTATTTAGAAGTCAAGGCCAATGTCAAGGGCCTCTGGCTTACTAAGTTTGCAGATGATTGCAGGCTAGGGGCAGTCATTAAATCCCTCCAAGATACTAACATTTTACAGGAAGAAATGTGTAATAGTACCTTTTTGGAAGTTGGCCACTCGGGAAGCTAACGCTCTGATAAAATACCCTTAAAAGCAGACACAGTAGCCAGGAATTTGGGGACTCATATAGATAGTAATCTGGCTTTTGGCCACCACACATCTATGCTTGTAAGAAAATCATAGCATCTAGGTCCAGGGAAGTCATCGTGCCACTGTACTCAGCCTTCACCAGACCCAGTATGTACCTGACCAGACATATGCAACAACTGGAGCATCCACAAAGCATCCTCACAAAAGGAATACGGGGTGTAAACACAGTGTGATAAGCATGTAACAGCAAAGCTGTATCTCTGTATTCTGTTTCCTTCTTAGAGGCAGATTATTTACAAGGCATCCTTGGATCCCATGCTGATGGATTGTTTGCATATCTGCAAAATAAAATACACCAGAACTGCTAGATCAAAACTTTTAAACATTGCTTGTGATTTAAATAGGATATGTTGGAGGGATGGGTATGCATTTTAGATAATTCCTATTCTGTGGAATAGGCTTCAGTTCCATGTGAAGCAGATCCCTTCCCCATCCAAAACCGTGTTCAAGTGGGAAATTGGGAATTCACCTTTGGTCTGACAACTATGACTCTGATGATGGACAGAGGCAGCCATTAAATCATGCCCTAATTACCATACACCTCTTGAAATAACCTCTGAGGCACAATAACTTGTGGGATACATTTGGGTTGCATAACTAGGGTTATAAAGGCCCCAGTGATCTTTAGCCTAGTATACATCTATGAAACTATGAACCTATAGTGTTTAATATGCCAGAATTACAGTGTTCTAGTTATGCAATTCTGATAAGTGGTGATTTAATGTGAAGACAGCATTTTGTGTTGCTTTGAGATTTATTAATGAATGTAGGAATGTTCAGCATTGATTAAGATCAAATTGATAGGGCTACCCAGAATATAATAGGAAGACATCTGGGTAGGAAAAACTAAACAGGTGTTCATAGGTTCATAGGTGGGTACTAGGCTATTGGCCCTAGGGCCTGTATAAGCCTAGCCAAAAAGGTACCATGGCTTTTGCCACCCAAGAAAATTATTTTCCTGTGCCTCTGTCGAGTGGAACCCCAGAGGTGATCCCTGGGGTGAATTTCCTATTTCCCATCCAATCGTCAAGATTTTTCTTGAAGAGTGCTAATGAAGAGCTTTGTTTGATATAGATAGGTAGTTTGTTCCAGAGTATAGGAAGTCTATGGGACAGGAATCTATCCCTCCAGCATGTTCTGTTTATTATGGTGACAAGGTTTAGGTCCCTAGAGCGTGTAGCTCGGGGGGATTGGGATTTCTTTAAGTGGAGCATGTCCAGCAACTCTGGGTTTGACATAGCTTTGTATGTTAGGCAGAGATCACCTCTGAGTAGGCGATATGTGACGGAGTTTGACATAGCTTTGTATGTTAGGCAGAGATCACCTCTGAGTAGGCGATATGCGACAGAGTAAAGCTGGAGTTGTTTGAGACGGTCTGCGTAGGTCATCTGTTTGAGGCTGGTAATCCTCTTTGTGAGGTATTTCTGCGGCCTTTCCATACCAAAAGGGGTATTGTACTCTATAATGGGTCTAATGATTGACAAGTAGAGGGGAGCACTGACCTTTATTTTCCTGGATGAGAAACCTTTTGTGATGAGGTGTGTCACGTAGAAGGATTTCTTGACCACTGCGGCGATGTGATTATCAAAGTAGAGACTACTGTCCACCTATGTCCCAAGGTCTCATATCACACTTTTGGTGTTAAGTAGACTGCCACCTATGTGGTAGCTCATGGGTACAGAGTTTTTACCAAAGGGGATGACAATGCTCTTTTTGGCATTGAGCTTGAGGCCATGCATAGGTGCCGGAAGCTGTTGAAGACTGGGGAGGCAGAGGGTGAGAGGGGCACTGAGTGATCATAGTTACCAGGTCATTCCTCCAAAGGAGGCATTCACAGGACTCCTGCATCCACTCTCTTTAAATTACAGCACAGTATAGTATCAGCAATCCATCTGCATACTGTGGGAGTAGAACCTACAGCCTTCTGCATCAAAAGTAAGACTACTACCAGTTGTGCTACTAACAATGCAAACAGACTTGGAATAAGCAGCACCAAACTTCTCTTCCCTTGAAGCTCTCAGCAAAATCTTTTTATTTATTTAACATTTGTTTACCAGGAAAGTCCAACTTGGAACAAAGTCAATTTTCATCAGAGGCTGAGGGAGAAATGCTCCAAATGCATATATTTCTAACATGGGAGGAAACCAGAGCACCGAGAGGAAACCCACACAAACACAGGGATGACATACAGACTCCACCCCAGCTGAGAATCAAACCAGAAAACCTCTTGCTGTGAGACAACAACACTACCACTGTTCCATCCACTTGACACAACTAAAAATTTGTCAATTGTACAGCAGAATAAATCTAGAAAAAGCCAAAATTTTTTAGGAGGGAGGCAAAGACCAAAACCAGGGGCACATTTTAAACATTGTTTGTATAATCTTAAAACATTGCTAAAAATAGTGTTTTTTGTTACCATGTGTTTCCAAAAAAGATAGGAAGACTGAAACTTAAAGGGTATCATTATTTAGTGGTCTGTTCTCAATGATTTGCCACAAAACCACAAATTTTAAGAGGAACAGACCAAAAGTACGAGCCAAATATTCCAGGAAAATCTAGACAGTTGAGAGCTATGGACTAAACTCCTTAAATCACAAGTAGTGGTACACACACACACACACACACACACACACACACACACACACACACACACACACACACACACACACACACACACACACACACACACACACACACACACACACACACACACACACACATGTACAAACACACACACACACACACACACACACACCCCTTCATAGCTCTCAACCAATCAGGGACAAATTTCAACAGAATCAAGGACAAATCCAGAAAATAATCAGGGACACTTTTAAAATATTAGTTTTACTAACTTGAGACATTAACAGAAGAGAAAGTGAACTCGTATACGTTTCCTGAAGGAATAAAAGTCAGTAACTCTTAATCATTGTCATTTATTAAGTATAATTCAGCATCTTTCCTCCAAAAGGCACTAGTGTTAGGAAGGATTAAGAGGGACAGAGCTAAAATTTGAATTAAAATCCAGGACAGTTGAGAGGTAGTAGGTATGCATAACTTAAATAAACAACGGAGCACAGCAGCCATAGCTTAAATAAACAGCAGAACACAGCAGTCATACCTTAAATAAACAATGGAACATGGCACCCATACCTTACATAAACAACCAATCACAACAGCCATTCTTAAATAAACAACAGAGCACATCAGCCATAACTTAAATAAACACCAGATCACAGCATTCTTACCTTAAATAAACAACGGAGCACAGCAGCCATAGCTTAAATAAACAGTGGAACACAGCAGTCATACCTTAAATAAACAATGGAACACATCAGCCATACCTTAAATAAACACCAGATCACAGCATTCTTACCTTAAATAAACAACAGAACACATCAGCCATACTTTAAATAAACAATGGAGCACAGCAGCCTAGCCTTCATAACTTAAATAAACAACGTAGCATATCAACCATACCTTAAGTAAACAATGGAGCACATCAGCCATACCGTAAATAAACAATGGATCATAGAACTCATACCTTAAATAAACAATGGATCATAGAACTCATACCTTAAATAAACAATGGAGCACAGCAGCCTAGCCTTCATAACTTAAATATAAACAATGGAGCACTAACAGCTTTAAGCTTACCTTGGGTATTGAGTCTGACAGCAATGGTGTGATCAGAAACCAAGCACTTTTGTTTAAATTTATATTAGTGTGTGATGCATGCATGAGTCCTCTGTTACAGGTCTTGCAGCTGTAAAATTTGTGGGGGGGTCCTCCCCCTCTCTCTATGGTTCCGGTGCCTATGAGGCCATGGGTTTGACATGAGGCATCTGTCTCAGTGAGGCCTTTTTGTAGGATGTCCACATCATTAGGAGTTATGATTATGGCTCCTAGTTTGCAGTCATCTGCAAACTTTGTTAGCCAAAGACCTTCTGTGTTAGCCTATACTTCAGAAAAGTAGATACCAAACAGGAGAGGACCTAGGACGGAACCCTGTGGTACTCCACTTTTCACTGGTCTGAAGTTGGATTTGGAGTCTGCTACTTTCACAGTGTGGGTTCTATCAGTCAGTCAGTTGGCAACCCATCTTGTGACATAGGGATTTATACCTAGTTTAGTGAGTTCATCTATAATTCCAGAGTGGGGCAAGGTGTCAAAAGCCTTGGCAAGATCTAGATAAGCCGTGTGAACCACCTTACCCTCATCTACGGCTTTGGTGATTGCTTCAAAGAAGTCTAACAGGTTTAGGAGACATGATCTGCCTTTTACAAACACAAACTGGGTGGGGTCCAGAGTTTGGAGATTACCAATGTCTTTGTTTAAAAGTTCCATGGTGATATGTTCCATGGCCTTGCAGACCAGACTTGTTAGACTAATGGCGTGGTAGTTCCTGGGGTCCGTGGTGGCTCCCCCTTTGTGAGGTGGGATAACCATCACTGTGCACCATTCAGTGGGCACAAAGCCTGAGGTGAGGCTATGATTGAACATGGTGCTTAGGTGGGGTGCCAGTTCATTCTGTAGTTCATGTAGAACGCAGCCTGGGATTTTGTCAGGTCCCATGGATGCTGTGTTCTTGGCTTTGGAGAGTGTGTTTTTTGCCTGTGCAGCCATGATTACAGGAACTTTGCATTCTTCTGGTATAGAGATGGGCCCTTTAGGGAGTGAGAAAGGGGTAAAGTTAGCACTGAACCTATCTGCCAGGATGTTGGCAATATCAGTTGGTTCTGTATATTTAGTGCCATTGTGCTGCTGTAACTCAGAGCAGAATTGAGTGTTGCCATTGAGATTCTTGACATAGCTATAGAATGCTTTGTGGTTGTATTTAGAATCAGTGGAAATTTTGTTTTTGTAACTAGCTTTGGAGGATTTTATGAGGGATCTCAGCTTCTTACTGACCAGGGAGTTCCTCCAATCATGGGACTTTACTCTTTTTTGCAACAGTTTCTTTCTTCTGTTGTAGAGTTTGTTTATGTCAGGGGACCACCAGATTGGCTTCCTTTTTTTGGAGGATAGCATCTTGGTTCTGTTAGGGATAGCACGATCCATGCACTCATGTAAGTCCTTATAAAGTGCATTTGTGTAGGACTTAGCAGTCGTACCTCTATTGTCCATCTGCATGGGTGTTTTTTGAAGTTTGCCACTTCTGTCTTATGAAGTGTGAAGTTGGCTTTGGAGACATTTTTTACGGTGGTTTCCCTAATGGGGGTAGGGGGCAGGATGTGGCTGTCTAGGGTGATTAGCTTGTGGTCAGATCTGACCAACGAGGAATTGACCTCTGGTGTGGAACACCAGTCGGCCATGTTTGTAATGACCAGGTTTAGGATATTGCTTCCCCTGGTGGGGGTGGGGATAAGTTGATCCAAGGCATTGGAATTTAAGAATTCCAGAAAACGTTGAGCAAAAGAGTTGGTGCATGAGTAGTTTTCCCAGTTAATGGTGGGGTAGTTGTAATCGCCCATTATGAGGGTGTTGGGTTGTACCCTAATATTTTCCAGTGTATCAAAAAATGAGAAGTGGGAATCTTGGGTCATGGTTGGGGATCTGTAGCAGGTTACAATTTGGATTGTGGTCTTGCCCAGAGTTAGTTGCACTTGGATAATCACGGATGCATTATGCTGAGCAACTAGCCTGGAGGTGTGGATATCCTTAATGAATATGGACACGCCTCCACCTTTAGTGTTTCAGTCCAGGTTAGGTGGCAGAAAGGTGTGGTATGAATTATAGCCTGGTAATGCAGGGGTGCTCTCTGGAGCCTTGAACCAAGTCTCTGTCACTGCACAGATGTCGATGTTCTCCATTTTAAGGAGTGCCTCGAGTGAATGCATTTTGAAGTTTAGACTTCTAGCATTGAGTAGCATTACCCTCAGATTTTGCTTGCTTGTACCTGTTACGTTGGTGAATTTGTCATTTGAACCTTGCAGAAAAAAGGCACTATAGGGATGGCAAGAGCCTTAGCCAGTATCCAGAATCCCAAGGGTGAAATGTGCAGGCCATCTCTGGCAAAACATCGTGGTCTGTTGATCATGTGATCTCAGGCAGACAGATACTGGATTCCCCTAGAATGACACCAGAAGCTTTGCCAATTGTTGAAGTCAATCATTTTGTCCTTGTACTGTGGTATCATTCTGGGTGATGGCAAGATGCTACTCAGGGCTAGAGTCATACCTGCCTGGGCTACAAGATTGAAGAGGTCCTCCATGTTTCTTTTCATGTATTCCAGGAAGGTACATCTCAGGTCATTCACACCAGCATGGACAATGATAGAGTCATATTTGTACTTGTTGTGGAGTGACCTGAGTGCGTGCATTATGTGGCGAATCCTGGCACCTGACAGGCAGCTGACAGCAACTTTTTCCTTGTTTAGCCTGGTGAGTGGAACTGTGCCTGACTATAGAGTCACCTATAACTAGAGTGTTGGGTATGTTGTTATGCCTTATGGGCTGCGGGTTGAGTGGCACACTGAGTTTGTGGGCTATGTGTCATTTGGGTTGTGTTGGGGGGGTGGAGGTTGCTTGCGTTTCTGATTTGGACGTCTCTGTTGCTTGAGCAGATGTTTTTTGAGAGCCTCCACGAATGTAGGTGTGTGTGTTTTGTGTTTCTATGTGTCTGTTTTGATGGTGCTGGTTTTGAAGGACTATATGATGAGTGCGGTGTGGTGCAAGTGTTTACCTTCTCCTCTTGACTGTCTAGTCCAGCCTTGGGGTGAAGAGAGTTTTGCTTCCAGTTTGGTTGTATAAGTGCATCTCTCATAGGTTGTAGTGTTGGGTGGTAGGAGGAGAGGGTTGTCTATGTACATGAGGCAATTGCTGCATTGCCCCAAGATGCCCAGATTCATTTGGTAGACAGGAGAAAACACCGGGAGCTGACCCTTTGACATGCCTGGATAGGTGCTTATTTATTAAGTACTAAAAACTGTTTTCCTCTAGACAAGTGAGGAAATTTGAGTGCTGTAGTAATTTGTAGCTTATTTAGTGCTTACAGCGAGTTCTAAACAAGTGATGAACTCAAAGAAACAGATTTGACTGCTAAAACTAAAAAAAACTGACTAGTTTTAAGGGGAAATTTTAAAGAATAGACTTTATGGCACCGGGAATAGTTAACCCTATCTAAGCGGCGATGCATGAAGTGTATTTTTTTTGTTATACATAATGTAGTAGGATGTGGTTGCCAACAATGTAATAAAAAGTAATGTAGGTAGGGAAAACTACAAAAGTTATTGTTACACATCACATAGTGAGGGAGAGCTAGGGTTGAGATTATTGCCAAATCATCACAGAAAGTGGACATTCTTCTAAAATATCTTAATTTCATGCCTCCGTTGTAGTGTATATGTTTAGTTTAGGGTTTGATCTTATTTTTCTTATAGCAAAAGGCATTTTATTTATTTATTTATTGACTGTTGCCATCTTAGTATTCTCTCAGTTTGTTTTATGATATCGTCTTATTTTTTTATGCTTGGGCTAGAATCACTTACTCTGTTCATTTACATTGCTGAAAGAATAAGGTGACATACAGAAACTTGCATTTTTTGAAGAAGAAGAAACACAGACTTCAGTAAGATGGCATTAATCTTCAATGGATTGCCAATGTGCCTTTACTTTCACAAGAAAATGAAAAAAAACTAGCTATGAAGAAGTAAGAACATTTTTGGAAATTGAGGATTTATATTCTTTCACAGCACAAGTCATCAGTAGTGGCAATGTAACAATTGTAAACCATACAATGATGACTAAGTGTACTGTCTTTAGGAGGGGGCAGGTAACACACTCCATCCATCCACAACCCCTTTTTCCCATTTTAGCACATGTGGAGGGGTTTCACTTCAACAGTGACAGTCATCTAGAGCCAAGGTTTACACTGCTGGATGGCTAGCCCTGTTGTGGTGTTTCTTTAACAAGTCTGTGAAATACAGATGAAAGTGCTTAGCTGTTTCGCTTTGTTAAATTTTGCAAAGTTATCGTACCAACTGTTCCGTTTTTATTTTTTGTTTTACATTTTCCTTTAATTATTTCACACTATACACTCACACCTATGACCAATTTACAGTGTCCATCCACCTACTGCATATCTTTGGAATGTGGGAAAAAAACAGAGCTCCCAGAGGAAACCCATGGGAACACACAAAGGACATGCAGAATCCACACAGAAGGCACCCCAGCCAAGAATCAAACTGAGGACCATCTTGCTGTGAGGAGACAACACTGTCTGCTGCATCACTGTGTCACCCTTGAGCAGGTAGGTACAATGTCATAGTACAATGCATGCAACCATCTGGCCAAAGATAGATCCTATCATATGTTACCACATCTATAATTCACAGGTTCATATAGTGTGCTGTTATCCCTGCTGTTAGCACTAGAACAATACAACAATTCATTTGCAGGGTAACAGAGAAGTGCTGTGTATGGTAGCCTGAGTTCCTTTAAATGTACTCACCAGTGTTGTTTTGCAAGTCATGTAAATAGGAGGCATAGTGTAAACATACTGTGATTTCTAGTACAACCCCCCCCCCCAACAGAGACAAAGACACGTGTGTGTGTGAGAGAGACAGAGAGAAAATGATGGACTCACACTGTAATGAAGGCAATAATACTGTTTTCACCATTGGTATTCTGTTCCTATGAGCTAATAACTACTACTATCTGTTGTAGTTTTACACACACGTAAAAACTCTCAACCTAGCATTTGGAGGTTTACTCCAACAGTTTTTTTTTTCTTTTCTAATGAAGCACTGGCCACTGCATAGGTGACAAAGACCAAATATTAGACAATCTTACATTTATCCATGGGAAAAATGCCTTTTTTCATCACAAGAGGTGTAGTACAATATATGTTGTTTGTGTCCCTTAGAACTTGTGTCTTTATTTAGCAGAAGTCCATCATACTTACCTGTAAAGGTACAAATCTCTTCCATTTCTGTCTGTTTACTCAGAGAACCATTTTAGCAACAAATAAGCAGTCAAGCAGTTTTTGTTTACATGGAGAACCACTTTAGCAACTGTGAAGACTGGGTGAAGTTAAATGAAGGCTGCCAGCCTAGCCAGACATTTTTGCAAATAATTTTGTCATCTGTAAATATTAATGTAAACCACAGGCTTGTTGTCTTAAATGGTAAAAATAGTGTTACATGTGAAACTGGAAAAAATGTAACAACAGTGCACTCTACTGACCAAGTAAAGCATGTTGTGACCCTTTGATATAAACACGGCTCTGGCCTGTCTAGATGAAGGAATTCTTGCTATTGTTTTACGTCCGGAGTTAATGGCCAGAATTTGCATACATAAATGTCTTTTATTGCTCTGGTTTCTGCCCAGAGGTGAAGAATGTAAATATAGTTTCTGTTAGCCTGGGAACCCAGGGAAGTGTGAAGAATGATGTAATATGAACCAGGAATGTGATTTTTAAAAACAGAGAGAACCAGAGAGCATTAACCATTTTTGTCTTGACCATCCAACTCTCCAGCCCTGTCTTGCTCTATATGTAAGTTTATCTTAGATTTGTGTTTTCTCTTAGAAATAACTAGAAACTAGAAAAATTAGACTGTGCTTTTTTCTGTGATGGCAGAACTGTACTACTGAATTATTTTAAGCATTTCTCTGTGATTTCTGAACTCTTGAGTAGCACTGTGTAGTGAAAAGTATTGTCTTGTGTTTTGACTATTTGTTATTAAATATTTTTAAACCCTTTCAACTGTAACTGTTTTTGTAGAGATAATTTAAGCTTTTTAGAGTACTTGCATACCTTTGGTAAAATTGTACAAAGCCACTTCAATAGCTTTAGCCCTTGGCTATACTACCAATTGGATAATAATATTGCACAGTAATAATTGGGCACCCTTTTAAGGGCCTTTGAGTAGCTGATAAATATTAGTGGGTGGTGGCAGCTGGTACTACAGTATAGTCTGGGAAAAAGGGGCACAGCTGGAGAACCTGTGCCAGCCTTCCCCAGAAGTGTCTGTGTGGCTGTATAAACTCTTCTCAAAGTGTATGTGTGTGTGTGTGTGTGTGTGTGTGTGTGTGTGTGTGTGTGTGTGTGTGTGTGTGTGTGTGTGTGTGTGTGTGTCAGCTACTTGGGCAGGGACACGAAACACTGGTTGGACAGAGAGGGTGCTGGAGGTTTTAGCTTGCCCACTAGGCTGAGATCTGGACCCTATAGCTGTGCTAGTGGGGAGTCTTATTGGGGACCTGAAGAGCAAGGGAGCGACCAGCCCCAGACTGACTGTGATCTCTTAAGGGAAATTGCACTTTACTGTGTGTATTTGTTATCCTTTCCTCCTATATGAGATGCCCATCACTAGTGTTAGTGGTGAGGATTGAGGCTCCTTGATTGCTGGATCTTGGCACGAGTGTCACAGTAACATATAACTGGTCAAGCAGTTTTTAAAAGTTATTTTACATTTCAGAATTCTGTAACACACACCATCTTTTTTCATCCTAAACTGCAAAACGGAGAAAATAGGTTTCCTTTCCTTGAACACATCAGTTCTACTGAAATCAAAGACTTATCCTGGAAGACCATATACTCAGGAATATCATTATTTCTGAACTGTCTTTGCTATTGTGTAAAGGTCTATACAAACTTTGACAATGAAAGCATGTCTTTAAAAAACAATCTCCTCTTTTAACCGTAAAGTGGTAGGTGAATTTTGCTTGAATTAATTCTTTCAATTGTTTGTTTTCTTCACCACTTAACAAAGTAAAG
>NC_056737.1:1464584202-1464719202 GCF_019279795.1 Protopterus annectens
GCTGCTCATTTCATCTACATGTTTACAAGCACCTTGTTGTGACCATGGAAAGGTATTTGAAGCATGTGCACAGAATGTAAACAAAACAACTTGACTATAGGCAAAGGTCAAATACAAGTATGCGATATAGCCCAGAAATATTAAGGGCAAGTACAATGTACACAAATAATAAGTGTTTTATACTATGTAATTAATATGGAAGGCGAAATATGTAAAGTGTACTGCAGACAAATGTGCTGAAGTGTTAACCCAGCATTTCTAACATAAATCCTGCAATACTGATGCAATAATAATATCAATGAGAATACTGGAGTTATGCATATAAAGAACAATGGACAGGTTAACAAGGATGTGATATGGGGTATAAAGCCACAGTGTAACAAAGAGGAGTGAAAATGTCATATGCATATTAATAATATGCTGAGTTGAGAAAACAGAAAGGACAGAGGATACATTATGGGATGAATATATACAATGCAATTATTGCACATGAGGTACATATGCAGGGAATTTATGTATGCAAGCCATCACCACATCTGTAGTCTCCACATCAGCATGTATACACAAGAACATATGGAACTTATAGCTGTAATGTCAGATGCATCTGAAACGGACATGTTTTTGCAAAGAAATCTCAGTGTCGTCCATAGGAAAGGGGGTTATCACCTACAAACATGTAATAGAGAATCAAGTGTTGCATAGTCATGCAAATGCTAAATGGTAGTCTCATAACTCACAACATACATAAGTGATGAATGACAACACAGATCAGATGATATGTCATAATTTCTAGTTTTTCATTGATGATATGCAAACATGTCAGACATCATTATATTGGACATGCTCAGATAGAATTACAGGGAACAGTAATATAACAACAATTCAACAGCAGCAACACACAAGAACATGTTGCAACAGAGGACCAGTCACAGTTTTGGATGGTCTGGCAACATGTCAGACAGTATGAAATATTTACGGAATTCTTCATCTGTCATTAAGCTATATAGTGTCATAATGCCAAATGCAATAATAAAGAAATGCCCGGATGAAGACATGCAATACTGATCATAACTATCTTGGGAATAGGTAATGCCTGTGAGTAATGAAGGGCATTAATAATAATCACATTTAGTCCAAATGTTGGAAAGGGGTTACACATGCTACTGCCAGAACAGCAGTGAACAGCAGCACAATATCAATGCTTCTTTGACAAGGAAGCTATTTCAATCAGGTTTTACACACACTGCCCCAGAAATGAACCACAGGCTATCTGAGTATGCATGCTATACAAGCCAGTATTCAATGCATGTGCCGCAGGAGTAGTCACAGCATGACATGCCCAGAATAACCCTTTCACCGCCGTGCAATCATAACCTGTGATGATATATCATTGTCCATCATAAAAATGAATAAGAATAACTGGGTACAATGCTGTTTATGTAACATCAGTACATTCATATAATGTTCTGTTTTAAGGACTCAGCAACAAGCAAGATTACTCTACCAACTAATGACATGTGGATGAACCAGAAGCACCACAGTGCAAGTCATAACCCAAGTGTGGCACTTCACTTATGCTAATTTATTACATCAGGTGTTTGTGTTGTAAACAATCTCTTTGAGGTCCACTGTAAATGGATACTTTATAACCATGGTGGATGCCCCTTATGCATTACAGAATAAGACCACACAATGCTAACAGGCAATGAATGCAGATGTTGACCACATGAGCATTTGACAAAAGAAAATATAGAATATTGTACAGGATGAGTGCACCATGGTAGAATTGTCACTACAATAGTAAGATGTATCTGTATGTGAAGGCATTACATCATGTCATTGCTGAAAGGGGTATGTGTGCCTGTAATTGCTTTACTAAGTCAACACCATACAGAATGTTGTCTCAGTCCCTTGTGCCTGTGGATAATGCTTCTCATGTATGTAATGCAAGGAAAATAAAATCACATGTTATCATTACTCAGAATAAAAGTATTGCTATATGAGAAACCATCATAGGTTTTTGTAAGATGAACCAACATCTATGTGTGTACACAGCAGATATATTTGACAACAGTTCAAGTGATATGTACAGTCACAATAAGACTGACACAATGTAGTCTCTGCAGTAATGGCTGGATTTGAAATTAAATACCCAAGATCACAAGTTAAAGATTAATGCCTAAATTGCAAGCACCACACACCATATCATGGTACAACAGGGACAGTGCACAGTTGAATGGATGACATCGCCACTGTTTATTAGCTGAATGTTTATGCTAAAAAGTGATTCAAGTGCACAATTGCACTGTAGAGCTAACATCATATATGTATTTGAAGACTAGTGTACACAGTGTGAGGGTAAAAGACACAATCACAGTTGTCCTCAAACATCCTACATATGTAGTTACACACTGTACAAAATACAGTATCAAAGTTACGTAGCGCAGGAGAATTCACACTTCAGTTGTGATGCAATACTGCAGTTCGGGTAGCATTATGCGATCATTGTGAAGCCAAAAAGTTATTTTCTTTGGGGATGCTAGGATTTGCTGCTCTAGGATTGTGACACTGTAAATCTGTCTCATAAGTATAAGTGTACATAATGTGGTTATCAGGTCACCAGTGGTGTATGATAGTAATTACAGTCACATTGCTTAAGCAGAGATGGACTGGAACCACCTACACCATCTCAACAGCACATTATCAGCAGCCAGCACTGCAGCAAAATACCGAGTACAACTGAGGCATACAGTGTCTATTAGGGGACATCAGTAATGTAGTGCCAGTGATGTGTCTGGTAAAAAATTTAAGAAAATAAAATTATGTATTATCTTATTAAAATAAGATTTAATAAACTCCATGTGGAAATAGTGTTATTCCTGCACGGAGTGAATGGTGTCTGTGTCTGCATCTCCCTCTCAGCAGCACCCCTTGCATAGTAATAAAGGTGCACTACTGAGGGGAGCCATGTACACGGATTCAGAATCAGTGTTAGGGGTGTGTTACAGTGCTCACAGCTCTGTAACATGCCCCTTGCACTTTCCAATAAAGAAAATTTCCTCAGACACTTAAATGCAAGATGTGAAATTAATCGTCATGTAGAGGGTGTGTTACAGTATCCATAACACACTCCCTGCATTGTGAAAGTGCTGTACAGCAGTAAAAAAATAAAAAGAAAGTGTCCTCGGACACTTAAGTAATTGTGTACTGTAATGTCATGTAGGGAGTATGTTCTGTAACACCTCCCTGCATTGTAAAAGTGCTGTACAGCACTAAAACAATAAAGAAAAAAAGTGTCTGCGGACACTTATTTAATAATGTGAAGTGTAATAATGTAATTTTTAATTAATGGTTAATTTTATTTTTTTTATTTCATTTTCCTCAAAGTTTAAGCATAGCTGAGCGAGTTTAAACAGTGTGGCACTTTCTTCAGCAGTGATTAAACATATCAAGAAGCTATATAGAAATGTATAGGTAAAATCTTTACAGCTGAGTGGTTAGAGTCATGGCATGGCATGTAGTAGGTGCATGGTTTGAACACCAAGACAGGCCATTCAGCTTTTACAAGGAAAAGCATTTTTATATTAAATTGTATTTTATTTCTTGATTTAGTTAGTGATATTTGTTACCCAGGTTAGTGTAGTTGGTCCAAAATCCCAGTGTCAGTGGAGATATGAGGTGAAAAACAGTATTTAAACATGTGTCCGATACAGTACAGTCACACCCCAAGGTAATGTAGGGGGAGGTCATGTGAAGTAAAATATAAACACTTAATGTAGCAATGATTAGTAATTAATATCTAATTTTAATTTTTTTAAAGGAAAATTTTGTTTGCTCATAGCTCAGTTCTGCTAAGCACTGCTAAGCCAGGCTAAGCAATGCTTAAACAGGACCTGTCTGAACAATACTTAGCAACACTTAGCTCTGCTTAGCTGTTTTGAGCATTGCTAAGAAGTCCCATTCTAAGCAGTATTCAGCAAAGGTAAGCAGATTTGTGCACTACTAAGCACTGCTCTGCATTTGCCCCTTTAAGCACTGCTCAACTCAGCTTAGCGGATTTGCGCATTGCTGAGCTTTGCTCAACATTTTTAAAAATGGCCCATTACACACACAGCTGTCTGAGGAGGAGCACCTGATCTATGATATATAACAATAAGTAGCCTGTCTTTTTGCTTATTTTTAGTAGTTATTGCTTGTTCTAGATATTTTTTACTATTGTACACTGCATACTTGCACTGTATTTCATAGCTATTGGCTCACTGCTGGTTTTCTGCTCTAATAAACATTTCTGTAGTGTTTTCTGCCTAAAATTATTTAGGTTGTAGCTGTAATATTGTCCATATTCCTGATTGTGTAGCTAAAATTGTGTAGCTAAAAATTCATATTCTTGATTGTGTAGCTAAAAAGATTTCCACCACCCCCTCCCTATTGGTATCTTGTCTTTACACTTGCTGGACTTGCAGTTGCCTGCCCCTACTCTAAATTTGATCTCGGACACTCCTCCCAGTCTAATGTCATTAGCTCTTTCTACCTAATACAGAGAGAACATCTGAGAAGGCCAACCCACTTAGTTCTTACCTTCTGTTCCTCCTTTCTCCTTTCCTAAAAAAAATTGCCTGAATCTCCTTGTGTTCTGACTGTGCTTCTCAAACATTTTGGAAACATAGAGTATATTTTAGTGCCTTTATTAAAACTATTTGCCTTAATATTCCTACAACTCAAGTGCTCTAGGTTGCACTGCATTTGAATTGTTTGTGTTGTTTTAGCTGATTTTCTGTATATATTGACTTTTCTGTATATATAGACTAGCTACTTATTCTATTGCCTCTTAAATCGTTTTTCAGTTGTGCACTTGCCTTGCTTCATTTAAAACGTTTTAAATTGGTAATTTTGTAAAGTTTTAATTGCATTTACTGTTTAGGGCTACACACTCAACTGTGTTAGCCTTTTATGTGTTTATTCACTGTATTATTGCATTATTTAGCCTGTTTTAACTACCCCCCCCAAAAAAAAATACTATCTTGTTTGCTCATTTCCTGCCTTTCCTAAAATGTATAGTCCAGATCCCAATCTTTGCTGGTTTCAAGACTTTATTTTCTGTGCTCAGAGCTATTCAGACCTTGCTGTGCTAGAGAGAAGTCCCATTGCTTACCAGTGGGAGTGGTGAGCATTGTACTTTCTATCTAACACTAGAGGAGTGGTTTCCAGCTGTGACATTGTTATTTCATTAGCCATTTTGGGCGGATTTCTATCCCTTTCAACTTTCTGGCTTAACAACACATGTGTTTGCTCATTTTGCACATCATGCAGTGCTGTGGGGCTATGATTAAACTATTCCAGGTGTCAGAAAGTCTGCTCTTCAAATTTTCCCTTAGAACTAGCTGGTTTTTCAGTAGTAGCACTAAAATCTGAACCCCTGTGACTAGCACTTCCTCTAGAATCTGCTAGAAAGCACTAGGAAGCCTTAAACTGATACAAGCACTCAACTCTCCTTGTTAATAAGGATAAATTAATTGTAGGCACTACGCATATAATTGCAAAGTACCTTGCAAAGGTAAGGGAAAACTTTTCTTGGACTTTACAAAAAAGGTACCTAAACAGACATGTCCAATGGTAAGCTTCTGGTGATTTATCCAGCCCACCTGGTGAATATGGGCAAACTGGGGAAGTGCAGCAACTGCCTCATGTACACAGACAACCCTCTCCTCCTACCAACCAACACTACAACCTGGGAGAGATGCACTTACATAGCCAAACTAGAAGCAAACTCTCTCTAGCCAAGATTGTGATAGACAGTCAAGAAGAGAAGGTTAACACCTGTACTACACCTCAAGCAACACATAGCCCTTTAAAACCCACACCATCAACACCCACACATAGCAGCACTAAACCCACAAAAGCGGAGGCCATTAAAATGAACCTGCACAACCAAGGACCTCTAAAGCTGAAATGCAAACAAACACCAATCACAGCCAAAGTGACACATAGCTCAAAACATCAGTGTGCCACCCAACCACAGCCCCTAAGGCAAAACAACGTACCCAACACTTAGTCATAGGTGACTCTATAGTCAGGCTCACTGATGTCCCACTCACCAGGCTGAACCAGGAGAAAATTACAGTCAGCTGCCTGCCAGGTTCCAGGATCCACAACATAATGCATGCACTCAAGTTACTCCACAACAAGTACAAATACGAATCTGTCATTGTCCATGTTGGAGTGAATGACTTGAGACGTACCTCCCTTGACTACATGAAAAGAGACATGGAAGAGCTCTCGGATCATGTAGCACAGGCAGGTATGACCCTAGCCCTGAGTAGCATCCTGCCTTTGCCCAGAATGATACCACAGTATAAGGACAAAATGATTGACTTCAACAATTGGCTAAGCTTCTGGTTTCATTCAAAGGTGATCCAGTATCTGTCTGCCTGGGACGACATGATCGAGAAACCACGATGCTTTGCCAGAGATGGTCTGCACCTGTCACCCCTGGGATTCAGGTTACTGGGTAAAGCTCTTAACACCCTTATAGTGCCTTTTTTAGGCAAGGTTCAAAGGACAAAACAATCACCATAACAGATACAAGCATGCAAAATCTGAAGGTAATGCTACTCAGTGCTAGAAGTCTAAACCTCAAAATGCACTCTCTCGAGGCACTCCTAAAAATGGAGAACATCGATATCTGTGCAGTAACTGAGACATGGTTCAAGGCTCCAGAGAGCACTCCTGCAATACCAGGCTACAACTCTTACCACACTTTTCAGCCACCAAACCAAGACCGAAACACTAAAGGTGGAGGAGTGCCCATATTCACCAAGGATATTCACATTACCAAGCTAGCTGCCCAACACAATGCATCTGAAATTCTCGAGGTGCAACTAACACTAGGTAAGACTGCAATCCAAATTGTAACTTGCTACAGATCCCCAACCATGCCCCAAGATTTTCACTACACCTTTCTGGAAAATATTAAGATACAACCAAACACCCTAATACTGGGTGATTTCAACTACCTTTCCATTAACTGGGAAAACTACTCGCATACCAACACCTTTTTCCAGCAGTTCTTGGAATTCATAAATTCTAGAGCTCTGGATCATCTAATCCATAGTCCCACCAGGGGCTCCAATATCCTAGACCTGGTCATTACCAACACGGGAGATCGATGCTCCAAACCAGTGGTCACCCCCTCCATTGGTCAGGTCTGACCATAAGCAAATCTCCCTTGACATCCACATTCCACCCCCACCACCCAGTAAGGAAACCTCCATATAAAACTTCTCCAAAGCCAACTTCATGCTATTCAAGTCAGAAGTGACAAACTTCATGACACCCATGCAGATGGGAGCTAAAAGTTCTACTGCTGAATCCTACACTAAGGCACTGTATGAGCACATCCACTTGTGCATGAATTGTGCCATCCCAAATAGAACCAAGACACTCTCCTCCAAAAAAGGAAGCCAATCTGGTGGTCCCCTGCCATAAACAAACTATATAACAGAAGGAAGAAACTGTTGCAGAAAAGAGGAAAATCCCAGGATGCAAAAAACTCCCTTACCAGCCTCAGTAAGAAGCTGAGATCCCTCACAAAATCCTCCAAAGCTAGTTACAAAAATAAAATTGCCAAAGATTCCAAAGACAACCACAAGGCATTCTATAGTTATGTAAAGAATCTAAATGGCAATGCTCAGATCTGGTCTGAACTACAACAGAATGGCATTAAATATACTGATCCCAAGGATATTGCCAATATCCTTGCTGATTGATTCAGTGCCAACTTCATCCCCCTTGCACCCCCCTAAAAGGCACATCTCAATACCAAAATGTTGCCAAATTCTGGTAATCATGGCCACCCAGGTAGAAATTGCACTCTCCAAAGCTAAGAATACAGCATGCATGGGGCCGGACAACATCCCGGGCTGTGTACTACATGAACTACAAAATGAACTGGTACCTCGCCTAAATGTCATGTTTAATCATAGCCTCATCTCAGGCTTTGTGCCCACTGAGTGGCACACAGCTACACTTATCCCACTCCACAAGGGGGGATCAACCTTGGATACCTGGAACTTCCGTCCCATCAGTCTGACGAGCCTGATCTGCAAGGGCATGGAATGCATTATCATGGAACTTATAACCAAAGACATTGGCAACCTTCAAACACTGGACCCAACCAAGTTTGGGTTTCTGAAGGGCTGATCTTGTCTCCTGAACCTGATTGATTTCTTTGAATCAGTTTCCAGAGCTGTGGACAAGGGAGAGGTGGTCCACACAGCCTATCTGGATCTCACCAAGGCCTTTGACACCATCCTCCACTCTGGAATCATAGATAAACTTACTAAGCTGGGCATAAATCACTACATCACTCGATGGGTTGCCTGCTGGCTTACTGACAGAATGCAGACTGTAAAAGTAGCTGACTCCATATCCAGCTCCAGACAAGTAACAAGTGGAGTACCTCAGGGTTCAGTCCTGGGACTGCTCTTGTTTGGCAACTACTTCTCTGATGTACAGGCCAAAAGTAAGGGACTCTGGCTAACAAAAGTTTGCAGATGACTGCAAATTGGGAGCCATTATTGATTCCACAAATGATGTGGATATTCTACAAAAGGGCCTTACAGAAACAGGTGCTTGGTGTCAGAGCCATGGGCTCAAGCTTAATGCCAAGAAATGTATAGTTATCCCCTTTGGGAAAAACCATGTACCCATGAATTACCACATAGGTGGCAGTACACTAAACACTGAGTGGCACACCTTATCACTAAAAGCTTTTCATCCAGAAAAAAGGAGGTTGTTGTCCCACTGTACTCATCCCTCATTAGACCCATTATAGAGTACAATGCCCCATTTGGTATGTACCTCATAAGACATCTGTAACAGCTGGAAAGGCTGCAGAAATACCTCACTAAAAGAATCACAGGCCTAAAGCAGATGCCCTATGCTGACCATCTAAAAAAAACTCCAGCTATACTCTGTGGCATATCGTCTATTTAGAGGTGATCACTGCTTAACATACAAGGCCATGTCAAAACCTGAACTGTTGAACATGCCCCACTTAAAGAAATCCTAATCCCTCAGAGCCACATGCTCCAGGGATATAAACCTTGTCATCACAATAAACAAAACATGCTGGAGGGATAGGTTCCTGACCCAGAGACTCCCCATACTCTGGAATATACTGCCCATACATGTCAAGCAGAGCACCTCCTTGGCCATTTTCGAAAGGAACCTTGATGATTGGATGGTTGAAAGGAAATTCACCGCTGGGATCATGTCAGTTGTCCTGCTAGACAGGGATCCAGGGAAGTAAATATTGTGGGAAGAAATATCCAGGGAATTGTTATGGCTAGGCTTGTATAGGACCTAGGGCCGATAGCCTAGTGCCAGTCTATGAACCTATGATGGCAAAGGGCAAATATATGGCCTTATTTACACCACACAGGTGGAAATACAGGCAGAACCTGGTAGAGTTTGATACCTGTAGGAACTATGGCAGGTGCGTGACAGGGAGCACACTTTCGGGTGCAGCACTGAGGCATGTTGGAGTCCAGGGTCATTGCTGGGCTCCTCGTAAAGAACCATGACATCAGACTGCTGCATTGTCAGTACAAGGGCTCAGAATACAAGTCAGAGGCTTGGGACCATCTGGCATATGAGCTCACCAATGCCACTGGCATCCCCCACACTGGTGAGTAGGTCCCGTCATCATTATGATGACCTGAGACAGAGGAAGGGGGTGCTCTTCACCCACTGGATCCAACATGCTCGGGCCCAGAATGGCCCAGAAGTTTGTAAGTATCTCAAGTGGTAATTTATTAAATTGTAGTATGAATATCTGATAGACAGGTATGCATAATGGTGTGTTTCCCCCCACAGCTGCAGATGAGAGGGCTCAATAAGATTGAGGCTCACACAGAATGACTGGTGAGGCTACACCGGCAGTGTGATGAGTACAGATATAACTTGCAACATATATATAGTCCAATAAATAAGAAAGTGTAATTGTTTACTGCCTTTAGGTATAGTGTGGTTTGATTGTACTGAATAAATGTGTTGTTAGACCAACATTGATGTAAGTGACAAATGCCAAGTACTGTGTAATGCAGATGAAGGCAGCAAACAAGGTGCTATTGATGAAAGGAAGACAATACTGTAGTAATACTGTGTAGAAATACATCTGTGAATAAAGTATACAGTGCTTGCTACTGTGAAAGTAATAACTGACATACATTCATCATCTACAGGATATGCAGTACAACTGAATTTAGAATTTTGAATATAATAAACTGCTGTGTCATGTCACCCTAAATAAAGTCTATTCCCACAAACTGTTGTGTTTAATCTGGTCTGTTGTTGAAGAATTACAAATGTACAGGTGCTACACAGGAAATATGGCTATGAGAGCAAGAATTTGCTGTGGTTTGTTTTCTAGGCAGCTGTTATGCCAAACTGTAGATGTGGAGCTGTAAATCAAGATACAATGAAAAGTGATATATGTTCTGCACTAAGATCTGAACCTTGAATAGTAATGTGTAATGTATTATAGTGTGCTCCCTGCAGCATTATCCTGTGTTAACCTTTGCATTTCAGCTACATGTATTCCTGAATGTAGGTATGCTGATGCAGGCAAGTATGAGACTGTAATAGGTGGAGACTGCAAATATATGATGTGCAAATGTGTATGGATCGGGTATGCAACCCAGCAGCCTGATATGGTCTGTACAGATGACACATAATCAAATCCACTAGGGGTTAAATGTGTACACCTGCATTCAAAGTATTAATGCACATTTCATTATCTATCATGCATATCACTGTGACACTCCACTTATATTACAAGGTCAGAATGTGTAAACAAATGAGTTTTAGGCACAAATCAGTCAAGCAGCAGACAGCAGTGTCCCAGTAGCTCAGTGTGATAAGAAACAGATGTATCTGTTGTTAATTTTTGCACACACAGACCATGGTTTGAATCCAGGGACTGGTACAAAGATGCGCGCATAGTGATACACAAATAATCCTGAGTGTTTGTAGAAAGTGACAGGTAGTGTTAACAGACATTTTCTCCACAGGGCTCACAGGTAAAGAAATGTTTATATTAGCTGTATGAAGGGTATACTAATAAACTGTTTAAAAATGTTCCACTGACCAGTCCGATGCCAACAAATGACAGCAGGATAGCTATATACACTATGCACTCTTCCCGATACATGTCTCTCAAGTGTCACGCTGCCCCAGCTAGTGATCAGTGTTGCCAAAAAACTTGCACACAGATATAAATCCAGTAGAAGTATGCCATTAGCACACTCACACAACATCAGTGCAGGGTACACCTTGTTAGTTTTGTATGTCATCTTGACAAGTACAAGTCCACCCTACTCATGTACCTAGAGTTGTCACAGCTTGCCCCATAGCATTCCAGGTGGACAGATTAACAGGTATGTATGTGCTGCAGTAGCTTTAGGCCTCAAGTATATGTAAAGGGAGAGCAGAACTGTAGAGTATTGAGCAGTACTGTTGTGAAAAATATAATCTAATACAGTTGGTAATGGACTGTTTTTCTCTCCCCCACCCCTTATCTGCATCAATAATTATTATTCATATACTGTGAGCATGTTCTCAAAACTTAATGTTGGGACTTGTGTTCTATTATTGTTCATATATTTAAATGATTGCATATTAACATACCTTGTTCATTACATTATTGGTGGCCTGTTGCCGTAACTGTTACTGGCATGCTGTTACAATAATGACTGTTATTCCATTTATGCATGTGTTCTGTTTGCCATCCAATTCTATTGTTCCAAGTTAATTGGAACACCCATGCATGCTGTTATAACTAATGTTGAAATATTTTGTTCATGGCTAATCAATACATTTTGAAAACCTCAATACCATAGCACATTTGAGTAGGCAGATCCCAACGAATCCACTTGTCCCACCTCATCTGGCTGTGGGACCAGGCCCCAGCACATCTGGGACCCAAGCTTGAACTGCCTCCTCCACTGGTCCTGCACCACCCTCAAGTGGAAGGGTGGAACCACGTCAGGGGATGGGCCCATCTCTACTCGGTGTGGGTGTAGAGAGGACCCTGTCACATAACACCAGTTCAGAAGTATGCTGAGCAGGGTCATCCAGAGAGATTTGTATGTCTGCCTGCACCAGATCAGGGGCAGGCTGGCCCCCTCATCCAGCCCCTAGCACAGCAACCTTCAGGAGTGTGAAGGGGCAGTGGTGACTGCCCATGGGTGGGTACCTCAGTCCCACTGATTCCATCTGGTGGCATGTGGCCCTGTGATTCTCAACCACCCTCCGCATCCATGGTGTTTACCCTCCTCATGTGTCATGCACCACCCCTGTCTGCTGTCTTGTCTATCTTGTCTATCTGCAAAAGCAACCTCTCCTACCACCTACAACCCTTCCAAAACATCCCACTCTCACCTTAAAAAAAGGGGGAGGCATCTGTCCTCACAAAAAAAATCTCGTTCTGTACCTAGCTCTCCATTTTGCCCCATATACACTGATGATAATCAATTTACCCTTGAATTACTCAACAAATGTATGTCACCCATACCCCTCCCTGTGGGGTGTGAGGGTCTAAATTCCAAATTGTCCACATCATTAACAACTGTTGCTGGACAAGAAATGAAGAGCTATAGTCCTTTCATACACCCATCCTGTACATCATTTGCTGCCTTTCATAATGTTGTTCCCCCAGCTTGCCCCCATTTCACCACTTTTTTTGGAAATAGCGACAGTTTAAGTGGGAATAAGTTCTGCTTGGCATCGCTTAGCGTCATGCAAAACTGCTTAAAACTGCTTTAATCACTCTATCTCATTCAGCCACTGTTATGCCTAGCAAATAAATAGCCAGCTCTGCCAAGTCTCGAACCCAAGACCCAGCACACTTGAGTCAAAGCAATGTACCACTATGCAAATTCAACTGTGAGAATTAGTAATGCTTTTGTAAATATATCATGCATTACAGTCATTTAACATTGGGGGGTATCCCTTCCAATTCTCGAACCCAGGACTCTGTGCACTAGATTCAGAAAAACACACCAGTAAGTCAAACCAACTGTGGGGGATTGGCACTACTTTTGTAAATATATCATGCAGTACAGTCATGTACCATTAGGGAAAAAGGCAAAGCTGCAAAGTCTTGAACCCATGACCTTCTGAACTATAGTCGCCGCAACACACCAGTACACCAAATCAGCTGTGAGGAATTGCTGATGCATTTCTAAATATATCATGCATTACAGGGATGTAACTTCAGGGGAAAATGAACATCACTGCCAATTTTTGAACTACAGTTAGAAGAACATATCAGTAAGCCAACTGACCACTGGAGTGTAACAGCTGTTTTTACAAACATTTCCTGATTGCCAGTCATGCAGTACTCCTATACATATAGTGGCCCAAGTCACAGTGTACTCCAGCTTCTGGTGCAGACACAGAACCAGTATACAGACAAATAAATGCTGCTGAATAATGGGAGGCCTACAATATCAAGTAGAGCTGACAACTGCACAGACTGTGCTGAATATGCACAGTTGTGTCACCTAATTATGGCAGGATCCTCATAAAACTTACTCTGTGTGCTCACATACTGGCAAGGCAGTGCAGACTGGGGTTACAAAAGCATGACGGACAGCTTAGTCACACATGTCATGCCCATCAGAACACACACATGTTCATGCTAATCCTGTGTTACACACTGTATATATGCACATGTCTTAAAAATACACCTGCCATAATAAATACTTGGTAGCTCCATCTGTTACAATTCTAGCATCTTTCACATCTAGATACCCACAGTCCTGGCCCACAGCCCAATCTGTGGTATGACAACTACACGCATGGCAATACAACATAGGAATAATTGAGCCCTGCAATGTCCAGTAAAACTGGTTGCTCCTAAGGTAGCCACTGCCACCCACAGTAGCACATTAAAGGCCTGCAGGATGGGGCACATTTCACAATTATGAATATGTGTTCTAAATGTTGCCTAACACTCTCTGGATAGCACTATTATGTAACATATGCACGACAGTCACTTGCCTCACCTGGATTGTTGTGGGTACCCTCAACCAAGCCATGCTGTGACACAACAGCTGACACCGCACCCTCACTGACAGTAACAGCTTGCTCTCCCCCAATGTCTTCTCAATCCCTAGCCTGACTCATGACCAGAATGCAACACCTGCAGCCTGCTACACATGCAGCAGTATGTCCAACTTCCTACTACAGGCCTAATATTACTCCTAAACACCTAGATCAGGGCATCCACAAAGCAGCCAAACATAAAGGGTTGGGGGAATGTTGAGATTTTTAGGGATAAGTGTCACAGTCTCCCCCTAGAAACATACACAACTGACAGGCCAATATCAACTGTAGCAGCATGTGCAGTCAGATAGAAAAGGATGTATGACACTCACATCTGCCTGTCTCCTTACTCACCCAACAGACATTTACACAGTACACTGCTACAGAATATGAAAGTCTGTTAACAATGGCCAGACTTTGCATGCAAAACTGTGTACATAACACATCAATCCAAACAGTTTACAGTATTTCCACCTATCCTCTGTGATGCTGTAGCATCCACACCTCAATAATGTCTTCTTCACAGGCCAGGAAAAGGGGCAAGGCCCACATGAAGGACTTAATTATAGCACTGTATTGCCATGCCATTGGCTAATTGAAAGGCAACCCAACTGGGAGCCACAGATTGGTGCACAGGCCATCACCTGTTCATGAGCATTACCTACAAAAGGCAAGCTGCTGCCTATGATAAACAGGTCTGACACTTTCTTCATGAAGACAGACTACAACTCTTTGCAACACTACAAGTGGATTTCTTCTGACAAAGGAGTACAGCACTATTCCAGGTATATCATACAATTAAGCATAAAAACAAAAAATGGCACAGGAGCAACGGCAACGTACTTAAATGGATTTAATAAAATTCAGACAGACAAAAGTTGCGGCAAAGTGCTGCGTCCACAACGAAGATAAAAGCAAAAAAAACCCAACAAGTTCAAATGAAGCGCTTTTCATCTGTAAGGTAAACAGACTTCTTCAGATAATAGCACAGCATGAAATCAAACCATTTACGTGTAATGCAATGGTCACATGATAAATATAAACCTATCATTAACACTTTAAATTCAGAACAGCTCTGACCTACTATTTTGAAAAAACGATGTACAAATATTTGCTCAAAGAACCATAACAGCCGCTTAATGCAAAGAAATAAAATATAAAAAATAATAAGGTACAAAGTTGTTAATACTTCCTACTTAATATTGTATCCATTAAAACCATTAAAAAACACATATTATTGCTCTAAGCAAACATACTACATTATGTACACATTGGAAACCTAAAGCGGAGCGAAGAAAAACAAAAACAAGAACAAAAACAAAAAGTCATGCTACTGAACAGATGGTACTAGTGTGTGTACACTGTCAGTACCATATTGTTTCTAAGCTTGTGGTAAAGTGAAAATCAGTGTCAGTGTTACATAACCAGTAAAGCATACTGCCTTACTAATGACAATTAATATGAATACCACAAGTACCAAAACTAGTATGCAACTTATGATAGGCTCATTAATATGACTTATAACCTGTTCTGAATACTAAACACTAAAAAATAGTTGTCATTCAAATAAGTAGTTTAACACCCTGGTCAGCATGGGATATAATGACTAGATAGTGGAACATGGGATATAATGACTAGATAGTGGTAATGGCTTCTTATTGTAATAGTAAATAGTAAGTACCTAAAATTGGTGGGTTAAAAAATGGTCTATTTATGGGTGAACTAGTTACCTAACTGTCAAGTGTAATCATACCTAACAGTAGTATAAACTGTGTTTTAATCTTTAGACACATCCTTTAAAGTGAAAGAAAAAAGTTTTAACCTTAACCTGACCATTTTTCTAGTTTGAATACATAGATTGATGAGAAAATTTCATTCAATCCTGATGTTCAACTTACATTACTATAAAGGTTAGTTACACGTGGTTAAGGTAAGGAAAAGATCCTAATCTTAACGTAGCCAATTTCTTAATTTTAATATACAAATTAATGAGTATAATACAATACATACAATTAAGCATGTAATGGAATGCAGATGGGGGGATGCAGTCATGGGAAACAGGAATTTAAACAGTAGGTCTCAAAAACATTTCATGGACTGACATGTTGCTATTAGTCTGCTGTCCAGCATTTACAGCCATCCCTGATGGTTCTGTCTGCAGTAACATAGATCACAGCTCTGGCCCCTGAGTCACCCTAGCAAGGGTCAGTTCACATATGACTACTGCCCAGCTATCTGGGATGTTGTAAATAATCATATATAATTTATGAATATTAATGTGATACATATGCTTGTCTTACAAATGTAAGAGAACTATATATGTTATGTGGATATTAAACAACTGTTGCAGAAGTATGTGTTATGTACTGAGCTCATACCTCTCAGCTGTCCAGATTTTTGCAGAATGGCCATGTTTGCCTTATATTTTTAGTCATATTCTCATGCAGTTCTGTTATTTCTGGCAAATCACTGGCAAATCATTAAAGACTGAAGTCATAAAGTAATAGCACAAATTTGAATATCAGACGTCATATCCTTCAGGAAAGTCATGCAAATGCAAAACCTGTTCTTCTATCAACTGTCAAAGTTTGTAAAAGCAATATTTAAAAAGTGTCACTATTTTTGGCCCTTTTTTCCCCCTTTCTTTTGTGCCTTTGTCCAGATGTCTTGCTCTAAGAGGTTGTGAGGTATGACTGATCTTCAAGAGTGTAACCACAGTGTACTGCAGTGGAAATGCACGGAAATGTATGTAAAGTATTACCTGTGCAAATTTGTGTGTTAATAGTAGAAAAGTAAAAAATAAGCTGAACTTGTTTTACGAATGTGTAATCTCAGTTTCAGTGCAGCAAGCAGGCATAGATGTCTACAGCTAGAGTTTTTTTTTATTGTCTTGAAACATAATTACTAGGCTGAAAACATAAAATGTGTAAGTGTGTTATGACTTCCAGTTCTACACAAACATCCGACAGATATGTACTTCTGACGCAGAGATGTTAAAAGGTATGTTAGTTGCTGTTAGCCAGGGAAGTGAAGGCAGGTGACAAAGACTGATGTAATCTGAGCTAACCCAGCACTAATGTTGGTTATTACTTTCAGACCAGTCTCAGAGAATGGCCTTTGCATGTTGTATATGTCTATGTATCTGACAACATCCAATAATCTGCATTTGCCTTGCTAATAGGTTCATAGGTGTGTACTAGGCTAATGGCTGTGGAGCCTTTACAAGCCTAGCCCCCAAAAAATTGCCGGGCACCATGCCACCCGATGTTAGTTCACATTGACCCTATCCGGTAGGGCAACTGGAATGACCCCTGGAGTGAACTTTCTGTTACCCATCCACTTGTCAAGATTTATCTTGAAGAGGGCCAGTGAGGTGCTCTGCTTGACATGAATGGTAAGCTTATTTCAGAGTATGGGCAGTCTTTGGGAGATGAACCTGTCCCTCCAGCATGTTCTGTTAATTGTGGCAATGAGGTTGTGATCTCTGGAGCGTGTGGCTTAGGGGGATTGGGATTTCTTTAGTTGTAGCATTTCAAGTAGGGCTGGGTCGGACATGGCTTTGTAAGTCAAGCAGAGATCACCTCTAAGTAGGCGATAAGAGACTGAGAACAGCTGAAGTTTTTTGAGTCTGTCCATGTAGGGCATATGTTTAAGGCCTAGAATCCTTTTTGTGAGGTACTTTTGAGTCACCTCCAGCTGTTGTAGGTGTCTGGTCAGGTACATATCAAATGGGGTATTATATTCAATGATTGTTCTAATGAGGGATGGGTAGATAGGGACGATGACCTCTTTCTTCCTTCCTGGATGCAAAACCTCTGCTTATAAGATGTGCCACATAGAAGGACTTTCTGACCACAGTGGCAATGTGGTGGTTGAAGGTGGGGTGGCTGTAGACCTGGATGCCGAGATCTCTTATGGCCCCTTCAGTGTTCAGTGGGCTCCCATCAATGTGATAATTCATGGGAACTGAGTTTTTTCCAACGGGGATGGTAACACATTTTTTGGCATTAAGCTTCAGGCCATGGTTCCGACACCAGTCATTTGTCTCAGAGAAGCCCTTTTGTAGGATGTCTGCATCACTTGGGGAGTTGGTAATGACTCCTAGCTTGCAGTCATCAGAAAACTTGATCAGTCAGAGTCCTTCTGTGTTGGCCTGGACTTCTGAGAAGTAGATGCCAAACAGGACAGGGCCCAAGACTGAGCCCTGTGAGACTCCACTCATGACTGGTCAACAGTCTGACTTGGAATCCACAACTTTCACTCTGTGGGTCCTGTCTGTGATCCAATTTGCAACCCACCTAGTGATGTAAGGATTGATGCCTAGTTTGGTGAGTTTATCAATTATACCTGAGTGGGGAATGATTTCAAAGCTTTGGCCAGGTCGAGATAGGCTGTATACACTGCTTTACCCTCATCCAAGGGCTTGGTGAATGCCTTGAAGAAGCCAACCAGGTTCAGCAGGCAGGATCTCCTCTTGACAAAGCCAAACTGTGTGGGTTCAAGAGTTTGGAGATTGCCTATATCTTTGTTAAGCAGGTACATGATGATGCACTCCATAGCTTTGCATACCAGACTCATCCGGCTAATGGGGAGATAGTTCCCAGGGTCTGTGGTTGTTCCCCCTTTAATAGTAAGGAACTAGGGAAAAGGTAAAATTGTTGACATATAAATGAGAATATAGTAACAATTAACTTTACTGTATTTATTTCAGTCTCTCCCGCAAAGTTGTCTTAAAATATTCCCAGTGAGTCTGACCTCTGTAGTTACTGCATTGATTATTGACTTGTTCCTTTATTAGTTATTATTAAACATCGTTAAACCTTGTAATTGTGGTTGGTCTGTATAGAACTAAGTAGGGTCTTAGATTACTTGCATATGTATATGGTGACACTGTATAGTCCACTCCAATACCCTTAGTCTTGGTCACATTTACCATTTGGATAATAGGCACATCACACAGTAGAATTCATCACCCTTTGGTAAGAGCCTTAGAGTAGCTGATACAGAGCTGGATTGTGGCAATCAGAACTACCTTTTAGTCTGGGCAGAAGAAACCATAGCTAGTAAACCTGTGCCAGCTTTTTGCAGGAATGTGTGTGTGTGTGATTTATAAATAAAATCTCTGTGTGCATCCGCTACTTGGACAGGGACACAAAGCACTGGTCGGACAGAGAGGGTGATGGAGGTTTTGGCTTGACTGCTCTGCTGAGATGTTAACAGTATAGCTGTGCCAGTGGAGAGTCTTACTGGGGATCTGGAGAGAGATGGCGAAACCATCTCCATACTGACTGTGATTTCTGTGAGCTCTGAAGGGTAGCTGTACTGCACTGTGTGCATACTCAACATCCTTCCGTTGAGTACATCCCTTATTGGTGCTAGTGGTGAGGATTGCCTCTCCTTGATTAATGGGCCAGTGCAAGGGCATCACACTGACCATGCATACTGGTAGACACCGCTGCCATATCACATCATGTACTGTCATTGAGCCCCTCTCAGTCTACCGATGTTGTACAGGATTATTTCACAGATTGTCCAGGTCTCCCTGACCATTCCTGATGTACACTGGGTAGGTCAGTGTGTACTCTACACCTGTATCTGATTGCTTGACACCTGGCTAGAATACCTGGTGAGTCCCTGCAGCAAAACAGCAGATTATAGGTACTAGTAGTGGAGGGATGCTGGATCTGGTTCAGCCACAGTGTGTACATACTGAGCATACAATGTAAGGGAATAGATACAGTACCAGATATTCATGTACCATTACTTTGTCCCCAGGGGTCTGGCATGTCATATACACATTCCCCAAACTCTGTGGACAACCATCACATATTGTCCAACTGGTGTCCAGAAATACATAGTTGTCTGTCAGGGGGGTCTACATCTATCAGGCATATGTACACATTCTGCAAACATCTGGGTACTGCAGATGTCAGACACCTATGAGGAGGTCATCCTACAACACATATGCACTGCTCTCTGTTATTGTGTGCCTCAGTTGTTTCAGGGATGTCCTTATGCACCTGTATTAGCACTCACCTATTTGTGGGATGTAGGCTGGATGACATGCTACTGTAACATTGCCCATAGAGGACACCCAGCAGTCAATGGCAGTGATGTGTGTGGACACAAAACACAGTCTGTCACATCAGTCAGGCCATTTGTGGTATTTCTGGTATCATACAAGTTTACTAGGCTATGGGCTCTGAGGAGCCATATGCCTAAGTCACATGTTAGCCCATGTGTGTAGGCAGCAGCTGATGTCCCCATCCAACAGGGACACAGGTGGTATCCCAAGAGTGTATGTGCTGTTAACCATCCAGTTGACTAGGTTACACCTGCAATGATGTAGGTAGCTACCCTGCCTGAAGTGGACAGGGTGCCCATTCCACCGAAGGGTGATTGTGTGGGACACACATCCGAGCAGCCAGCAAGGCCAGATCAGGTCACTTACAGTTGGAGGTTTTGTGTGTGTGTGTGTGTGTGTGTGTGTGTGTGTGTGTGTGTGTGTGTGTGTGTGTGTGTGTGTGTGAGTGTGTGTGTGTGTGTGAGTGTGTGTGTGTGTGTGTGTGTGTGTGTGTGTGTGTGTGTGTGTGTGTGTGTGTGTGTGTTTGTTAACAGAGTGGAGAATGATTTGCACTTGTGCAGCAGTCATAGCATGTGGAGTCTGTGATTGCCTGGCATGCCAGAATGAGGCCACTTCTTAGAAGAATGTATGAAACTGGGTAGAGGGTTGGCCTTATAGTCTATAGGTGTATGGTTGATGTTTTATGGCCTGCTATTCCCTGGTGGAGAACCTCTGTGATGTTCCCAGCTGCTGCATGTACTGTGTGATGTGAATGACAAACAGAGAATTATGCACATTAATGGTTCCCATTGGGGGGGACGTGAAACATCTGGATCAGGGGTCAATGCATGCTGTAATGGCAGTATGTTGCCAATACCCACACACAAACTGTGCTGCTAGATGGCAAGGGTATGATGTGGGTGTAAGTGGTGGATAGTGCTGGAAAAAGTAGATGTATAGGATCTGTACATAATGGTGGCCCATATATGTGGTACTGTGATGTGTTCTCCTGTTCATGTCTTTCAGGTGGAATGTACCAAAGACGGAACCCACCATTCTCAGAAGCAGAGACTACTGCAATCATTGATGCCCTCAGACTCCATCATCAGGTACTGTTGGGAAGGAGCCAACAAAACCAGTAGCAACGCACTGCCCTATGGGCAGAAGTGGTAGAAAATGTCAATAGTGTGAGCCACTGGTACAGGAGCTATGGACAGGTCTGACAGCATGCCACAGACCACATCCACAATGCACGACAAAGGGCTGCAGCTGTGACCAGGGACAGTGCTGGCACAGGTGGAGGGCCTGCTACTCAAGCACCATTCTCAGTCACTGATGAATTCCTTGCAAACCTTGGTTCAGCCACCACTTCCCAGGAAAGCATGAGTACATATGTCATGGAGGTGGGTGGCACAGATTCCACAGCCAAGGAGAGTCCAGGTAACGCCCCAGTGGGAATCACATTAATACTGCAGCATTCATAGTGGCAGCCTTTGCATATCTGTATGCATATGTCAGGTCAATCTGCTTTTGTGGATGGGGATTTATAATGCACACAGGTGCAAACATATTGTGAATGTCAGCAATCTGGGTTAGTATCACAGCTTGTAGTTTACATGTTCATAAATGCACAGATTATTCTGTACCACTGCCACATGTGTGTATGCTGACAGTAACTCTCCTCCAAACTCCATAGGTCCTTCTGGTGTGCCTGGGGAGCCTCAAGCTGAAGCTGGTGAGTGTGGTACTGTCATGTTGTGGCTCACCTATACCCAAGGCATGTTAAGGGCAGCCACTTTTCCATGTATTCAACTGTTAAGCTTAGCCATATTGCAATACGTGCATGTTTAATTGTGGTGAGGTTCAGTGCAGTGAATCACATTGTTCATCACAGGATCTGTAACATATTGGCATGTACTTTTGTGTAGGTGTAGCCATTGTGCTATACAGAGGTACATTAGTAGTGTTTACACAGGTGAACAGTGTATTAGGTGAAGGTCCATCACATACTCCCACTTCTCATGTATCTTACAGGTGTATAGTAGTAGCAACATTAACTGGACATAGCTGCACTGCATGATGTTGAGGGCCTGTCCAGAGTGTGCCTGTTGCGGTCTGATTGTGTGTCGTGCATGGCATCAGTCAGAAGGTGTGGTCTGTGTAATGCCTTTGTATCACCCCATGTGTGTGTGTGTGTGTGTGTGTGTGTGTGTGTGTGTGTGTGTGTGTGTGTGTGTGTGTGTGTGTATCAGCAAACATTGTAGTGCAGGACATCATTTACTTATGTTGTCTTCCCTCACAGGTGAATATGGGGGTTGGGGTCTCTCCCCCTCACAACCTAATGTCAGTGTCTCATCAGACTATGATGATGATAGTGGCCATAGTGAGACACAGGTGGGGTTGTTGGTGGCAGAATCTGTGCCATTGGTTGACATTCCACTTCCACCCCCAAGTCTCCACACATAGTCAGTATGCCCACACATACCCGGTCCCCAGCAGCCATAAATATCGGACAGTCAGAGAGTGGTGGCATCAAACAGGGAAGTGCTGTGACTATGGCATCTGTGACTGTAGACACTAGCCAGAGCCAGAGATCTGGCAAGGTCCCACACAGGAAGATTGACAAGGATTCTCGAAGGAGGATTGCTGCCCATCTAGCCCATCAGAGGTGTCACAGCACATCACCTGATGCATGTTTCAGTCCATCATGGAGGTACAGCAGATGGATGCTAATGGTCATGGATGCAACACTTCCTGGCATGCGTGACTCCCTCCATGGCATTGGTGATGACGTACGTCATTTAGCTGATGTTGTGGCTAGATGGTGGGGTGAGACATTGTCAGTCCTCAACCTTGCAATGTCTGTGCTTGAACATGTGGTGGAAGTAGGGCATTGGACACATGGGCATTGGCCAGCAACATCAGCTGAGAGCCCACGTGGCTGTGCACATTCACACTCTTGTAGTGGCAGTACCGCCAGCACTACTGAATGGAGGGTGCTGTCCACAGCATAACATAGCAAGCCATGGGCACATGGTCCTGGGTGGTCCTGTGAGGGATATGGACACAGAAGACAGTGGTCCCCATCAGGTCCTGGGCAAGGTGGTGCCAGTGACAGTCCTGGCAGGACCAGTTTCCATGTCCTGCAATGTATGGTCCGCAGCTGTCCAACATTCCCTCGTGTAGGGCTAGCTCATGGCTTGACTGTGTGCATACACACTCTCACACATCACTGTCATTTGCCGGTCACCATACACACACACACACACACACACACACACACACACACACAAACACACAGCTCCATTCCATGGCCCAGCTGACCACCACCCCTCCACACACACACACACACACACACACACAATGTCAACTGTATGGCACAGCCTAAGCCTTTGGCAACCCCACACCACACCCTGTGCATGTGATGATACCTGTGCCACATCCCTGTTATCCATACCATTGATGCAGAGACATGCTAATAATATGTCTGATGCACAGGGTGAATATAGTACAGGTAATGCCAGTGTGTAGTGTACTACTGTTATGCCGTGTAAGGTACTGTCTGCTGCCAATTGTCATGTGTACACATTGAGGTGTATGTACCTTTGTGCCATGATGCTTTATTTCTGTTAGTACTGCTGACTGACTGTTATGTCACAGAACTTATTCGTTTTTTGTTCCAGATATCTGTGTGTGTGTGTGTGTGTGTGTGTGTGTGTGTGTGTGTGTGTGTGTGTGTGTGTGTGTGTGTGTGTGTGTGTGTGTGTGTGTGTGTGTGTGTGTGTGTGTGTGTGTGTGTGTGTGTGTAGCTGCTGCCATTACCAAAGCCGAGTATGGCAGAGTGGAAACACAGAGACTTTTTCATCACCAAGATAAGGCTGTATATGTGCATGTTTACCTAGGTGTTTATATGTGCAACAGTGCGTGAACGACAATGGGGACAGACAGCGTAACCTTTCTTGCATACTGTTAACACAGCCAGCTAGCTTTCTTACATGTCACCTGGGTGTTCCGTAGGATCACATGTCCATAGATACAGAGGTGGTTACTAGAGTACTGGCCCTGGGTTCATAGGTTCATAGGTTGGTACTAGGCTATCGGCCCTAAGGTCTATACAAGCCTAGCCATAACAGTTCCCTGGCTATTACTTCCCACACTATTTACTTTCCTAGACCCCTGTCTAGCAGGGTGACTGACGTGATCCCCTGGGTAAACCCTTACAAGCCTAGCCATTACTTTATCCCCAACAGAATCATTTATCAATATCTGTTGCCCCTGGCATTGCTAGACACAGGTTGAACCCCAGGGACAGATGTTGTTTTTCCCATTCACTCAACCTTGATGCAGTTGATGAGGGTAGGCACGGTGGTGTGTTTGACATGTTTTAGAAGTGTAGTCCTGACACAGGGCAGCCTCTGGGAGCCAAACCTGACTCTTCAGCATGTGTTTTCATTATCTCATATGTGATGTAGGCCTCTCATGCCATTAATATGCACAGAGTTATATTCTCATATATGGGGAAATTGTTGAAGGACTGAGCCACAACATTGCCATATAGGCATGCAACAGATGCCTATGGACAACCTGACCGATAACCAGTGAGGCAGTACTGATTACAGGCTGTCTGCATGGAACAGGTGTTGAGGGCCATGGCTGACCTGTGTGTATGTTAACATAGCCTTTACAGTTTCTGCAGATGTCTGCATAGGTGCATAGCAGACCGGCCATGTTGCTAGTGTATTGTTGTACTGACCTAGGACTATTCAGAAGTACTGGCCACCATTTGTCTGGATGCAGTCCCTTTACCTATGGGGTGAACTGCATACAAGCATTTTCTCACCACTGTCACTACTTGCTGCCTGAAAGCAACATTGTTGGCATCCTGACTATCCATGTCTGTCATCACAGTCTGTGTGTTTATGGGGTTGGTGCTGATGTGGGGAATACTGGGACAATGTCCTTGCTGTATGCTATGCTGACACTGTTGTCTGCTTTCAACATGAGGCCAGGACCTTGGCACCATGCCATACCCACTGTATGGCCCATTGCAGTGAGATAACAGCAGTTTGTGGCTCAATGACAGTCTGCACAATACTTACAGTTGACACAGCCTTAAGCAGTACCTACATATGTGGGTGGTGCTAGTTAACATTCATACATATATACATGTGGGTCATTATGGGCAGCAGGTTGTCAGAGGTCCTTCACATCTACATATTTCACGTGCATAGGTGATACAGATTGTGGTTGCTACCTTATCAAATGTGGACTGTGGGACACGTCTTTTAAAAACGTGACAGTTGTGAGGACATACCATACCCACGGCAAGTGCAACACACAGGACTTCCTTTGTTGTGCTACTATAATACCATCTTTGTGTGACATTACCTTAGCTTATGCTATTTTTCATAACATTATGGTGCTTCTGATGTGCAATAACTGCTTTATGCAATTGGTAGACAACTTTATGAAATGTTTGTTGTCCTACACTCTTGGGACCTCTGTATTGTTTCAGTTGTCATCACAGGTCACACCTTGCCAAACATGGACTGCAACCTGCAGGGTGATACAGAAGGTGGCCATACCTTTGCCCTCTACATATAACCTGGCACTACACTGACTTGTCACAACCTCCTGTTTTACTAGGCAGTGTGCAGGTTACTCCGAGCTGTGTACTGTCCATATGTGTGGGCCTCTGTCCCTCCACTGTCCAGCTTTCCTGCAGTACCAAATATTGACTTTTGGACAGTGTGTACAACTCCTACCTTAGATGTAGCTGACATGCAAAGGAGTTGACACAGCGAATCTTGAACCACAGACCCTTTCAACCACAGTACTATACTTAAACTACTAAGCTACAACAGTCAACAGTAAGTGCTGTATTCCTGACAATATTAACCATGCACAAACATAGCACATTGACCTCTGCATATTGTGGACATGGAACAAGTTGGCAAGTTGATTTGGACAGCCATAGGAAGTGTGGCCTGCTGCTATTTCCCAGCAAACATAAATGTCACTGCATTTCTATGGGAACATGGGTGTGTTGGGGGGAGGGGGGCATACCTCTCAATTATACACATTTCCACAGACTGTCCAAATGTTTGCTTCATATTTTGGGTCCATTTAGCACAGTATTGTGGTTGTCTTGGAAAATACTGACATATCATTAAAGATTGAAGTTAGAAAGTAATGACCTGCATTTGAGTTTCAGATTCCTTACCCTTCAGAGGCTTAATGCAACAACAAGACCTGTTCTAATATCACTAAGTTTGTCAGAGCAATATTTCATAACTGTCCCTATTTGTGGGGCTTTGTCACAAATTCCTTTATGGATTTGTACAGATGACTTGCTGTGAGAGGCTGAGAGGTCTGTATGGGACTCCAACATTGACCTCCATGCATGTGGCCTATGACACCACAGTTTCTTAGTCCCCCACATATACTGCAGTGAGTTTTTGCAGCTTGGGGACTACTGTATATTCTGGGGCAGCTAGTATTTGGTGGACATTTCCTGTTGTCACACATAGCTGTCAGATGTCTGCTGCTATCCCAGTAGTCCACCCCATTCCCTTACATACATGCATGCAGCAATATCATGGATACGTTATTACAATCTACTACTCCACTCATTTGTTGTTAAGAAGACTGACTTACCTTGCTCCTGCAGTAGTTGTGAGGACAGTGTCTCAGGGCTGACTCTGTCAGAGGCACACAGTATATAGCCTATACATGGTAAGGAATAGGTAGTGTGATGTGTGATGCATTCTTTTTACTGTGTGTGAGAGTCAGAGTGAGGTGTCAGTGTATGTGCTATGAATTACCTCTTTACCAAGGCCAGGGCATACTGAGCATGTCTATGTCTGCCTACAGGGACAGGCTGAGGGGGTTCCTCCTCTGAGTCCCGCTTAGCCTGTGGGGACCTTGGCAATGGTTGGGGGCTGTGTCCCCCTTCCCTGTGATGTTCCTGTCACAGCTGTTTCTACAGGATCATATTGTGCAGCATGGCAGATACTATGAACATGTGTGCACATGTGGCTGGAGAGTACTACAGAGCTCCACCAGATATGTCAAGGCAGCGGAACCGTGACTTCATCAGCCCAGACACACACTCTACAATGTTCCTAGTTTGTGTGTGTGCCTCATTATGGTGTTCTTCAGTGGACGTGTGTGCATTTCTGATGTGTGTCATCATCCACCGTTCCAGTGTGTAACCAGCTTCCTCCACTAGATGGCTGTACAGGACGTCCACTATGGCAAATGCTTGGTACAGCTGTCAGGCGTGCCGTATGCGGAAGTCATGATAACTGCTAGTGCTGCCAGCACACACATTCATGATAATGCTCTGGGCATTGCACATGACCTGGCAGTTGACGGAGTGATAGCACTTGCGGTTGATGTATACTCTACCCTCCTCACTGGGTAGTGCTTTGATGTGCACATGAGTGCATTCTATGGCACCCAGTACCTCTGGGTCGTGCGGTAGATGGTGGAAGAGATGCATATTGCTGGTCCTCTCCTCATGGGTGTTGGGGAAATAAATGTGCTCACTGGCATGTGTTAGCATGACATCCAAGAACTGGGGGAGTACCCTATTAGCACATACCTGTGAGATCCCCATGATGTCCCCAGTAGGTCTTTGTAAAGTACCTGTAGCTAGTATTCTTAAGGCTACACATACCTTTGTTTCCACTGGGATGGGTTCCTCTCTATTCAATCTGGGTCTGAGGTGAGGGTGGCAGAGCTCAGTGATTTGCTGTAGTATGTCTCTGTCCACCCTGTAGCGCTCTACTATCTCAAGCTCATGTAGCCCCTGAAACGTTACCCTGGGCCTGAATACTCTTCTCCTCCTCAGTCTGGGCCGGTTGTCATCCTCATCCTCATCACTGCACTCAGCCTGTAGCATGTTGAGATGTAGCAAAGCAGCAGAAGCCCTTATCATTTTGTCAGTTAAAATTCCCAAGTGTGTACTCCAATGGTGAAGGGTATGTGGGAGAATCAGATTGAAGGGTGTCTGCATACTTTATACTGGTGTGCTGCAGATGCAGCCTGTATGATTGTCTGACTATGATATATCCCGCCTGCCAGCTACAGTAATGAGAGGTTTGAATGGCCCACTGTGAGTGGCAGAGGGATTATTAGTCATTTATAGTTGATTGCCTTTTCTCAATTATTTTCTTTTCTTTTTTTTTTCAATTTTCTCCACTTTTAAGCCCCGCCAACCTGTGGAGCTAGTGTAAACATTGCTGAGCAGAAAGGGCCCTCCCCTGCACAAGAGCATGCTCAGCATTTCTTTAACCGGCTAAGCACAGCTCAGCGGCCTCAGACACACACCCCTGCTTAGCTGTGCTTAGCTGAGTGCAAACAGGAGCTGCTAAGCTCCATTGTGCTTGCACAAACCCTGACACAGCCCCTTTTCATGTCAGCTGCCACATCTGCTGACACTACCACATTGTAGCCCCTACACATTGGGTCTATATTATATCCTCGAACACTTAAAAAAGCGAACACTGATTGATCAAACTTATTTTCGTGAAACTGCAAAATATCGAAGAAGCAGAAACTCAAATTTTTTCCTAGGGAAAGAATTCAGTTGTCTGTTTCTGTTGCTTCGGTATTTTCAGTGTTATGGTGGAAAGTTACCGGTCAGATTCAGGTAAGTGTGCGATTGTGTGGATGTGAATGTTAGGGTGATTTAGGTGAGTTAGGGTTAGGGCTCAGGTTAGGTGTGTGTGCGATTGAGTGGACATGAGGGTTAGGGCGGATTTAAGTGAGTTATGGTTAGGGAGCAGGTCAGGTGAGTATGTGATAGTGACTGACCTTAGGGTTAGGGTTTGGGTTAAGGTAAGTGGGTAGTTAGTGGTGTGTGCATAGTTTAGTGTAGGGTTAGGTATCAGATTTTAGGTGTATGTGTGTGGATTTCTGTTTGTTTGGTGTGCTTGTGTTGTGTGTATGTGTTTTGGATCAGCGATTTTTTTCCCTGGTAAAAAAATCGCTGATCTGACAGTTCGAGATTGTAAGCTTTTGCTTAAATTAGGTCGATCAATCAGCGTTCGCTTTTTTAAGCGTTCGATGATATAATATAGACCCTACACGTTTAGGTACCTGTGGACACTGTGGCCCATTTTGCTATTCAGGAAACTTAGCTCATTTACACAAACCTAAATGCGTATACCCTAGTTACTGCACTACACCAGAGCCTATGTCCTGCCATTGTATTACTCTGCCTATTAGCCATTATAATGAGAAACTTTAATATAGCTTTATATCTCATAGTTTAGTATTTTAATTTTTATTTTATGATCTATTCTTTTTGCATATCGCTTAAACGTGTCATATGTGTTAAAAATATTAATTTGATTTTTCATTAATTGCATCAGTTTTATATGCCAATGACCATAGTTTTGGCCATTGGCTTGCCTACTGCACCTAATAGATGCTTTTATTTGAGTTGTCACAACCCCTTTTTTACTTTTACATTCCGGTACATGGTTAGTATCCACATACATTTCTCCTGCAGACACGGCTCCTACACAGATGCCTGTCTGCTTTCTGGATCACAAATTCACCTCATTTGCATGTGTTTTAACAGAAAATGAGGTGATTTGCATTATGTGGTGACCTCCATGTCTGAACAGTGTTGGCAGGGTCATGCATGGCCCCAAACTTGTTTTCTGGATCACTCAGCCTCCTGATTTCGTGTTCAGGCCATGCCACTATTCCTACATGGAGAATTGCTCCGTGTAAGACTTATTGAATTACTCCCAGCATTTAATTTGATGTCAGAACATTTATTGCAGATTAGTGTATTATAACTTTGTAGGAAGGTCTGGCATTTGTATCTGTGTTAGCAGAAAAGGAAAATGTGTTCTGTTTGTGGAATTCTACCTCATGGTCCACCACAGCAGTAGAGATGGCACTTACAATAGTTTTTGATTTGCATTTCTTCTAATGCTACATTTTTAATATTTATTGATAATGCTGCAATGTATTACACAGTTAAAACTTGGTTATCTGCATTACAGAACTGCTATAGACTGTTGCTGATATCTGACTTTATTTATTTATTTATTTTTTGGGGGGTGGGGGTTGGTTCTCCTAAATTATGTGTAGTTTGTTTGTGTCTTTTGGCTTTTCCTGGTTAGGTGTTGCCACAGCAGAACTCCGGTCCGCTAATGATTGGCAGTTGATTTTTACATACCGGCTTACCAGGCCTGACGCACAACCTTCAATGAAGGTACACCCATTCACGCATGTATCCATGCAGAAGACGCTCTAGCTGAGAATCGAACCGGACAGCATCTTACCGTGAGGCGACAATGCTGTGTAGTCATGGAGAGAATTAACTTTTAAATAGAAAAAAGCAAAGTCACTCTGAAACCAGGCAATGCAAAACAAATTCTATGTTGTCACTTTGCTTTTTTGTTGATTTGTTTTGTTGGTTTGTAGCCATTTTGGTCTTTTATTAGAATTAACTTTTAAATTGTTGTGTACATGTCGGATGCATGTAGTCACACATAACTGAGATCACATCCTGTCTGTGTATTAAATATGTAATTAAATGCATCTGTTTTTTGCTTCATCCTAACATGGATATGGAATCCTAAATAATTCTACCCCACAAGCCACCATATACTGATCCAGAAAATGAGATCATTATTCTTTTCTCGTCATGAGAAGCAGATGTGAACAATCTGCCTGAGACAGGACATGGCAGCAGGTAGTCAATGTCATTAATGCCGTTGGAGGGCGTGGGAGAACATATTCCCAGATATGACTCTGGGCAAGTGATATGATAACCTATGCCCACAGTAGGATGGCTGCAATTGCTAAGGAACAGGTGACTATGTGGGTGGTTCTGCTGCTGAACCACAACTAACTGAAACAGAGGAGTTCTTGTCAATGTTAGAGATCCAGATAACCTAGCAGAGGGTTCCCGTAGAATCCTTGATGTTAGTGCAGATGTGGACGACAGACCCAGAGTGTCTCAAGCAGACCTTCCAGATATGCAAAATGCAAGTGTCATCATTATGTCTGTATATGCTTATATCTTAGATGTCTGATATATATATATATATATATATGTATATATATATATATATATATATATATATATATATATATATATATATATATATATATATATATATATTTATATATGGATCCCCTTCACTACACCGACACGCCACAAAGCCGACACCCAAAACACCGACACTAAAACACCGACAACTCACAAAACCGAACACCATAACACCAACACCCAAAACACCGACACACAAAACGCAAACTACACATTACACACAACTATACATGCACTAACCTTAACCCAAACCCTAACCCTAAGGTCCGACACAACCGCACACGTACCCTACCTGCACCCTAACCCTAACTCACTTAACCCACCCTTAAACATATAGTCCGTCACTATCGCACACTTACCCTACCCGTACCCTAACCCTAACTCACTTAACCCGCCCCTAAAACTACAGTCCCTCACTATCGTACACTTACCTGTCCACTTCCTAACACTAAATCCCTCACTATCGCACACTTACCGAGTCACGCTCCCACGTTGCCCATGTCGGTGTTTCGTCTGTCGGGATCGCACCTTGTCGATCATCTGCATCGTCGGTCTTCTCGTCTCCTTCTCTAGAGTGTCGGCCTTCTAGCGTGTCGGTGTAGTGAAGGGGACCCATATATATATATATATATATATATATATATATATATATATATATATATATATATATATATATATATAGACACACACACACACACACACACACACACACACACACACACACACACACACACACACACACAAAGAAAAAGAAAGAGTGATAACTGTGAGTCAGACTACAGCCATGCAGAAATGGTGGAGGGTGATTTTGGAAGGGAGATCCAACTGTTTACTACATTTTTGCATGAAAACATTTTTAACCTGCACTTGTGAATGGATTGCTCTCTTTTTCCTGTTTCATTTGCATTATAATACTTAGCAGACTTCCTTCCTTTCCATTTCTCACATACAGGAACGTCTGGATTAGAGGCTACCAGCCCACCTGCACATGGAAAGCACACATCTGGTTATTGTTATTACTGCATAAAAGGTAGAATCAAATAAAACACAAAGTCCAAAAAAGACCATTGATTTTTCAAAAAAACAAGTCAGGAACCAAGAGAATAGCTGCACTTTCTTTTATTACATTTCTTCTGGTAACTCGGCTAACAAGCCTTTAAGGAATAAAAATGTTATGCCATTGCAGCCTTTTTATATCCCACCAATGTTATGTGCAAATACATTTCATTCATTAAACTCTTAATTGATAAACATTACCACCCAAGCTTAAAGAGGTAACAACCTTAAGTGAAAGAAAAAACTAATAAATATTGAATTTACTGTGAAAAATACACTATAAAACTGCTCTATGAAATGTTCACTAATCCAATACATAATTAATAATATTTTTAATAACATTTCTTTGTATAAACCTATACTAAATTAATTTAAATTACTTAACTACCTTGCTACTTTCATTATTGCCTAACAGAATTCATGATCTGCCATTACCACTGCAACTCCACATACATAAAAATACATATATAAAAATATGCATGTCTAAACCCCCAGTAAACTAATAACTTAAGATAGATTGATTTCATAAAACATCCCAATTTATTTCTAAATTTAACCCACGTGGATGTAAGTTTCCTAGGTTAAGAGTAAGTTTAGTTTCCAGCTTTAATAACCTATGTATAAATTCTTCCCACCCCCACTTTATAAATTCCAAATGGTCTAGCCAGAACACTGAAGAAAAAATTATCCAAATTTCCCTCATGGACAGAACAGAAATGTTGGGCCACTGGGCTCTCTAATCTCAAGTTTCCAACTTCACCCACGTGTTCTAATATTCTCAACTTTACCTTTCTTTTCTTTTGCCCACTATACCACATTGTTGGTGTACATGCACACCCAATGATATAAATGACCCCACACGAATCACATTTAAATTCACTTTTTATCCAAAATTTCTTTCCATTGATAACCCATCTATTCACATTTTAAATTCTCTTACATACTTTGCACCTTTCACAAGGAAAGCCCCCAGTTTTTTTCCCCACAGAGATATGTGCCCTTTGATTCAGCAATTCCTTTAAATTGCTGAATCTGCCATATGAGAAGGTAACTCTCTTCGGGAATAATTTCCCTATCACCTCATCTCTGTAAATGACTGGCCATAATTTATTAACCAAATCCCTTATCGTATCTGCGAAAGGAAAGAACTTAGTTACATAAAACATAGGGTCCATTTCCTTTAAGTCTTTAACATAATGATCATTCCTGGAACCTTCTTGACAACATTTTTTACTTGGTATCCCTCTGACCTTGTCCATTACTGCCTGGATGTATATGTCCTTATAACTCCGCTTTAACAACTTGTTCTTTACCATAATAAACTCCTTTTCTAATACATTTTTATCAGATGTGTTTGTAAGGGTACCCTTGAATTCCTTGGTCTATATTATATCCTCGAACGCTTAAAAAAGCGAATGCTGATTGATCGACCTAATTTAAGCAAAAGCTTACAATCTCGAACTGTCAGATCAGCGATTTTTTCCCAGGGAAAAAAATCGCTGATCCAAAACAGATATACACAACACAAGCATACCAAACAAACAGAAATCCACACACATACACCTAAAATCTGATACCTAACCCTACACTAAACTATGCACACACCACTAACTACCCACTTACCTTAACTCAAACCCTAACCCTAAGGTCCGTCACTATCGCACACTCACCTCACCCGCTCCCTAACCCTAACTCACTTAAATCCGCTCTAACCCTCATGTCCACTCAATCGCGCACACACATAACCCGAGCCCTAACCCTAACTCATCTAAATCACCCTAACACTCACATCCACACAATCGCACACTTACCTGAATCCGACTGGTAACTTTCCACCATAACACTGAAAATACCGAAGCAACAGAAACGGTCAACCGAATTCTTTCCCTAGGAAAAAATTTGAGTTTCTGCTGCTTCGATATTTTGCAATTTCGCGAAAATAAGTTCGATCAATCAGCGTTCGCTTTTTTAAGCATTCGAGGATATAATATAGACCCAAATTCCCCATATGGTAAGGACTTTATCAAATGTAATGGATGAGAACTGCTAGCCTCTAAAAAGTTGTGGCAGCTGTTATTTTATGAAAAGGGCTATATTGTACCTTCCCATTCATATCTACATAAAATTCTACATCAAGATACTGCATAGTTCTATCACTAATTATGTATGCGAATTCCAAACCAAAAGAATTCTGACTTAAATTGGCCATAAAATTCCCAAATTCCTTTTGATCTCCCCTACACACAAATATTAAGTCATCAATAAAACGTTTAAACATAATCACATTGTTCCTAAAAAAACTTGTGGGGTAAATAAACATATTCTCAAAAAAAGCCATAAACAATATGGCATAAGAGGGGGCAAAAACTGCTCCCACTGCTGTCCCCTCCAACTGCAAGTAAAATGTTTGTTCGAAGACAAAATAATTGTGTGTAAGGGCATACTCCAACAACTGACAAACATAAGTAGTTCTTGGACCCTCACCCATCATTTTGAGAATTGCTTCTAAACCTTTCTCTATTCTGATATTTGTGTAAAGTGATTTAACATCCACTCACGCAAAATAATAATTAGAACTCCATTGAATCTCACCAATACATTCCAAAACATGTGCAGTAGTTTTGACATATGACTGAACCCTGGGGAGAAACACTTTAAGTTGGGAATCCAAAAAGATGCCAGTATCCTGCAAAAATGCTCCCACCCCAAAACTATTGATCTCCCAGGGGGTTTAATAAATGATTTATGCATCTTAGGAATTGCAAAAAAACTTTGCATCTTTTGGATTTTTAACATATAACTTTTTAACATCAGTCTGATTGAAAAAAAAACAGCCTTTCGCCTCTTTCCAATAACTCAATTAGGCCCTCAATAAACATGTTCAGTGGATTGGATTGCAATTTCTTACAAACTTTGTCATCTGACAACAATTCAAAAACCATGCTGTTATAATCGTCCCTTGTCATTACAACCCAATTACCCCCCCTTGTCTGCTTGTGTAAAAACATACTGTGCAGTTAAGCCCCGTAGCTGCTTTAAAGCCATCCACTGCTCTTTGCTTAAATTCCAAATACTTGAATTCCTAACAAAGTGATTGTAAGTAACTTCTATTTGTTTACACAATACAGTTTCAAACATGTTAACAGCTCCAGATATTTTGGGAGGTACAAAGGAAATTACAAATGGGAACTTTGGTACAACCAATTTACCATACCCACTTGCAAAATTATCATTACATTCATTCAAAAGGTCAGAGTCATTACTGATATCGAAGTCTGATGTGTTATCAAAATCCACGATCAGGTTATCATATACTGACATGTTTAGAAGTGAATCGTCCAACAGTTCATCACAACTCACTTCGGCTTCATTGCTGCTTTGCCCCTTGCTAGAAAAAAAGACCTGTAAATGCAGCTTCCTGCTGAATTTTTTAACGTCCTCCAATAAATCAGGAAGGGTAGGTAAAAATGTAGGGACAAACTTAGTGCCCTTCAAAAGGACACTTGTAGCTTCCTCTGAAATCTGGACATCAGATAATTTACAATGTTTAAATCCTTTTCTACAGATGGAACAGTAACAATACAGTCTGTGTAGTTGGATGAAAACGTAAGGTCTAGTGAATTCCTAACACTTAAGTCATTTTCTATACATAAAACTGGATACATACAGTCTGTGTAATTAGCTGAAAGCACAAGGTCTGAACATTTCTCAGTACTTAAATCATTTGCTGCAGAAGAAACAGGGAGCGCACCGTTTATGTAATTGACACTTACCGCACTCTGTTTGCGAGAACAGTCTAATTTATTTTTCCCTTTCCCTGAAATCTTTTGCCCCTTCCTCTACCACAAGCCTGGACATTGGACTCCTCCATTCCTTCGACCTGCAAAGGGCTATTGACTGCCTTATTCATATCTTCAAATGAAATGCTCTTCAGACCGTTGGACACCATTAGGGAAAATGTCATAGAGCAATTTTATAGTGTATTTTTCACAGTAAATTTAATATTTATTAGTTTTTTCTTTCACTTAAGGGTGTTACACCTTTAAGCTTGGGTGGTGATGTTTATCAATTAAAAGTTTAATGAATGAAATGTATTTGCACATAAAACTGGTGGGATATAAAAAGACTGCAATGGCATAACATTTTTATTCTTGAAGGCTTGTTAGCCTAGGTACCAGAAGAAGGGTAATAATAGAAAGTGCAGCTATTCGCTTGGTTCCTAACTTGTTTTTTGGAAAATCCATGGTCTTTTTTGGACTTTGTGTTTTATTTGTATATAAGGTAGAGTCAGGCCTATATGAGAGTAAAGTTTGGGCTACTTTAGTATCTTTTAGAGTTTAATACTCTTTTTGTATAACAAAAATATGTAATTGATTTTATTGTCTCTTTTTCTATTCGTTGTGTTTATTGCTGTTATCACAGTTGATTCTGAGAGTGGCATTGTGGAATTCCTACCACCTAATGTTGAGGTATTGGTAGCCTCTGATGATTGGTGATGAAGAGGCACAGTCTAGGAATACAGGGAATCAGTCTGACACTGAGGTTGTGGATCCCACATTCCCTGCCCATATTTTGGGCACAGTCAGGATGCCTACGCATTCCCATGACATGGAGTTCTTTGCTATAGAAAAGGTTGAGAGTGACACAGTTGATCAGGATAATGCTGTTACTCTGAATGTACAGCTGGTTGCTTCTTCCAGTAGCCATCACGTGGGTGTGTTGCCAGAGGAGGCCTGCTGTCCACTGTCATTCTGATTCTGGTGTGTCATCAAGTACCACCAGACGTACATGCAGGGCCATAGTGAAGGCACAGGCACATTCTTCCAGGGCCATGGAAGAGATAGGCGACTACTAAATGTTGTGCATTCTGATGTGAGTGACTCCTTGAACTGTGTGGACATCTCTTTGGACAGAATGAATGGCACACTGGATTGGGCAGCATATGGATAGAATGTATGTTGCGGTAGGATGGTTATCTCTGTAGCTGGAGAAACACTACATCTTCCGGTGTTAACAGACATGGCTGTACAAGGTTCCACTCACATCTTAACATTACATCTACTGCTCCAAACTCATCTAGCAGACATTGTTAACATTCATGTAGCACCTAGATTTCTAGCCAGGGCAGTGGAAGTAATAGTGGAAATCCTGGCAGAGGTGGTTCTCATGATCAGGAGTGACAATGTTGAATTGACTACTCTTCCATGCATGTCTCAGTCTTGTCCAAGTTGCCAGGATTTCGAGCTAGCACAGTGTTAATTGTGTTCATGCAGACACACACATAGAAAATAATTTACTTGCCCATAGCCCCTTACACACATGCAAGCTATCTAAACAGTACTGCTGAGTGCTGTACATCTGTTGTTACTGGCCCTGAACACTGGATACTCTGATAGGTACATGTCTCTTACTTTCACACACTCAATTTGTTGGTGTCAGCCTTGCCCTCCTACATGCCTCCACCCTTCATGAATGATGATCACTGTAGCCTGCCATTTGCACATGGCTCTGTGACTTAGGGTTGCATATATGTCTGATGCACACAGTGGACAGCTAACGCATCCTTATTCACAAGCTTGCATTTATCAACATGCATTGCAGAAGAAAAATTGTTTATGTCTTGGTCATACTGATTTGTGTATGATTGCTTCTATAATTGTTGATTCTCATTGGTTTTCAGATAGTATTGTCATTACAGCATTGTTGCTACTTGGTATGGTTGAGCAAATGAGGGTATATTTGACCTATTCCATGTTTTATAGATGGTGGCCAATTGAAATTCTTGATGCACAGTACTGCTTGTAATACTTAAGTGAATATAGCAAAATTCTGACAGAGGAGCTATATAACCAACATAACTGTCCTCAGACAAATGTTCTGCTTAGGGGCATATACATATTTCCATATGAGAGTGGCCATTTCTGTAACTTAGAAATGATAAAATTCTCCCACTGCTACAGTGAACTGTCTAGGAAGTTAAAGCAGGAAAACAACAACAGTGAGTTCACCTTGGCTGGCGTCCTACAAAGATATAAATGCAGCTCAAATAAGGTCCAACTATGAAAGAATGTACTAAAATCTATTTAATGTGAATACAACAAAAACCAAAAACAACGAAGCAGAATAAAAGTCCCTGGATAAACATACGATAAGTGCTTTCGATAAAATCTTCCTCAGATCATATACCTTTACAGGTTCCACACTTAATTGTCATTAGTGTAGGTATACACATTTTGTCCTTGGTGGTTGTCCTTGTCTGATACCATCAGAAAATAGCCATTACATGGATTAGTAAAGGTTGTAGCATTTGAAAGGCATCCCCTGCAGGTCTATGGAAAGTACCAGTAGCTAGTATACATAAAGCTAAATATACTTTTGTTTCCACTAGGATTGGTTCTCCCCAATTTCCCTGGGGCCTCAGGTGGGTGCAGCAGTGTTTGCATATTTCCAGTGTTTCCCTGTCCATCCTGGATCTCTCAACAATCTATGTGATATGCAATCCATGATGAGTCAAAAAGAGTCTTAACACCCTTCTTCTTCTTCTTGTCGAAAGTCTGAAGCAGCAGCATGCTGATTCAAAGCCTGTGACACATACAGCATAATCATAGCAGCAGCAACCCCTAACATCCTTTCTTCTAAATCTAATTATGCCTGTATCCCTGAGATTTGGTGTAAAAGGTAAAAGCCTACATTGAGTGCACACAATTGCTTTATAGCTTCCTGAATAGCTCCACCAGACTGATTGGTTAATATACATATACTTCAGCTCTTTATGATTTCATTAGCATATTCTACCATTTGTTTGACAGCTCTACATGCCACATAGAGCCACTTAATGAATACTAAATAGTGCACTATCGTGTAAATGTTAATAAATCCCCATCATCTATACTATTTCTCTGCATGCTGTTTCTGAGGGTGGCTAAAGGTAGGTCAAAGTAAAAAACCCTCCCCTACTGTCAAGTTGCTATCATATTATAATAACCCTTTCTTTTCTATCCATGTCATAATGATTGAGGTTGAACACAGGTTTACAGTATATAGCTGACAGGTGAGACAACCAAAGTCAAGATGAAAAATTGTCATTGGTCCCTTTGAAAAACCTAGCTGATAAGAGAGACCATCTGATAAATACAGCTTGCCCTAAGGCAATAGCATGTCGAAGCAGGCCGGATATAGCTGGCAAACCACTAAGAGAGGTATCTGCAAATGGTGATCAGTGAAAAGATTTAAAGTAGTGGGCCAAATTCATTAAGGTAATGTGACATGTATGCCTCTTTGTAGTATCTTCCCAAGTCCTCTAATATGAAGATGTACTACTCTGAGAGGGGCTTGTACAGTGGCTGTGCTGAATGATTATGAGGCATTCCAGGGGAGAAACATATAATAATTAGCCATGTCCTCTCTTCCCAGAGAACCACCTCCAAGAATGCATCTACATGGTCACCCCAACATACTGCTAAATTAAACATGGCTAAAAAGCAATTTTCAACTGTTTAACATGAACATAGCAAGGAAGGGGAACCACTTCATATAAGGGATTACTCTTTAAAGCAGCCATAATGGCTGCACCTGTAGTACAGGGATCAGGGGAGTGGAGTGATGCAGTGGACACCACGGCTTAGTCTTTTAAAGTGTCATAATGGTACCACTGGCAGTATGAGGATTGGGTAGGGGTGGAGGTTGCCCTAGACACCAGGGGTTATTCTTTAAAGTATAATGCCACCAACATCGTAAGATAAATCTCTGTAGAGGGGAACCACTAGACACCAGGGATGACTCAGTAAAGTTCCATACTGTGAACAGTAGTATTATGGGGTTTAGAGGGTAAAGAGATACACTAGGGCATCAGTGATAAAACAGTAGTGCTGTACTGGCAATGATGGCAGTGCAAGGATCGGAGGATGGGGAGATACACTGGTCTACAAGGGGTCTAATACATATGTGCTACAATGGCACTGAAACTATTATGGTTTTGGGGAACCATGAGAAGGCAGATAGGGAAAGAATAGGTACAGGGACTGTCGTGTGTGTGTGTGTGTGTGTGTGTGTGTGTGTGTGTGTGTGCGTGTGTGTGTATGCGTGAGTGAGAGGGGGGATTGCCAATGGCTACAAGATCATTGACTTGTGCATATATATATATATATATATATATATATATATATATATATGGATCCCCTTCACTACACCGACACGCCACAAAACCGACACCCAAAACACCGACACCAAAACACCGACAACACACAATACCGACAACTCACAAAACCGAACACCATAACACCAACACCCAAAACACCGACACACAAAACGTAAACTACACATTACACACAACTATACATGCACTAACCTTAACCCAAACCCTAACCCTAAGGTCCGACACAACTGCACACTTACCCTACCCACACCCTAACCCTAACTCACTTAACCCAACCCTAAACCTACAGTCCGTCAATATCGCACACATACCCTACTGCACCCTAACCCTAACTCACTTAACCCACCCTTAAACATATAGTCCATCACTATCGCACACTCACCCTACCCGCACCCTAACCCTAACTCACTTAACCCGCCCCTAAAACTACAGTCCCTCACTATCGTACACTTACCTCTCCACTCCCTAACACTAAATCCCTCACTATCGCACACTTGCCAAGTCGCGCTCCCAGGTTGCCCATGTCGGTGTTTCGTCTGCCGGGATCTCACCTTGTCAATCATCTGCGTCGTCGGTCTTCTCATCTCCTTCTCTAGAGTGTCGGCCTTCTAGAGTGTCGGTGTAGTGAAGGGGACCCATATATATATATATATATATATATATATATATATATATATATATATATATGTATATACACACACACACACACACACACACACACACACACACACAAAGAAAAAGAAAGAGTGATAACTGTGAGTCAGACTACAGCCATGCAGAAATGGTGGAGGGTGATTTTGGAAGGGAGTTCCAACTGTTTACTACATTTTTGCATGAAAACATTTTTAACTTGCACTTGTGAATGGATTGCTCTCTTTTTCCTGTTTCATTTGCATTATAATACTTAGCAGACTTCCTTCCTTTCCATTTCTCACATACAGGAACGTCTGGATTAGAGGCTACCAGCCCACCTGCACATGGAAAGCACACATCTGGTTATTGTTATTACTATATAAAAGGTAGAATCAAATAAAACACAAAGTCCAGAAAAGACCATTGATTTTTCAAAAAACAAGTCAGGAACCAAGAGAATAGCTGCACTTTCTTTTATTACATTTCTTCTGGTAACTTGGCTAACAAGCCTTTAAGGAATAACAATGTTATGCCATTGCAGCCTTTTTATATCCCACCAATGTTATGAGCAAATACATTTCATTCATTAAACTCTTAATTGATAAACATTACCACCCAAGCTTAAAGAGGTAACAACCTTAAGTGAAAGAAAAAACTAATAAATATTGAATTTACTTTGAAAAATACACTATAAAATTGCTCTGTGAAATGTTCACTAATCCAATACATAATTAATAATATTTTTAATAACATTTCTTTGTTTAAACCTATACTAAATTAATTTATATTACTTAACTACCTTGCTACTTTCATTATTGCCTAACAGAATTTATGATCTGCCATTACCACTGCAACTACACATACATAAATATACATATACAAAAATATGCATGTCTAAACACCCAGTAAACTAATAACTTAAGATAGATTGATTTCATAAAACATCCCAATTTATTTCTAAATTCATCCCACGTGGATGTAAGTTTCCTAGGTTAAGAGTAAGTTTAGTTTCCAGCTTTAATAACCTATGTATAAATTCTTCCCACCCCCAATTTATAAATTCCAAATGGTCTAGCCAGAACACTGAAGAAAAAATTATCCAAATTTCCCTCATGGACAGAACAGAAATGTTGGGCCACTGGGCTCTCTAATCTCAAGTTTCCAACTTCACCCACGTGTTCTAATATTCTCAACTTTACCTTTCTTTTCTTTTGCCCACTATACCACATTGTTGGTGTACATCCACACCCAATGATATAAATGACCCCACACGAATCACATTTAAATTCACTTTTTATCCAAAATTTCTTTCCATTGATAACCCATCCATTCACATTTTAAATTTTCTTACATACTTTGCACCTTTCACAAGGAAAGCCCCCAGTTTTTTTCCCCACAGTGTTCTGTGCCCTTTGATTCAGCATTCCTTTAAATTGCTGAATCTGCCATATGAGAAGGTAACTCTCTTCGGGAATAATTTCCCTATCACCTCAACTCTGTAAATCACTGGCCGTAATTTATTAACCAAATCCCTTATCATATCTGCGAAAGGAGAGAACTTAGTTACATAAAACACAGGGTCCATTTCCTTTAAGTCTTTAACATAATGATCATTCCTGGAACCTTCTTGACAAAATTTTTTACTTGGTATTCCTCTGAACTTGTCCATTACTGCCTGGATGTATATGTCCTTATAACTCCGCTTTAACAACCTGTTCTTTACCATAATAAACTCCTTTTCTAATACATTTTTATCAGATGTGTTTGTAAGGGTACCCTTGAATTCCCGGGTCTATATTAGATCCTCGAATGCTTAAAAAAGCGAATGCTGATTGATCGACCTAATTTAAGTGAAAGCTTACAATCTCGAACTGTCAGATCAGCGATTTTTTTCCTAGGGAAAAAAATCGCTGATCCAAAACTATTACACACAACACAAGTACACCAAACAAGCAGAAATCCACACACATACACCTAAAATCTGATGCCTAACCCTACACTAAACTATGCACACACCACTAACTACCCACTTACCTTAACTCAAACCCTAACCCTAAGGTCCGTCACTATCGCACACTCACCTCACCCACTCCCTAACCCTAACTGACTTAAATCCACCCTAACCCTCATGTCAACTCAATCGCACACACACCTAACCCGAGCCCTAACACTAACTCACCTAAATCACCCTAACACTCACATCCACACAATCGCACACTTACCTGAATCTGACCGGTAACTTTTCACCATAACACTGAAAATATGTAAGCAACAGAAACGGACAACCGAATTCTTTCCCTAGGAAAAAATTCGAGTTTCTGCTGCTTCAATATTTTGCGGTTTCGCAAAAATAAGTTCGATCAATCAGCATTCGCTTTTTTTAAGCGTTCGAGGATATAATATAGACCCGAATTCCCCATATGGTAAGGACTTTATCAAATGTAATGGATGAGAACTGCTAGCCTCTAAAAAGTTGTGGCAGCTGTTATTTTATGAAAACGGCTATATTGTACCTTCCCATTCTTATCCACATAAAATTCTACATCAAGATACTGCATAATTCTATCACTAATTCTGTATGCGAATTCCAAACCAAAAGAATTCTGACTTAAACTGGCCGTAAAATTCCAAAATTCATTTTGATCTCCCCTACACACAAATATTAAGTCATCAATAAAACGTTTAAACATAATCACATTGTTCCTAAAAAAACTTGTGGGGTAAATAAACATATTCTCAAAAAAAGCTATAAACAATATGGCATAAGAGGGGGCAAAAACTGCTCCCACTGCTGTCCCCTCCAACTGCAAGTAAAATGTTTGTTTGAAGACAAAATAATTGTGTGTAAGGGCATACTCCAACAACTGACAAACATAAGTAGTTTTTGGACCCTCACCCATCATTTTGACAATTGCTTCTAAATCTTTCTCTATTCTGATATTTGTGTAAAGTGGTTTAACATCCACTCACGCAAAATAATAATTAGAACTCCATTGAATCTCACCAATACATTCCAAAACATGTGCAGTATTTTTGACATATGACTGAACCCTGGGGAGAAACACCTTAAGTTGGGAATCCAAAAAGATGCCAGTATCCTGCAAAAATGCTCCCACCCCAAAACTATTGATCTCCCAGGGGGTTTAATAAATGATTTATGCATCTTAGGAATTGCAAAAAAACTTTGCATCTTTTGGATTTTTAACATATAACTTTTTAACATCAGTCTGATTGAAAAAAAACAGCCTTTCGCCTCTTTCCAATAACTCAATTAGGCCCTCAATAAACATGTTCAGTGGATTGGATTGCAATTTCTTACAAACTTTGTCATCTGACAACAATTCAAAAACCATGCTGTTATAATCGTCCCTTGTCATTACAACCCAATTACCCCCCCTTGTCTGCTTGTGTAAAAACATACTGTGCAGTTAAGCCCCATAGCTGCTTTAAAGCCATCCACTGCTCTTTGCTTAAATTCCAAATACTTGAATTCCTAACAAAGTGATTGTAAGTAACTTCTATTTGTTTACACAATACAGTTTCAAACATGTTAGCTCCAGATATTTTGGGAGGTACAAAGGAACTTACAAATGGGAACTTTGGTACAACCAATTTACCATACCCACTTGCAAAATTATCATTACATTCATTCAAAAGGTCAGAGTCATTACTGATATCCAAGTCTGATGTGTTATCAAAATCCACGATCAGGTTATCATATACTGACATGTTTAGAAGTGAATCATTCAACAGTTCATCACAACTCACTTCAGCTTCATTGCTGCTTTGCCCCTTGCTAGAAAAAAAGACCTTTAAATGTAGCTTCCTGCTGAATTTTTTAACCTCCTCCAATAAATCAGGAAGGGTAGGTAAAAATGTAGGGACAAACTTAGTGCCCTTCAAAAGGACACTTGTAGCTTCCTCTGAAAGCTGGACGTCAGATAATTTACAATGTTTAAATCCTTTTCTACAGATGGAACAGTAACAATACAGTCTGTGTAGTTGGATGAAAACGTAAGGTCTAGTGAATTCCTAACACTTAAGTCATTTTCTATACATAAAACTGGATACATACAGTCTGTGTAATTAGCTGAAAGCACAAGGTCTGAACATTTCTCAGTACTTAAATAATTTGCTGCAGAAGAAACAGGGAGCGCACCGTTTATGTAATTGACACTTACCGCACTCTGTTCGCGAGAACAGACTAATTTATTTTTCCCTTTCCCTGAAATCTTTTGCCCCTTCCTCTACCACAAGCCTGGACATTGGACTCCTCCATTCCTTCGACCTGCAAAGGGCTATTGACTGCCTTATTCATATCTTCAAATGAAATGCTCTTCAGACCGTTGGACACCATTAGGGAAAATGTCATAGAGCAATTTTATAGTGTATTTTTCACAGTAAATTTAATATTTATTAGTTTTTTCTTTCACTTAAGGGTGTTACACCTTTAAGCTTGGGTGGTGATGTTTATCAATTAAAAGTTTAATGAATGAAATGTATTTGCACATAAAACTGGTGGGATATAAAAAGACTGCAATGGCATAACATTTTTATTCTTGAAGGCTTGTTAGCCTAGGTACCAGAAGAAGGGTAATAATAGAAAGTGCAGCTATTCGCTTGGTTCCTAACTTGTTTTTTGGAAAATCCATGGTCTTTTTTGGACTTTGTGTTTTATTTGTATATAAGGTAGAGTCAGGCCTATATGAGAGTAACATTTGGGCTACTTTAGTATCTTTTAGAGTTTAATACTCTTTTTGTATAAGGAAAATATGTAATTGATTTTATTGTCTCTTTTTCTATTCGTTGTGTTTATTGCTGTTATCACAGTTGATTCTGAGAGTGGCATTGTGGAATTCCTACCACCTAATGTTGGGGTATTGGTAGCCTCTGATGATTGGTGATGAAGAGGCACAGTCTAGGAATACAGGGAATCAGTCTGACACTGAGGTTCTGGATCCCACATTCCCTGCCCATATTTTGGGCACAGTCAGGATGCCTACGCATTCCCATGATATGGAGGTCTTTGCTATAGAAAAGGTTGAGAGTGACACAGTTGATCAGGGTAATGCTGTTACTCTGAATGTACAGCTGGTTGCTTCTTCCAGTAGCCATCACATGGGTGTGGTGCCAGAGGAGGCCTGCTGTTCACTGTCGTTCTGATGCTGGTGTGTCATCAAGTACCACCAGACATACATGCAGGGCCATAGTGAAGGCACAGGCACATTCTTCCAGGGCCATAGAAGAGATAGGAGACTACTAAATGTTGTGCATTCATATGTGAGTGACTCCTTGAACTGTGTGGACATCTCTTTGGACAGAATGAATGGCACGCTGGATTGGGCAGCATATGGATAGAATGTATGTTGCGGTAGGATGGTTATCTCTGTAGCTGGAGAAACACTACATCTTCCGGTGTTAACAGACATGGCTATACAAGATTCCACTCACATCTTAACATTACATCTACTGCTCCGAACTCATCTAGCAGACATTGTTAACATTCATGTAGCACCTAGATTTCTAGCCAGGGCAGTGGAAGTAATAGTGGAAATCCTGGCAGAGGTGGTTCTCATGATCAGGAGTGACAATGTTGAATTGACTACTCTTCCATGCATGTCTCAGTCCTGTCCAAGTTGCCAGGATTTCGAGCTAGCACAGTGTTAATTGTGTTCATGCAGACACACACATAGAAAAGAATGTACTTGCCCATAGCCCCTTACACACATGCAAGCTATCTAAACAGTACGGCTGAGTGCTGTACATCTGTTGTTACTGGCTCTGAACACTGGATACTCTGATAGGTACATGTCTCTTACTTTCACACACTCAATTTGTTGGTGTCAGCCTTGCCCTCCTACATGCCTCCACCCTTCATGAATGATGATCACTGTAGCCTGCCATTTGCACATGTCTCTGTGACTTAGGGTTGCATATATGTCTGATGCACACAGTGGACAGCTAATGCAACCTTATTTACAAGCTTGCATTTATCAACATGCATTGCAGAAGACAAATTGTTTATGTCTTGGTCATACTGATTTGTGTATGATTGCTTCTATAATTGTTGATTCTCATTGGTTTTCAGATAGTATTGTCATTACAGCATTGTTGCTACTTGGTATGGTTGAGCAAATGAGGGTATATTTGACCTATTCCATGTTTTATAGATGGTGGCCAATTGAAATTCTTGATGCACAGTATTGCTTGTAATACTTAAGTGAATATAGCAAAATTCTGACAGAGGAGATATATAACCGACATAACTGTCCTCAGACAAATGTTCTGCTTAGGGGCATATACATATTTCCATATGAGAGTGGCCATTTCTGTAAGTTAGAAATGATAAAATTCTCCCACTGCTACAGTGAACTGTCTAGGAAGTTAAAGCAGGAAAACAACGACAGTGAGTTTACCTTGGCTGGCATCCTACAAAGGTATAAATGTGGCTCAAATAAGGTCCAAGTACGAATGAATGTACTAAAATCTATTTAATGCGAATAAAACAAAAACCAAAAACAACAAAGCAGAATAAAAGTCCCTGGATAAACATACGATAAGCGCTTTCGATAAAATCTTCCTCAGATCGTATACCTTTACAGGTTCCACACTTAATTGTCATTAGTGTAGGTATACACATTTTGTCCTTGGTGGTTGTCCTTGTCTGATGCCATCAGAACATAGCCATTACATGGATAAGTAAAGGTTGTAGCATTTGAAAGGCATCCCCTGCAGGTCTATGGAAAGTACCAGTAGCTAGCATACATAAAGCTAAATATACTTTTGTTTCCACTAGGATTGGTTCTCCCCAATTTCCCTGGGGCCTCAGGTGGGTGCAGCAGTGTTTGCATATTTCCAGTGTTTCCCTGTCCATCCTGGATCTCTCAACAATCTATGTGATATGCAATCCATGATGAGTCAAAAAGAGTCTTAACACCCTTCTTCTTCTTCTTGTCGAAAGTCTGCAGCAGCAGCATGCTGATTCAAAGCCTGTGACACATACAGCATAATCATAGCAGCAGCAAGCCCTAACATCCTTTCTTCTAAATGTAATTATGCCTGTATCCCTGAGATTTGGTGTAAAAGGTAAAAACCTACATTGAGTGCACACAATTGCTTTATAGCTTCCTGAACAGCTCCACCATACTGATTGGTTAATGTACATATACTTCAGCTCTTTATGATTTCATTAGCATATTCTACCATTTGTTTGACAGCTCTACATGCCACATTAACGAATACTAAATAGTGCATTTTAGTGTAAATGTTAATAAATCCCCATCATCTGCACTATTTCTCTGCATGCTGTTTCTGAGGGTGGCTAAAGGTAGGTCAAAGTAAAAAACCCTCCCCTATTGTCAAGTTGCTATCATATTATAATAACCCTTTCTTTTCTATCCATGTCATAATGATTGAGGTTGAACACAGGTTTACAGTATATAGCTGACAGGTGAGACAACCAAAGTCAAGATGAAAAATTGTCATTGGTCCCTTTGAAAAACCTAGCTGATAAGAGAGACCATCTGATAAATACAGCTTGCCCTAAGGCAATAGCATGTCGAAGCAGGCTGGATATAGCTGGCAAACCACTAAGAGAGGTATCTGCAAATGGTGATCTGTGAAAAGATTTAAAGTAGTAGGCCAAATTCATTAAGGTAATGTGACATGTATGCCTCTTTGTAGTATCTTCCCAAGTCCTCTAATATGAAGATGTACAACTCTGGGAGGGGCTGGTACAGTGGCTGTGCTGAATGATTATGAGGCATTCCAGGGGGAGAAACATATAATAATTAGCCATGTCCTCTCTTCCCAGAGAACCACCTCCAAGAATGCATCTACATGGTCACCCCAACACGCTGCTAAATTAAACATGGCTAAAAAGCAATTTTCAACTGTTTAACATGAACATAGCAAGGAAGGGGAACCACTTCATATAAGGGATTACTCTTTAAAGCAGCCATAATGGCTGCACCTGTAGTACAGGGATCAGGGGAGTGGAGTGATGCAGTGGACACCACGGCTTAGTCTTTTAAAGTGTCATAATGGTACCACTGGTAGTATGAGGATTGGGTAGGGGTGGAGGTTGCCCTAGACACCAGGAGTTATTCCTTTAAGTATAATGCCACCAACATCATAAGATAAATCTCTGTAGAGGGGAACCACTACACACCAGGGATGACTCAGTAAAGTTCCATACTGTGAACAGTAGTATTATGGGGTTCAGAGGGTAAAGAGATACACTAGGGCATCAGTGATAAAACAGTAGTGCTGTACTGGCAATGATGGCAGTGCAAGGATCAGAGGATGGGGAGATACACTGGTCTACAAGGGGTCTAATACATATGTGCTACAATAGCACTCAAACTATTATGGTTTTGGGGAACCATGAGAAGGCAGATAGGGAAAGAATAGGTACAGGGACTGTGGTGTGTGTGTGTGTGTGTGTGTGTGTGTGTGTGTGTGTGTGTGTGTGTGTGTGTGTGTGTGTGTGTGTGTGTGTGTGTGTGTGTATGCGTGCGTGAGAGGGGGGATTGCCAATGGCTACAAGATCATTGACTTGTGCATCACTGTAGAAATCATTAATTATTTGTACATCACTATAGAAAATGCTATTCAGTTTTGCATTAATGATGTCTTTCTCCATCACAGTTACCATGTCTCTGATTTGCAAATGGGCATGTTGTGGGAGAAGAGTCTTTCTAGCATGATCAGTGGCCTGTGCTAGGCACTTTAATGCATTTCTGGAAGTGTCTTCCACCAAAATGTGTTTTGGCTATATAGACAGGATGCACAGTAAATCAATATGTTTCAGATCTTTTTATTTATTTTTATTTTTATTTATATTTTGGTTACAGGGTAGAGCACTAATGACAGCATGACGAAATGCAGGTTCAGCTAGGGTAACATTTAAAATAGTATCAACAGAAAATGTTACAATTGCAAATAGTGTAACAAAACGAGAAAGCAAGCAAGTCGCAAAAAGACATACTGTGCTTTAACTTCACATTATGTTGAATTGTACATGTTACAACCAGACGCGAAACCAGAGGAACAGCAAGAAAACAGCGAGCAGCATGTTTAGCTTTGGAAATTGCAGGGGCTAATTAAAGCATTTAGATAAAGCATGGGAATTAATGGTATAGATGTAGAGTTCAATGAGACTGAGGGACTGAGAAAGATAAACATTGTAAACAAGATGAGAGTGAGAAAAGACAAAGAGAGACTATGTACGTATTTGCAAGAAGCAGAAACCCAGTGGCAGCCAACAGGTTAGCAGTATAAATAGACTGATATGAGAGAAAATTAATCTAGTGCAGAGTAGTGTTGAAGTGATAAGCCCTGAATTTGTATTGCTCAAACAGATACTATTTGATTTGAGTCCTGAACTTAGCATTGTTAGTGTGCTTGGTGAAACAGTGAGGAAGGAATTGTTACAGTTTTGGAGAAGTACAGAGAAACAAGTGTCAGAATTATATAGTTTAGTAGATGAGATGTGGAGGCTAGGTACTTCTTTTCCCTGGCTTCTGTTGCTGTAGACTGGGGTGGCAGTGATTAGTTTTACCACATGTAGAGAAGTGATCATTATGATGGAGTAATTTAAATAGCTGGAATCCAGAAGTAGGTTAGATCTAGCTTGTACTGACTTGTTCTTAGCCTTTGAAAGAATTGATATGACTGTATAATACTAGAATAGAAAGTGGAATGAGACTGGACTAAACGTCTTTATTTGTTAATTACCCAGAACTGTGCTCAACAGCTGACAGTCTCCTTTATTTATTTATTTTATAGTTGTTGACTGTGTTTGTCTGACTGGGCTACAAATATCCATTTTCAGTGAAGGCAAGAGGAGAAAAGCTCCAACGGAAAATAGAAATTTTACATATTGAAAACATATAGAAATACATTCATTAGTACCACAAATTACTGCATTACAGTGCCACATATTACATTCATCAGTACCTCATATTATTGCATTACAGTGTCATACATTAAACTGTGGGAAGTGAAATACATAGAAATACATTCATCAGAGGAATACATTCATAATTACATATTATATACATAATAGTGCAATAGTTACATAGCTGAAATATTTTACTAGTTATGTTTGTACAGTGATGTACCAAGAGGAGAAGATAAAGTAGTAAGTTTGTTTATTGAAGGGAAGGAAGAGAGAAGAGAAGTAGAAGGTTATAGGGGAGTGTTTACGGGGGACAATTACATTGTCAAGTCCATTTTTCATGAAGGTATTTTTTGTAGCGGTTTTGAATTGATTGGGATGTTCAAGGGATCATATATCTAGTGGTAGGCTATTCCAGGCCTTGGAAGGGTTAAAGCTATAGTCTAGGTTACTCATTTTGATACTTGGTTTGTAGATTTTTAGTAGGCCTTGTTCAGAACTGCTGAGTAATCTAGTGGGTAGGTAATGAGAGATTAGAGATGAAATAGTTGGACAGAAAGAGGGTTTGTAGAGAATGGAATGAATAATTTGAAACTGATTATAGCGAAGCAGGTTAGGTAATTCTAGCCAATTTAGTTCTTTTAGTGAGAGACAGTGATGGGACTTGTAAGAATTTTGGGGAGCAAATCTGGCAATCCTGTTATAAGTTGTTTCTAATGTGTTTAGTAATCTAGTGTTGAGGCTGATGAGAATTTGGGAGCTATAAAATAAAGTGGGTAAGGGATAGACATTTGAAAGGGTTAGTTTTGCTGCTTTGGTAAGATATTTTTTTGTTTCTACAGAGGAGACCTAGCTTGAGATGTGTTTTTCGGATGCAATTATTGACTTGTAAATCAAAGGTTAGTCTATCATCAATAGTAACACCTAAGAGTTTTGTACTGGTGTCCACCTGTATTTGAGTATTATTTTGTGACAGCATGGAGAAGGAAGACTTTATGTGGTTAAGGTTTTTAGGGAGAAAGAGTAGTAATTTGGTTTTCTTTGGATTTAGGGTAAGTTGGTTTTCAAATAGCCAGTTTTCTATAGAGTTAAAAAGAGGACTGTGTGTCTGATTTTAGTTGAGTTGGTGATTCAGCAATAGTGGTGTGTAGAATCATCTGCATATTGTATCAGTAAGGATCCAGGACAGGAAGAGTAGAGAAGGTTGGTAAAGATGTTAAAAAGAAGTGACCTAAGGATGGAGTCTTGTGGAACACCCATTTTAACATGAAGAAGAGGGAGAAAGCTGAGAGCCATTTGACTGATTGGAGTCTATCAGAGAGATAGTTGTTAAACCAAGATATGGTGGATGGAGAGAAGTGTACATTTGCTAGTTTAAGGAGAAGAAGTTTATGAGAGACTGTATCAAAGGCTTTAGAGAGGTCAATGAAGAGACAGGAAATAAGTTTGCTATTGTCTCTAGCTAGTGATACAGAGTTTAGGAAAGACAGGAGAGCTGTTGTAGTGCTGTGCATGAGACAAAAGCCATGTTGGGTAGGTGTGAGTAAATTTTCTTGCAGAAGGTATTGTAAGACTTGATTGTGCATACATTTGTCCATAATTTTGGAGAGTGGTGACAGTATGGCTATGGGTATAAAATTAGTTATATCTGTGGTGTTTCCTCCTTTGTGTATTGGAAGGGTATAAAATTGCTTCCAGATGGTAGGGACTGTGGATTCCATAATAGAGTGGTTTATTAGAATAGAAACTGGGAAAGCAAGAACATCAGCAGTAGCCTGAAGGAATGCTTAGGGAATGTTGTCTATGGATGTGGAGCAAGGTTTTAATTTAGATAGTAGAGTTTTAATATAGTTAGTGGAGACAGGTTTGAGGGAGAAGGTACTGGTAAGGTTACTACTGATGGAAGAGTTTGAGCTATTAGGTCTATTATTGTTGGTGGGATGGTTTGTGTCTTGATTTAGTAATTTGGATATTGAGTCTATAAAGCAGTTGTTAAATATGGGGGCAGTTTCCTCATGTGTTTTGTCAGGATGAGGGTTAGGGGGGGCTTGCGTATCTGGGTGTAGTATTTTATATAGAGAGTGCCAGAACTTTATGGAGCAAATCTTCTTGTACTTTTCACAATAAAGTCTGCAAATATTATTATGTACAGTGGAGGTAGATGTCGACAATAGCCAAATCAAATTTTAATGTCTGTAGCATGTGCACTCATTCTACTGTCCATAAATTCTGTACTTGGAATTTAATGATTACTGTCTCCAATAACAGTGCTGATAATTATGTACATAGTTTCTGGCCATATATTCTGATCCTGCTGAATGCTATCATTAATATTCTGGAACATTGGATATTTGACCTAACTTCTGCATCTACTCAAGTGTCTGTACTGCCTTGTGAGGACTGCACTGCAATGACTTTCTGCATATCAGTCCAAACGAAACTAACTTAACTGTCTGTAAAGTATTTCCTAATTATACCAAAACCCTGTAAAGTTTTACTTGCCTCTTTAGTCTTGGTTTCCAAGCCTTGTAGCATACAAGCAAGATGCGTTTGTACTTAAATATACAGCACATTCTGTTCAAGTGCTTTTATTGAAACTGTATGCAAATTGTGAAACCTGGTTTAATATGGCTGCATTTGTAGACTTATGCAAAGGGAATACTGTATTTTCGTATATTTAATTTATATCTGATCTAACAATCTTCTTTGTGATACTGCCTTTGAAACAGTGAGCAATAAAACTGTAAGAATCATTAAGGATGCAAAAATAGTTTTCTCTATTTAGCAAAGCTTATTAATTCACAGATCCTCTCCTTTTTTGGATATCTCATTAGCTCAGGGTCATGAATTAAAATCTCATCAGGGCCCATGGTTTTACTGCTCTAGCAGATAAAAGAGGATGAGTTTTAGGCAATGGTTGGATTTTGTTGTGACATTCTGAAAGTAGTGTGATACCTCAATTGTGCTTTGCAATGAAGTACAGCATTTTGAGAGGATGGGTTTGACATAATGGTTAAGGTCTTTACCTCACATACACAATGTATAGGGTTTAATTCTGATCTTTGATTATTGCCTAGAGTTGTAATAGTCTGCAGACTGATACCCCCGGATTCATGAAGTTCGGCGCGAATACGGCGGTAGGCTTGCACCGACAGTGTGGCGTGAAGATGGCACAGTAGCGCCAAATGCATATTAATGAAGGCACACTGCCGACACAGCCATGTGCACAGGAAAGGAGCGTGAGTGCATAGGGTGTGTCGAATTGCCGCACGGAGGTGTGGAAATGGCAGCTGTCGACGTGCAACCTAAAAATGGTTGCATATAACAAGTTGCAAGATAGTAATCACATCTGTCAGTGTCCGTGGATACTGAAACGTATGCAAAGCATGCAAGAAAGTATCTGCGAACACAAAGTGAAGAAGCAAACACAAATGCACGGTAGGGAATAATGGGTCCCTATCCCGCGAACAAATGACATGGAAGACCGTGTGGCCATAGTCCAATGCAGTGCAGATAGCTATACCAAGTGGAAGTGAAACACATCATATGTTAGCGAGCCACCAGTAGGTACGTCCAGCCCAATGGTGAGGGTCACCAGCTGACCCATAATGTGAGGGAGGGTACACAGCTGGGCAGATGTGTCCATAACAAAATACACGAGAAATGTAGATATCTAGAGACCGTATGTCCGAATCATATCCCACAAGGCATGTAATAGTCACATACAAAAGGTATGTCCGTATTTCACATACCAAATGTGATAGGAAATAGAATAAGCATGTAAACAAAACAGAAGGAGCATATAAACAGCTACAACAATAAGGACACATGTAGGCTGAAAGGAACAGTATTATCTGTGCCGTCGACTAGGATTACCACCTGTCCCACTTTGTGAGCGACAGTCCCTCTTTGGGCAGTTGTGTCCTGACAAAAACTTGTAAAAATGGCAAATGTCCTGAGAGTATAGGACTAAATTATTCCCTATATGTTATGTAATAGTTGCATTAAACAGTTTTTCTGTATCTAAATTACATACATGTTATAAGAAACAGAATAAGCAACTAAAATGCTACAAGAATAAGCTTTTATATAGGCAAGAATTTTAAGTTCTATCCTTTGTACTGACTGTGGGTATGTGTCGGCCTGTAAAATGTGATATTTGTACCAAAAATGTCCCACTTTGGCCAATTGAAAAGGTGGCAACCCTACCGTCGACTGTGGGGAGGTGTTGTCCACTACAGTCAGATATGTGTACAGAATATATCCCATCCTGGACATAGGAAAAGGTGGCATCCTACCAATGAGTACAACAGGCTGCCAAAAATCTGGAAGTCAGCGGTACAAGCCGAACTTGTCAGGATGTGTCACAGTCGAACGGGTAGTACCTGGGTATACCAACCATGTAATGAAAGTTAAGTATGGGCGTGTACCTATGTGCGTGAGGTATAGCATGTGGAAAGCAAGCATGGCAGGGTAGTCCACACAACCATATAGGTACCTGACACATGTAGGGTATTCAATGTGTTACTCTGGCCGTGTCATGGGAAAATAACCAAAGCAGTGATGTATGGGGTGTGAGGAATGTGTGTGTGTGAGGTGGATGGGTAATGGTACAATCCTCCAAGGCGATACTGTGTCATATGCAGAATAGGTGAACCGGAGGTGTATGAGGGAGCAGCGGGTGAAGCTGAAAGAAACACAAACGCATGTATAAACAGCTGCAATACAAGCAGACAGGCCATACTGTAGAACACAATCCCACAAACATATGAATATTGAAATGTGTGATACAAATGTATAGATATGTCACCGGCACATACCCACAGATTGGTCCTGATGGAACTGGCCATAACAAATGCAACACACCTGGATGCATAATGGACTACCCAGCATCCCCTCCACATCACACAACCCACTCCCATACCTGAACGTCCACCAAATCCAGCCGTACTTGGCCTACTGGTTTGGTGCAGCCACAGCAACACATCGTGACCACTACGCATATGTAGTAGGTAGTGTCACCCTAGGCGGTTGCAGGATTGCACACTATGTATCCCTTGCATGTAAAGCCCTCAGCACATTTTCATAACTCCAAAAAGATGTTCCTTATTTCGCTTGTTGTGGATCGGTCCAATTTTTGGATATCCCTCATGGGATACATAACCTGTGTAAACATTAGAATGGAAGACACGAAGTCCAGTCCTGTAGACATCTGGACAGAAGTTGGAATGTGCATTAGAGGTGCACGACACTGTCCAGCCCTAAGTGGTCATGCATAACTTACTGCACCTGCCCGACATGAATAAGCGGGAGAATATATTGCACACATTCGCATAGTGGCAAATGGTATAAGGGTGAGGAAGGCACTGACGTAAACAGGATAACCCTGATCTACTGTGTCAGGGACAATTAATGTGTGTGTAGGTGTGACCGACCATACCTGTCAACCTCTGAGAGAAAGATATCTGACAAAGCCATGAATAAAAGTGGGACAAAGGCCCAAAAGTAGGGACAATGTGTAAAGATTGCTCTTAGAAACTTAAAAAGTTGATAGAATAACAGTTTGTACATTGGCATTAATTTCCTGAAGAGTATAAAGTCTGAAACTCAACTGTCTGTCATTATATTCTGACTTCAGTCTTTAATGATTAGCTACTGATTTTCCAGAAAACAACAGTATATTACAGAGGTCCGTACATATTTACAGTAACAAACCTTCACATTTGTTTACTGTACTACTGCATACCTGAAGTTAATTCATGTCCAAAATAATAATCCTCATATGAATGAATACAGGAAATAGTCAAATGTGAATGGGAGCACCCCTCACCATGGATTATGTATTGTAACCACCCCCACCCATATTATGTATTGCCAACATAAAAAGCTGCTGACAGGTGCCGAAACACCTGTGTCTGTAAAAACAGGTAAAAATTTATAAAATGGACAAACTCTGTCCATGTGCTTTGTCTGACATTTGAACTCGGTCAGGACAGTTCCATTCACCAGGCGGACAAGCCTAAACCCAGATCACCACATGAACACCCTGACAATCAAAGACTTGTATGTGCCAGGACTATAAGCCTTGGAATTCTGCATATCCTTGGCGTGATTAAATATGCAGCTTGGATCCAGAGCAGTAGGGAATATGGAATGTGTAATATGTAGTACTGCGTTTTTCCCAGCAGGAGAATGGATGCCTGTGTTGTAAGTGAAGCGGTGAGGCATATGTTAATGTAGCTATGTACTATGGGTATGCATATAAATGGGTCGGAACACCAATAGTATAGTGGTTACAGCATCTGGCCAACGTGAATGCAGTCCCGGTTCAACTACGACTACAGCACATATAATTTTAAAGTGTAATGAATGCGTCTGTGCTGTAAAGACATTTAAATATGTAAAGGTGAACGTGTGTTTTGCATATGTCCGTTAACCGGATTACAGATATTTTACTGGTACCGTCACAATTAATAAAGCCCACGTAAGCACAAAGACTTAGTAAACATATGTAACCTACAATAAGGATATGCAAGTGCGCCTGCGCGTGTGTAATCCACTCACAGCATAGCAAATGAATGCTGTTTTCTACACGTTATTTATATATCTATATATGGATATATATATTTGTGTATAGATATATATCCACAGACTTAAACTAAATAAATATATGAAATAAAGAATGTACAGACACACACACACACACACACATATATATATATATATATATATATATATATATATATATATATATATATCTATACACACACATACATTAATTGGTATATACATAACAAACATATAAACATATGTCCTTGTAGATATAACACATGTACATAAATAGGTTACGTCATAGCTGTTATGGATAGACATGCAATAAAGGTAAATACACTGCTGCTTTCCAAACCATTGCCCGGAAAGTACCAGTGTGCCAGATCTGCAAGTTCTACTCTTTAAACATGGATATAGGTGTCCTTTGCAGGACCCCAAAAATTGATCCTCTACAGGCACCGTCCTGTAATGATTGATGCAAAGAAGTCACATCCGCAACTACAATATAGCTGTACATGCAACAGTAGCTTGTGCAAGGGTAATAACACATGGGTTGACAGAATGTATGACATATGTCCCGATACGCGGAGAGTGGATAGTGCTTAGAAGTGTCTTCATACTTTATTATTGCTCACATTAAATATGTCTTAGGACTACTGTGGAGGGGTGTCAGGTATGGGAATCATGGGTATGCAATAATGGGCCTAGGTGCCTAGGTGTTGGTTGGCACAGATTATTAGGTCCGCCCCATGGGAGTGATTAATATTCCTATGTGGGTATAGCACACGCCTATATCTTCCAAACATGAAGAACCCATCTACTGGATATTGTGTAAGCCATTGGGGGAAGACGTAGGGACTTATATCAGTATCATGTAAGCAATTATCATGGACGTACATGCGTATGACTAAGATGGTAACCATACCTCTCAAACTTTCAGAATAAGACATCTGGACAAAGGCATATTAAAATAAGTACAAATAGGGACTATTTTAAATATTCCTCTTACAAAGTTAGAATGTTGATAGAATAATGGATTATTCATTTGTATGAATGTTTTGAGGGTTATTAATTATAAAATGCTAATGTCTGTCATTATTATCTACCTTCACAGTCCTTAATGACTTGCCACTAATTTACCAGAAAGGCACAATATTATGAAAAAAAAGAACAAAATTATAACTCTAAGTTCGGGACATTTACCCAAAATGTGTACAGTTGAGAGGTATGAAGGTAACCCTGTCCTAAATAAATGTACAGAACTTGTGATATTAGGTGGACAGGTGTGAAGAAAGATGTGATGACAAATGACAAAACATGTATAAGTCAAAAGCATGTACCTCGAAAAATGTGAATGAATACTTATGCCCTGTGATAGTCAACGTGAAAGGTTAATAGAAACAAAATAAATGTGTCCCTCAGGGTGTTATGCAGTGTCCCCGATACAGTGTTCAGTCTCCCACACTCGCATGTGAGTTCTGCCACTGACGGAAAGTGCAAATACTGGCGAACACATAAGGTAGATGATAGCATAATATGTTTTGATTAGCACCTGTTGGCTTTTGTGAGGAACACAACACTCTGGACAGGTATGTCCTGCAAAAGGAATGTAATGGCATCTGGCCTGTGATTTCGTCATATATTGTGTGTAGTGGTGTAATAAAATGATATATCTTGTATCAGACACAAATACATGTTATAGGAAACAGTATTATCGACTATACTACTACAAGAAAAATCAGAGGGTATGAAAAGCGCTGAAGTAGTCAGTTTAGTATTGACCGCAGGTATGTGTTGACTTGTCAAATGTCACAGCTGTATATATACTACCTATAGGGCTGTCACCTTTACAAATGATGAAAGTGGGAGCTGCTCTGTAGAAATGTCAGACGTAGCAGGTCAAAACATACCTACAGCGATGCATACTCCACAAATAGACATATTAGCACACAGCAAAGCTTAGGCCAGGAGTCATGAAGCCTTGGCCGGCGTGTACAAGTAGAGTAAGAGTAGAGCAAGGCAAGATGTCTGCCGAGCTATTCAGCAATATCCTGTGGGGGCGTGTAAGAGAGTCCCTAAAATGAACGTTGCACGGACAATGTTAGGATATGCAAATTACTCCATTTGTAGGTGAAAGCTATGCAAATGATGTAAATTTGTGATACATGAAACAGTAAGCTGTCCGTGCAAGAGTAGAATTATGTGCAGACATGTACTCGGATGTTAACCGAGTAATGTTCTGCAAGTAGCTAAACGGAGCAATGTCAGCTGCAAATAAAGGATAAATTTAGTTGAAGAAGCATGCCAATGGCCAAATATAAGGCCAGTGGCATTTTTTCCATTGGAAATTAATAAAACTTAGCACACAGCAAAGCTTAGGCCAGGATTCATGAAGCCTTGGCCGGCGTGTACGAGTAGAGTAAGAGTAGAGCAAGGCAATATGTCTGCCGAGCTATTCAGCAATATCCTGTAGGGGCGTGTAAGACAGTCCCTAAACCGAACGTTGCACGGACAATGTTAGGATATGCAAATTACCCCATTTGTAGGTGAAAGCTATGCAAATGATGTAAATTTGCGATACATGAAACAGTAATCTGTCCGTGCAAGAGTAGTTATGTGCAGAAATGTACACGGTTGTTATCCGAGTAACGTTCTGCAAGTAGCTAAACGGAGAAATGACAGCTGCAAATAAAGAATGAATTTAGTTGAAGAAACATGCCAATGGCCAAATATAAGGCCGGTGGCATTTTTTTCCATTGGAAATTAATCAAACTCTATTTGTCCTCCCCCGATCTCTGGTGTTTAAGCGTAGCGCAGCGGCGCGAAATGCGCTGTACTTTCAAAACAAGAAAATATTTAAAATATACATACAAATTGTAATTTTAGTTAAAAGTTAGTTCGCCATGTAGGTGAATGGCAAGCTGAAGACAACATGGCTACTGAGTACTGGTTGCTATGTGTGGAAGTGCTCTTTCAGAGATGTAACCAAGCATTAGTAGGCAATCCGATGCAACTGAGGCTGAGGATAGTGAAGCACAATTTGTCATGCCATATGGGCCAAGCCTCTACAGTGTAAGAGTAGGTTAAGGGGACTATCAGAGTAGAAGATAGGTGACATCATGAGTGTGTATGTATAAAACACTGTAATCTTATCAGAGTAGTGTGTCACATGTTTGCTGTCAGTTACTCATCCGTGGAAGAGGAGTGTTATGATTTATCCTAGGTAAAGTCAGGAAACTGATGGTGTACGCCATGGATATCACTGAAGTTTCTTGCAAACCTGCTTACAGTGTGTTCGCGCCTGTAAGCCCAAGTAAGCATGTGGCATGTGTGCGCATGTGTCAGCCCGTGTGCGTGCGTTGAAGAATGAGTAAGCTAGTGTTAGAATGTTAAAGCCCGTATAATGTCATGTAAGCCAGTGTATGCATTTGTAAGCATGTATAAATCTGTACTACACACATCATACATGTGCTGCACACTCTGAAACACATGCTGCCAATACTACGCACATCAGTCAAATGGCACATGGGTGGATAATAAATCTTCAGAATTAAAAGTGCTGTAAACTATACTACATTGATGGTCATAGCTGCAATGCATCATGCCTGCTTACATACACCTAGAAGGATATCACACTTTGTGTTAACAACATTTTAACATTAATACAGTGCTATAAAGCCACCCTGTGCATCAGCACCATGTTAGTCTGTTCCTGCATCAATGTTACACATTACAGGTGGTGGCACAGGTGTCATCATATGCACAGGGTATGTTGTTTCTTTTGCAGAGCCTGTCATTGAGCCATCCAATCAACATGTAAGTATGTGTGTGTGTGTGTGTGTGTGTGTGTGTGTGTGTGTGTGTGTGTGAGGGACAACAGTTTTGGCATGGCCCAATGTTGATGCAATGTGTGTGTGTATGTGTTAGCCCTAGCTGTTTGTTTTGTGTGTGTGTGTCTGCATGTACACAGTTTCAGCATGTGTCAGCCATATATAGGAGGTTGTGGGACAGTCACAGACCGTACCTGCCAGGCTGTACAGATCGCCATTACTGGCCATGGACACCACTCCATGCATTCAACAATATTCCAGTCCTGCACCTGTCAATGTATACACATACATTCTTGGGATCTGTATCACAACCTGTGGATAAACGGGAGTCAGTAATGTTAACCTGATTTGCATAGTATTGTCAGTTAATACATAGTTATATGAGCCATAGTCATCCTCCAAAGTAATAACCACTGCTGACTGTTGCTCAGATGTGCACACGACCGTTTAAAGGTGCTGTACTATCATTGTTTTCAATGTCCCTTGTAATACCCAGCAACAAAATAACTGGTCACTACACAACTATCACCCAGGATCACTACAGCACACAGTATGTGCACTATCACAGGGCCATAGCAGATTTACATACATCCAAGGTGATCATGTACAGATAATGCAGCACATTCAATAGTGCTAATATCCACATACATATCTATATCTATCTACATTATATATATATATATATATATATATATATATATATATATATATATATATATGTACACACACACACATACACTTGACAGGGTTAGGATCAGAACACAAACCTAACTACATTATCACACTACAGCATTACGCATTTACAGAACACGCTTCCGTGATTACTAGATCACAGCATTCACACAGGCATACGTCTAGCTTGCTGACATCAGCATCAAAGGCAAAGACGCCATACGGATTCTATGGAGAGTGAATAGTGTAAAAGCAATGTACTGTTGTCATGCAGCGGGAAACTCACACATACACATATGCATACACACACACACACACACACGTGGCAGGATTGGGATTAGAACACAGACCTAACTACCTTATCACACTACAGCATTACGCATTTACAGAATGTGCTACCGAGATTACTGAGCACAGCACTCCCAGAGGCATACTTCTAGGTGGGTGGCATCATCCACAAAGGCAAAGATGCTGATAAGGAATGCATGTGGTGTGAGGCGTCTAAAAGCATTGCTGTGTCCCCAGGCAGCTGGAAACACACACACACACACACACACACAGAGGCACACACTTGGCAGGGCTGGGAGTTGAACATACACCTAACTACCTTATCACACTACAGCATTACGCATTTACAGAACGTGCTACCAAGATTACTGAACACAGCACTCCCAGAGGCATACTTCTAGGTGGGTGACATCATCTGCAAAGGCAAAGCCTCCGATAGGGAATGTATGTGGTGTGAGGCATCTAAAAGCATTACTGTGTCCCCAGGCAGCTGGAAACACGCACACACACACACACACACACACACACACACACACACACACACACACACACACACACACACACAGAGGCACACATTTGGCAGGCCGTTGAACATACACCTAACTACCTTATCACTCACACTACAGCATTAAGCATTTACAGAACATGCTACCGAGATTACTGAACACAGCACTCCCAGAGGCATACTTCTAGGTGGGTGACATCATCCGCAAATGCAAGGACGCCGATAGGGAATGTATAGAGAGTGAGCAGTCTGAAAGCATATTACTGTCCCAAGGTAGACGTAGACAAACACACGGCAGTGGTGTGATCAAGACAGTCAACCAGTGTGTTCAATGTAGGCATCCATCATGACGTTGAAAATGGACATCTGTTGCCTGGATGTCCACCATCGCTATACAGAATGTCAATGGCCATGCCCATACACAGAGGCACATCACCGACACAAGGTGTCACTGGCCATGCCCACATGCTTAGTATCACATGTCCGTTTGGAATGTACTGTGTGTCCATCCACACAATGGTGTACTGGGCATGCTCACACACTTAGCAGTTGCAAAGGGCCGTCTTGCATGCACATAGATTCTAAACACATAAGGGCGCAGTTTGGAATGTACTGTGTGTCCAACTACACAACAGCGTACTGGGCATGCTCACACACTTAGCAGTTGCAAAGGGCCGTCTTGCATGCACATGGATACTAAACACAGAAGGGCACAGTATGGTATTACTGTCCCCACGTACATGAAGGCCACTCACATGTATTGACCAGTACACACTCAGGAGCCATCACAGATGTCTCAGGTGCAGATCACATAGGTACACACTGCAGTCTACAATGTGGCCCTCAGACATCACCATGTTGTTGGACCAGCAATACACAGCCATACATCAACACAACACCGTATGACCATTGACCAGTGGACTGTACATAGGTGTACAGCAACTGTGCAGACTACACATGTACTGACAGGGTTCCGTCATGTGTTATGCATTGCAATGATACCACTGTACAAAACCAGGTCGGCTCTACACATACCAGGGGCCCTGGGTCTTACACAGCTGTGACAGATGACTGTGGCTGTACACCACCGAACACACATGTTTGGATATGTCATACATGTAATTGCAGTGGATATGTGCATGGACCACACATGCACAACACTTATGTACATAGCATAGCTTTTGCTGTCCTCCATGCAGACAAGTGGCTACAGCAATCATACGCATGCAAATGGAAGGTGGGTCCATGGCTGTTGAATGCTAACAGTACATGAGGTAGCAATGTTGACCGAGGACACATTCCCTCTGTACTAGTTACCCATGACACCCATCATATCATACAACAGTCCATGTGTTATGTATGTCAACACACATGTCCACCAATTGCAATGCATACAAACATGGCTACATGACAAGCATATAGGACCAACACACATGTACAATCTGTAGTGTGCATGCAGCTACCATGCATGTGCAGTAGCTGATGTAAGTAACTCATCTGTGCCTAACTACAACATGCAGTTGCAATGCAGCCCCATCATTGACAGCTGTATATGGTGACATACTGACAGTACGGTAGGATGTACAGCAGGTATGGATGGATGTGTTTACATAAAGTGGTGATCCACCTGTGTAGATGGATGTATGCCGGGGACGGCTCACAGGTGTGTCACATGCCATCCTACCATTACATGTGCAAACAGTACGCTATGTTACCATTACTTGATGGTGAAGGCATAAAACCTACACAGTGGTCAGGTGTTACCGACAGTACGTCACTTGACACCTGTAACAATTACATCCTCCCGTGTACATATAGCAGCACAATTGCCGGACATAGCATTGGTACACATAATGCGGCCAATACTGCTGCATGTCTGTCAGACGTATCATCATATAGCAGGTGTATCATTCACAGTACTGCCATGTGTGTTTGCTTGTGTGACCATATATGCCACATATGGTGGGGAATACATCCCAATTGTTACACACCCCTGTACACTGTTGTAGACATCTGTACATACTGCAGTGTGGAAAACATGACGTAGGCAGGTGTGGTGTGTGTATCACACACATCAGCTATCCATATGTGTATGACATTTGTGGTCTCCACATTGTATGTGTGTATGTAGGTATGTATGGCTGTCTGCTGCATGGAGTGAGGGTGTATGCTACCATGCAGAACACACAGGATCCTTAACCCCTCATGGTGATGCAGTCTACTACCCTGTTAATGCCATCGGTCTCCGCTGCACTGGCTACCTGTACATGTTCTTTCTCTGTGTTGATTCGTGTGGGTGCACAATACTGTGAGGGTGATGACCACATAGGCAAGGGTCCTCACCTCAACACTATGGGGTGTGTGCATTATAGTGTTGTTGACCCCATGAGTGTGGGCATGTTCCTGTAATGTGACAGGGTATTACTGCTACACAGTGAGGCCTCATGCTATCAAGTGGCCTCTAACATTATCATTGGCCAGACCACTGTGTACAACCCCTGGACCATGTCAACATACCTGTGATGTGACCTGGTATGGATGTCACGTCTCTAGCCACTGTAGCCTATTAAACTGCCCACATGCTTCTGGATCAGTATATGTGTGGACATCTGTGGTATGTTAGACTTTCCAACAGTCAGGTTGAGGCTACGTATAGCATGCTGATATTACCATATGTGCCTGTGAGTACTCCACAGTTACACATGGGAAACTGCAAACACTGCTACCTGTAGGCACATGCAAGTAGACTATAAGGAGGGAACCAGGGCATCATTACCAACATGCTGTTACTGTTGTTACCGAGACACATACTGTGAACATATAACAATGCATGCTAAACCTGTACTTCATGGTATGTCTTGTGAGTGTCAAAAGTACACAACTAATGTAATATACATGTCACTCACTATTCTCACACAACTAATGTAATATATACTTCTCTCACTATTCTTACACAACTAATGTAATATACACTTCTCACTATTCTGTTCACCCTGTGCATCAGACCATTTGAGCATGTCCCTGCACCGATAATGTGGATGACATGGATGCGGCACAGGCTTCATCATATGCACAGGGTGATAATGTTTGCCAGGGGCATGGGCTGCATCAATGGGTGACATCATGTGTGTGGGTAAGGGCCAGTGATATGATTGGACATGTCTGTTCAGTATGCATGTGGGTGTTGTGGTGCCCTACAGATGTCTTTGCTGTGTGCGTGTATGTGTGCACACAGTTCTGCCTTTTGTGAGGCCTACATGGGGTATTATTTACAGCTCCAGATTGTACAGACCAGGTTGTACAGCTCACTGTGTCCGGCCACGGCCACGTGACCTGTGCCTGCCAGGGGTTGCATGGGCACTACCAGGCGGAGGTACAGATTGGCTACTGTCTGACGACACATGTCCACTGGAACCGTGTCACCGCTGGGAATGTCCAGGGCCACGTCCATGTGGCCTGCTGTGTCCTGGTGTGGACAGCGCAGCACCAGCTGCACTGCTACTGCTACCGGCAACATGGGAGCGGGCATGTGAGGTGGCATGCTCATGTTGACCTGCACTAGGTGGTGTAGCTGGCCTACGTCCACGTGGCCTACGCCTCACTCCTACCAGATGTTCCAGCACAGACAGCTCACACTCACGGATTGCCATGCCACGGTCAAGGATTCCGACCATGTCACCCAATCGCCTGCCCAGAACATCAGCAATCTGCTGTTGAGCATTTGCCAATGCCTGGATGTTGTCATTTAGGGTATGGATAGCAACTCTCTGCAGCCTCTGCCCTTCTCTGTTCTGCTGTTCAGCATGTGCCTGTGCCACCATTACAGTCTGGAACATACATCTGGTGATACCAGCTGCTGTGCTCTGTCCTGCAGGTGCATGTCTGCCAGAGGTCCTCCTACAAGCAGCACCGGCCACATGCCTGTGTGGCACATCTGCAGTCATTACACTGACACCATGGTGTGTAGGTACACCTTCTGTAGCCACCACACATTCCTGTTCCACATTAACAGATGCTGACTGTCCTTCCTCTATGGCCAGTGGTGATGTGGTATGTGTTGGCAGCAGAACTGTGTGCGGGGAAGAGGGGGACATAGCTGGGATGGCAACCATTGGCACAGATTCAGCCCCTGACAACCCTGCTGTACCTCATGCATATGTTCATCACTGCTAGTATCTGTGGGGACACTAACATCAGATGGACCACAGGAGGGTAACGCACCTACATCACCTGTGAATGCAAAAAAAAGACTCTAAATTGCAATAGACACACACACAGACACAGACACACAGACACACACAGACACAGACACAGACACACACAGACACACACACAGACACAGACACACACACAGACACACACATAGACACAGACACACACACAGCCACACACACACAGACACACACAGACACACAGACACAGACACACACACACACAGACACACCATGCATGTGATTTGACAGACGGCATGCAGCATGCCTGTGATACAGCAGACGACATGCAGCTCAGACATTAATAGTGTTAGTAAGCATACCTCCCTGGGGTGCACACTACAGCAAGCAGGTGTCATATCAGTAGCCATGCAGTTCACACAATCATGGTAGTATGCATGCATCCCCGTGATACACCATGTGGACCAGAACAGGATAACAGTACACATGGCTGACGTGACCTTGACATGTAATCTGCTGATGTGTGCATTAACATGCATACATGTCTGACACAATGGTGTCCTGACACATGTACAGCATCGTAATGAGCATCACATTGTGGTGTTGTCTGTATGCCCTACAGATAGAATGCATGTTTAGCAAATGTGCATGAGCATGGAAGGGTAGTGTGAGCCGTCTACATTGCTATACAGTGTGATGTACAGACACTGTGCCATTGCATGGCCTCATGAGGCGTCTATATTACTATACAATGCATAATATGTACACATTGCGTAGCCATAACTGCATGCATACCCATGCCATAACTGTGGATTGTGACCCACGATGCTGAGGTGTATACACACCAAACCATGCTGTGTCATGTGACAGGTCACTGGAGGACCTACAGATGACACCCCTGCACATCAACTACAGGGTCTAAGCTGCCTGGCAACCATGTCCACACATAGCGGACATGTCAATTCACCATTTCCCACATGACTTTGATGTACCACACACATGAGGTGCACAGCTAACGGTGATGTCCTACAGCAGCAAGGGAAATGTACAGTATCTGTCTCCTGATGTGGTGTCAATGTCTGTGGAAGCTGTACAGGTGACTGCTGTCATGCTATGACAGTCATGATGTTCAACAGATCTTATATGGTAGACTTCATTGACATCTCCACTAGCTGTGCACAGGCTTTTAGGATGTCCAGTGTACCACATCAACTGTATAATCAGTCAACTAAGGCTATAATTGGACCATGTGTGGCAATGTGCAACAGGGTGTATACACATCACATCTACTGTGTGGCTACGTGTCTCTGGCCATCCCCCATGGCCATGTGTGCACGTGTGTTGGCCAAACGTGTGTGATGGCTGTCCATCTCACATGTCTGTGTTGTCACATATGACGTACACCCATAGATGTCAGATATGTCACCATCCACAGGGCTATGCAGACAATGGGTTGTATGTTTGGTATGTGGGGTATGGGTCATGGGATAGTGTGACAATATTGCAGCCAGAACACTACGTGTCTGGGAGATGTCAGATGGCACATCACAATGTGTGCACCCAATGCAGGGGCATATAACACAATGGTGACACCTGTGGGCTGCCCATATCACAGCTCACTGTGTGATACTGTTTGTGTACCACACGTGTTGTTCCAGTGTATACTACATATGCCTCCATTGTAGAACACCTCCAACATTGTATGCACAGCTGACCACACATGTAACAATGACAAATACTGTGGTTAAGTCAGTGTATCATTTCATTTGTATATATTGCACATGGGTGACCTGTGTGAATGATGGGTGATGCGACCTGTATATCGTGACTGGAATGAACATCAAGTGTGCAAGTGTTAACTGGCCACATGACAAATAGATCTATGCTTTAACATGCCTGATACTGATGACAGTCTTACCTGCAATGGACTCATGTCTGTGCGGCATGCCAGAGGTACCTGTATAGGGGTGACACAGCAGTATGAACATTATCCATGACTGTATGACAGCCACAGGGTGCACTGTGCACGTTAACACATTCGCCTGTGCAATAGCATATAGTATGCACATGTGTGCATATACACGGTAGTATACTGTAGTATGCAGCATGTGTGTCCACATACCTTGCATATGCTGTTACATTACATAATGTACAGTGACACATGCAACTAAATGGGATATAATAGCCATATGTGCAGTACTGACTTACCAGGCAACTCTAGGCTCATTAGTTGGGAGACACCCACCTCCACGATGGCAGCTAGTGTTTGTGGATGCTGTTCTGAGGGTGTCCCCAGACTGGCCAGTAGCTCCTCGGTGTGTGTGAGTGGGGGCTGGGTTGGTGGCCCACCACCTGTTCCACCTTGTTCCCTGGTGATTGCAGTGGCATGCTGTTTTTCATGTCGTATCAAGTCTGTGCAGTGTCTGCGCACCTGCTGGTAGGTGCAGTTATGGCCGCCCACATCGTTCACCCTCTTGTGAAGATCCTGCCACAGGTCGTCCCGCTGCTGGGCATGCTGCGGCACATGGCTGAACAACACCTCGTAGTTCTCATGGAGGTACGGGATGAGGACATCATCCTCCTGGCGGCTGTACGCTGGCAGGCGTGTACGAGGCATTATCTGTAAGACATAATGATGGTGACAGGTCACAGTTTCAGAGATGTACAGAGATACTGCTGCACATACATTTCTAGTAAATCTGGTACATCTGCACAGTTATCTTTGCATATCATCATGACACTGACTACGACTGACATGTTTGTGTCACACACATGTAACACCCATTATGCATTGGATATCATCACCATATATCTCTGCCACCTCATTACATTGTTCATACTCCATGTGAATGCTGTCTTGATGTGGGCATGTCTGTTTGCCTGCACTGGTGTTCTTACCTATCTGCACATGCCTGGATGTGTCCACGGTAATGCTGTTGACCTTGATGCTGTGTATATGTCACATATCAACACATACACAGCCTTAATGGACTTGAGTAGTGACAATGCACACATACGCATGGAAACCTTTACATGCATGTGTTTTGCCATATACATCTACACGGCACTGTACAGCTGTTCAACATCCTGCCACGGATTGCCTGTGTTGCACATGTGATAGACATGGGACAATGGCTAGTCGGACGTCATTCGCAGGGATGTTTATCAACTATAGCATGTACGGGCAAGGTTTCCTAGCTGTATCCGACAGCCATTATGCCACCGCGAGGTGCATCAGTGCCACATTACTGATCCAGACAGTTGATACTACATCTACCATGCGGCCATCACACCGTGTATGACAGTGATGACATGTGCAGCTTTGATGGACAGGGTTGCATGGTATGGTGGGAGTATGTCACATGTATGGCATAGGGATCTGTCCAGCATGTGGCGATACTAGTAGTAGGACAGTGGCTGACCATGACATATGTCTTTCAGATCAGGATATGGACATGTAGCATGTCCAACATCATAGTGTAGCAAATGTCTTTATGCAAGGTAGACAGCATGCTGCATAGTGGAGGTGAGGATTGTGAAGGCTGGTATCGCCCATCCACGCATGGCCAATACCCCTTAAAGGTGATATGTGATCCACTATTAGTCACCCGAGTGCTGTATATGCCCGTCCAATGATCTCCGTGCTCATGGATGGCACCCTGTCATGGCATGGGTACCTCGTATGACTACCTAAGGGGCCTGGAGACATCACCAACTCAAGGAGGTGTACTGCACAGCACCATCCCTTACACAGTGTCCATAATTTTGACCACAGCCTATGTGGTAGTTAATGGGTACAGGGATATTCACCTAGCAGTGACAATGCTGATGTCATCCATCAGAATGTGCACATATGTCACACACCTCACCCACACAGCCCATTCTGTATGTTGTTCACAACACTGAGACAGCTATTGCTCATAGGTCATGGCCATTCACATCCTTACATACACAGATGCCTGACATTTGCCTGTGTGGTATGTGCTACAATGATGGTGGAGTACAACACATTAACCCTGTTTTACTGTAGCTGGCACTGGTGTGATATGCACATGTCACTCTGGCACCTTTTGTAGTTGTGATTCTGTCAACAAGCCACTGGTAGAACACTCTTGTGACATACAAAGGTATATGTAGTCAAACATCCGTACTGTCATGTACATCTGTACTGCTAGCATCTACATTAATAATGGTTCATGGACTTGCAGACCATACTCAGCAGGGTTATAGTGCGGTGCCACCAATTATGACTGTCCTCGCCACTTGTGGGTTGATATTATCCAACACCCTATCTGTATTGTATGTTCATGCTCAGCACTTGTTCAGAACTTGTGAGCACATCATGAGCAACTGATTAATATAGCACCCATTCCACACCATTTCTCACAGGTACACTGTCTGTCCTTACATTTCCAGCTTGCTTACAGTACAACAGCTGTTGTACACACGTAACTCACATATCTTGAGACATGGTTGTATATACAGGCATGTCCAACTGTCACATACCAGTGCTATTGCCTGTCTAAATGATGAATACGGCATACATGTGGCAATAGAGCAATTGTCTCATGTACACAGTCAATGCTCATCTCCCAACATACGACACTACAGCTTGTGGGGGATGCACATATGCAGCCCTGCTGGGGGTAATGCTGTCACCAACCCTGACTGCACCTGATACTCATGTGGGGATGTGTAACATTCGCAACACACCCCACTCATCACATAGTCTCACAAGATCTCCACCACAGGCCACACATACGAGGACATCTTCTGCAGTACCTCTCCATACTCTGTGAAGGCACCGAAGGCAGCCCCCATCACCAAACACAACACCGACAACTTATAGCCCACAGACTCATGTGTGCCTATCACATACAGCCAATAGGGTGTTATAACATACACAACACACCTGTCATAGGTGACTGTGTAGGCGGTCACACTGCTGTTCCACTCAGTGGGCTACACAAGGCGATAGTCGTTTACATCTTGCTGTCGGGTAACTGGTTCTGCAACATAACCTATGCACCCATGCCACACCTCACCAGGTACAATGTGACTGTCATTCTCCATGTTAATGTGACTGCCCTGAGATGCACCTTTACAGACTATGTGTGCAGGGACATGCAATAGCTCACCAGTCTTGTAGCCCAAGCCCTGGGGAGCATTATGCATTCATCCAGACCTGATACCAATGTACAATGAGTGACTGTGTCACTTCAACAGTTGTCTATGCTTTTGCTGTCATTCCACAGGCATCTGGTATCTGTCCGCTTTGACTGACATGGTCAAACGACACGATGCTTTGGCACGGATGACCTGCACCTGTCAACCCTGGGAGTACAGATCACATGTAAGGATCTTGCTGCTTCTATACTGGCTGTCTTGCACAGTTTCCAATAACATTCACCACCAGAATGGGAACTGGCAAACAAAACATGGGGTCATGTGACGCAATGCTTGACATCTTCATCTCTGACGCAAGCAGGCAAGGCAGCCCTTATAATGCACCACTTCAATATCTCTGCACTGACTGGGACCTGCCTCTAGGCTCTGCAGAGCACACCTGCAATGACAGGTTATACACAGACCATACCTTTCAGGCATGTACCTGGACCGGCACACCCATGGCTGAGGTATTCCCATATTCCACTATGTTGTACACACATCCTGGCTAGTTAATTAGCACAATGCATCAGAGGTGCTCCACATGCAACTAACTGTGTCCAGAACTGCTATACACATTGTAACAAGCTACAGATTCAACAACATACCCCATGGTTACCAGACCTCATTTGTTGGTGTACTGGACAGTAGGGCTCAGACAGATACTACTGATGTGAGACTGACACTACTCCACACTTAACTGGGATAGCCACTCATGTACGAACACATTAGGCCAACGCTGTCCGTGATTCATACCCTCCACTTGGCTGGATCAACCCATACACAACACCTCCAAGACCAACAATATCTTTGACATGGACACTACCAACATGTGACTGGTGTTCCACACCTGGGATTATCCCCTCATTGGTGGATTCTGGACATATGCTAATCACCCTTGTTAGCCACATCCCGGCACCACACCCTTCACGGCATACACAGTACATGAGCACTACAGCACCTACTACAGACGTCTTATGGCAGTGGTAGTTAACGTCATGACACCCGTGCAGATGGACAATGCACATACAAACGCTGACACATACCCCAGTGCACTTCATTAGCACATACACGACTGCATGGATCATGCTATTCCACACAGTGCCATGATGGTACCCACCAGATAACAGACGCCACTTTGGGGGTCCAGATCCATGGACATAATTTACAACAACAGGTGGAGGCTGTTGCACAGTGGTGTACAATCCCATGGGTGGGGTAGCTCACTGGTCAGCCTCGGTAGGGCCACGGGATCCCTCATCACATACTCCAAAACTAGCTACGTAAACATTACTGCGACACATTCCAGGGTGTACCACAAGGCATTATGGTGGTATGTCAGTAGTCAATGGCAATACCCACATCTGCTCTCACATACAACAGCTACTCAGGAACATTACAGAACCAGGTGATGTTGGCAACATGCTGGCGGATGAATTCAATGCTAAAATTACACCCTCTCACTCCCTACAGGGCCACACCATGCAGGAACATCGCGGTGTCCCTGCAGTCACACCTACACAGAACTGACCTGCACTCTATATGGCCTGGGACACTGGCCCCATGTGACCATCCAAAGTCCAAGGCTGTGATGTCCACAAACCTCTGAACGACATGTCTCCCCACTAGGCCACCATATTCAGTAATAGCCTTATATCAGACATTGTGGTCCCTGAATGGCACACAGCAACAGTTATCGCACTCCACACAGGTGGCACCTCAATGCACGAGTGGGACTATTGCCCTACACACCTGACTGGACTGTTCTGCATGGCTATGGGGCACATCATCATGGATGTCATTCACAGAGACATTGTTGGGCTCCGGTCCTTTTATGCCACCCAGGTTGGACTTGTTAGGGCCAGAGCATGGCTCCTACACCTGGTGGACTCCTTTCATACAGTTACTAGGGTAGTTGATGATGGTATAGGGGTCCACACAGCCTACATTGTCCTCTCATTGCCTTTCAGCACCATTCTCCATTCTGGTATTGACAACATACACATCCACCTGCACATTGAACCCTATGTCTCAGGATGTTATGCAAAGTGGTTCATGGACAGAACACACACAATGAGGGTAGCATACCATAGTACCTACTGTATTTCAGTTACACTTGGCATACCACAGTCCTCAGTCATAGGGCCCCTCATGTTCGATATATGCTTCCCTGAGGTACAGGCTAGCACAGAGGGACTTTCCCTGCCTAGCTTTACAGACCACTGCATACAAAGTGCCATGATTGCTCCACCAGCTGATACTGACTCCATCCATAAGGGTGTCACTGTGATGGATATCTGATATCAATATCATGGCCTCAAGCTGCATGACACAAGGTGCATGAACATCCCCTTTGCATTACACCATTCACCCACTGACTATCACATAGGTAGTATTCCCCTACATACATGACACATTGTACGTGTTTGTAGTACACACATATGTTGCACCCACTCCTGTGATAACTATTGCCACTGTGGCATGGATATCCTTCTTACTTGCCACACTTATCTGTACTGGGTGTGTAGCTGGTACATAGGCACCCATTGTACCTCTGAACTCCAGACGTATACACACATTCAAGGGTACAACACCCCGTTTAGGGTTTACCTTACACAACAGCTACAGCTTTACATACCACAACATTAACACACCATGACGTTTATTGAGCTCTGACAGTTAAAGTATGCAGCTGAACTATGGACACCACGTCTGTACACATATGCATACTACATACTCAGGGGTGACTTCTGCTGAACAGACAGGGCCCATGTCCACAACAATATTAATAGATATACTACACATAACTAACATAAGCAAAAGCCACTGTGAGCAACATGCTCATGGATATGTGCACACATGCAACGATGAATGGGATGTGCTTGAGGGTTACATTCTCAAACCAGACATTCACCATGCTTTGGAACATGATTCCAATGTACATCACGCAGGGACACTCAGTAGCACTGTTCGTGTGATACCTCACTTAGTAGGTGGGAGACACATGTACGCCAGGGATCACTGCAGTGACTGTACTGTGCATAGGTGCAGGTAACACATGGCTCTGCTGTTCACAGGACATTACCCTAGAGAGGTGCCACTGGTGTGAACACTGTGGTTGTGCTTACACATAGACTTGCCAGACTGCATAGTACCCCACTATGAACCTGTGAAGCTATTACATGTCCTTTGTGCATGGTTACTTGAGTAGCCCTTCCATTTAGATTAGCTATCATGCTATTACAATGTCCCGTGATGACAAGCCATATGTATCCTGTTATTGTACATTGTACATGCCAATAGACGATACCTTTGGTATGCATGATATGCCTGTTATGCTGTGTAGTATATCTGACATATCTACCTACAATACTATACATTACACATATTTTACACAGTATCCCATAATGCAAAGCATACTTGCACAGCGGGACCACCTTAGACATGTCATTGTCATTATATGCCCATACACATGCCTACTGTGACAGTATATCAACATATTCTATCCCCTGCTATGGCACATACTTGTTGGACATACCAAACTACTGACAGCGGGTGGTATGTAATTGTTCTGTTTCAAGCCCTCATGTAGCATCCCTTATGGTGTCTGTGATGTTTACCTTGTGGCCCACTGCTGGACGCACAATTTCTACAAGCGTTAGTATGCTCAGCAAGACATCACTACATAAATACCTTTTCCCACTTTATGCATTGCGGACACTTTTAATTAATGCAAACCAGGCTATACATACACTAACATAATTAATACAAAACATGCTATACATACACTTACATACCAAGTGTTCTACATACCTTGTTAGCGTTCCGGACTTTCGTCTCTATCTCTCTTACACTGTTTAAACAGTTCTATGGTATGAGCATACGGTTTGAATGTCTGGCAAGTCATCCTTATATACGTCGATACCTGTAACGTGGTTTTCCTGCCACCAATTGGTATTTCTGAGTGACTTATTACTTGCACATCAGCTGTGCAGCAACTCCATTTGCCAATTACGCAGCAACAGTGGTGTGTAATTGAATTCTCCACTTGGGCGTTGGCTATTTGCCCTACCTTCGGAGAGACGGCCTGTATTGTGTTTTGTTGTGTGTAATTGCAACTGCTATGTGTAGACATGTATAGATTGGATTCATGTCCCCCGTGGATTGTGTGTGATGGCTAGAGTATGTGGTTCTACATGTGAGTGTACCTGTCATCCCAACCGTCTGATAATGGACTATTGCAAACAAAACCTGTAACTTCGCCATTTGTTCCATTATACAACGGCTACAATTTTGCATGGCGCCTTTAAATGTGTCTCTCACAAGGTATGTTAACGCTTCTGCAGATGTAATTGACTGACTGGATGTTTATGTATTGCTATAGTTTCTAGTGTGGGGGATGTAGGTGGGTGTACGTAGTATATACAGGTTTGTGGGGCTTGCATTTCTACATATTCCATATATATGTGTGTGGGCTCCTTCCCTAATTAAAGAGCTATCAGTTAGTAGACTTATGTTACGGGATTATACGTTGGGCCATTGTTAATTGGTTTCTATATAGTATGCAGGTGAGGTTGATACTTCCATACCTCCGGAATTACAGCGATATGTAAAGGGATAATTCTAAATGACAGCTATCCCGTGTATTTCTGTCCCAGATATTTGCAGTCATTGCAGTTGTGTTGGTGACAGAACCTCTTTGGCATGGGTTGCCACCTTTTCATATGGCCATTGTTGAACACTTGCGGGACACACATTGGTGTTTACAGGCCGTCACATAGCCACACTCAGTACATGGGATAGCACATACTTTTATCCTCAATACATACTTATTGTTGTGGAACTTTGGCTACTTATCATATTGCATGTAACATTTATGTTTCTTACATACAGGCATAACTATTTCATGCAACTATTACATAATATCTGGGACATAATAATGTCCTACAATCTCAGACAGTTGCCCTTTGTAATGTTTTATGTCAGGACACAACTGCCCAGGGAGGGACTGTCCCTCCTAATGTGGGACAGGTGGTAACCGTATGCCTACGGCTAGCTATACCCACACCTACCGTAATGATCTACCTCTGCGTTGGCACTAACAGACACACGATGCGGACACATACACACACATTACAGTCACACGGACATGCACATGGCACCCTCAACACACACATACACAGACTACAGCACTCACAAACACAGTTGAACACAGTACCTATGTGGACCGCAACACCGGCAGCGGTAACTAAATGTCCCTTCATATCGTCATAATATTACTCGTGGTTCTACTGTTCCAGTACTGTGTTCTTTCAGTCTTTCAGCCTCGTGGTTATGCATGTCAGTATGTGACACATTCCATAGTTGGCGGTATCCTATTTATTTGTACCTCCAAGGTTTTATGAATGTCGTTGACCTATCTATATATTTGCAGATATCGGTGAATCCGTATATATCAACATATATCACTCTATCGCCCTTTCTAGCTGTATTATATATATATATATATATGTGTGTATATATATATATATATATATATATATATATATATATATATATATATATATATCTGACAGGGAAAGTGACAGGCAAGCTATACCTTTCATTGTGTACTTGTCGGTGTATACTGTTTCCTGGACTCTGCATGTTTGTGTCTGTACCTGTTACATTACACACCTGCCATAGGTTAGGGTTAACACCTGTCCCACTTTGCGAGGGACAGTCCCTGTTTGGGCAGTTGCGTCCTGCAAAATATTTGTAACAATGGCAAATGTCCTGAGATTTTAGGACAAACTTATTTCCTATAGTTTATGTAATGGTTGCATAAAACCGTTATTCTGTATCTGAACCACCTAAATGTTCTACGAAACAGAATAAGTAACTAAAACATTACAAGAATAAGCTTTTACCTAGGCAAAAAAGTGAAGTTCTGATTTTCGTACTGGCCGGGTGTATGTGTCGGCCTGCAGAACTCTGACGTATGTCCCACATTGGTCATTTGAAAAGGTGGCAACCCTACCGTAGGTACATCTTGGCTACCGTGATTGTATACATGATTGCGTGTTCTACTCCTGGCAGTGGTCGTTTTACCCTTCAGAGCAGGCGCTATTAGTACAGGGGTGAATAATGCTGGTTTCACTGGTTCTGGACATCATTGACCATGGTCTGCGCGATATTCAGAGAAGCTTAGCCCTGTTTCACATATATCTGTATAGTCATATTTAAATGACGCTTACCAGCAGTGGGCAATGCATATTCCCGCTAACGTGTGCTACACATGATCTGATGACCTGCATCCAACTTGCATTACTCGTGCCTTCGGGATTACATTACATCCCTTGCAGGACGTGGGACTGGGAACATGCACGAAGGTCACTGCATTTACCACTTGGCCATCTGGGATTTGTACACGTGTTATGGCATTTTGTATGTGGAGTATACTACGGCTGTTACTCCATACTGCACTCACATGGGTAACTCAGTTTACATATTGATGAGTCCAGTTAATGGTATGTCCATGTGATGTTTACTGGATGTGCTCTGGCATTGGGTATGTATATCACAGTGAGCCACACATGATAATGTGCTACACCTTCAAAAGACCATAGGTGGGGCATGCTGGTGTGACGAATACCTGTCATGGGTACACCCCATGCCTTGACACAACATCCATGATTACATTATGTGGAGCCCCTCATTAACGCAGCAGGGAATCCGTGCAGAGTGTGTGCAGAACAGTGCTTACACACATGTGATCCCGTGATCGCCTCTGCTCCACTAAGCGACAGTTGGTTACTCGATGTTGTGGCGACAGCAGACACTGTTTGCCTCGTTTGGTGTATGGCCTCTGACAATCAGGCATGTACCTACCAATGTTCCTGGGAACCTATACACACAGCAGCAACATATGCTGATAGGCACATGTACTGCTCAGGTGTTGACATTCCATGTTCCAATAGTTGTTGTGTGTAAAATGTTTGAGGGCTGCCTATGTAGGATCCACACAGTGGGCCACCTATACATTACAATTTACAGGTGGTCATGTGTGTGTGCCCTCCATTTTACTGTGTGTGCAGGTGGAGAGATGTGCCAGTCCATAGGGGTCTACACTGTCAGAGTATGTGTTATATGTCCCCTCTTTGCCAAGGTGTAGGCATATTGGGCACTCCTCCGTCTGCCTACTGGGGCTGGCACAGGGTGTTCGTGGTCTGAATCCCTCTGTGCCTGTGATGGCCTTGGCATTTGCGGTGGGCTATGAGGGCCTTCACCATTTTGTCCCTGCTGCAGCTGTTTCAGCAGGATCATATTATGTAGCATGGCACATACTATGAAGATGTGGGCACATGTGCCTGGAGAGTACTGCAAGGCTCCACCAGATGTGTCCAAGCAATGGAACCGTGATTTCAGCATCCCGAACACACACTCTATGATGATTCTGGTGTGTGCGTGTGCCTCATTATGGCATTCTTGCATGGGTGTGTGTGCATTTCTGATGGGAGTCGTCATCCACGGCTCCAGTGCATAGCCAGCATCCCCCTCAAGGTGGCCATGTGGGATGTCCCCCCTGACAAATACCTGATACAGCTGTGAGGCATGCCAGATATGGGAGTCATGGTAGCTTCCAGGGCTGCCAGCACACACATCCATGATAATGCCCTGGGCATTGCACAAGACCTGGCAGTTGATGGAGTGGAATCCCTTGTGGTTTATGTAGCGCCTACCATGCTCACCGGGTGGTGACTTGATATGTATGTGCGTGCAGTCTATCGCACCCAGTACCTCCGGGTAGTGTGCCACACAGTGGAAGTGACGCATATTGCTGGCCAACTCCTCCTGAGTTTGGGGGAAGTATATATGCTCATTGGCATGTAGTAACATGGCATCCAGGAACTGGTGTAGTACCCTGGATGCTGATGCCTGTGAGATCCCCATTATATCTCCAGTTGGCCTTTGAAAGGTACCTGTGGCTAGTATTCGCAAGCTTACACATACCTTCATGTCCACTGGGATGGGTTCCCCTCTGTTGTTTCTGGTTCTCAGGCATGGCCGGCACAGCTCAACTATTTGCTGTAAGATGTCCCTGTCCACCCTGTAATGCTCTACTATCTCCAGATCATGTAGCCCCTGGTAGGTTACCCTCGGTCTGAACACGCTTTTCTTCCTCCAGGACCTGCGGTGGTTGTCGGCATCATCCTCAACAACACTGTCGGTCTCTAACACATGGTGATGAATCACAGCTATGGCAGCTCCCAACATGTACATTTTAAAAGTTCCCCGTGTTTACACCTATGGTGCAGTGTTTGGGAATACACAGGTGTGTGTAGGGTGCTTTCACACTTTATACTATTGTGCTGTGAACACTAATGATGTTATAGGGTGTGTATGTACGATCGTAGCTACAGGGTATCATGTGTTTTACTACAGGAACTACTATTGTGTTGCCTTTGGTGTTGAATTACATTTGGCTGCCGTGGATTACCTTTTGCCCTTCCCTTTACATTTCTGCATGTTTCACCTACCATTTTCTGGCATACATCCAGCAGTCTGCTTTCATTTGTACTTTCCTAGACCTGCTTATCTTGCATAATGTGTTCTTTTGCCGGTCTACTGTAGGTTTGCTTTGTTCTGCTATGACAGTTCTCCTATCTTTGCAATCCAATGCCTCCCCTCCTTTCTTTGCAATCCAATGCCTCCCCTATCCTGTTTTGCAGGTTTCTGCAAGCAGACTTGTCAGCTACCGTCGATTGTCTGCCATGAGTTGATAGGTGTTAATTGCTCAGTTGTACTCCAATTACCCTACTGCGGCATGTCCTTATTTTCTTCCCCTGACCTTCCTGTTCGTGCTATTGTACGCAGCGCGTGCATCCACTTACCGGGTTTCGGGCACGTTTTCATCCCCGTACACATGCGCTTTCGGGCACCATATGTGCTCTCAGCTAAACGATTCTATACCTACCTCCCCACTCCTGTCCTGCAGCTTTGCTTAGCGATGGCCAGGCCAGATTTGCATTGCTCCAATATGCTTACAGCTACGGTGGCACACCCCTCTGCTGATGTCATGTATCACCTCTGAGCCACTCCTCTATGTTTTATTGCTGTGCCGTATGGTACTTCCTTCATCCAGCAGGACGTTTGCGATTCAGTATTACCTGCCTCATTTGCATGGCATTGACTACTAATTCATAGTTACCGCGCCGAACACTGATGCAGACCCTTAGCAACCCTTGCACCTTGGTTGTGGTGTACCATGCATACCATTGCATATTATGGTGACATCCTGATTTGTATTACATTGCGATTTTATGACATTTGTATATATTTTCTATGTGTTCCTGTCTGCGCACACATGCCCTGCAGTTGTACTGTGCGTTACTGTGGACATGACATTAAATGTTGTTTTTTATGTGTTGTGCTTCTTTTCTTATGCCATTGGCTGTGTATTTAGCCATTGGCATATGTTAACTTTGTAATACATGAGTCTGGTCCGCTTCCATAGCTCCAATGTTCTGTTTGGGAAAATGTAAACCGTGATTTTTGGTTTACATTTCCGTGGGCTTACGCTACGCCTGCACCACTTCATGAATCACTATATGCCTTCATTTGCATGGTGCGACACTGCGCATGGGGTGATTAGCATACCTAAGCCGAGGGCTGCACAGTTCTGGCCGGTAGTGCACGTGGAATTGGATCGTACGTGAATCGCTCGGTGGCCATATTTGGCGTTATACTGCCTACGCTACTCCTGCGCCTGGTGCAAGCTTCATGAATCCCGGGGATAGTCTAGTATGAGCTATGAAAAGGCTTTCACCTCCACAGAGGAAATGGGACCACAGAGATGCCAGCTCTTATAGGGTACCAGTCCAAAATATTGGACAGGGAAAAATACAGTAATGGTATATACTCCTTACTCAAACAAGATTGATGTGGTAAAAACAAAGGGGTACACTTAAGGTTCAATATATAGCCTTTGGAAAGGTATAAGGACTGTCAAGTGATGCTGATGACTTTTGAAGTCAAGGGTATACTTGTATGCAGCAATCCAAAATAGTAACCATTCTTTAAGTTTTTAACTATGCTGGCTTTTTCTCTTTTAATAATAACAATTGCTCTAACAACTATGATATGTCTGGATTTGGTTAAAAGGTTACACAGCTTAATGTCACTGTATTTCTGATAATTTATTCTTGCAGTATTTTTTCCAGATTTCAATTGGAAACTAGAATGAAGTGAGGATTTTGATTGGTGTGAGTAGTGGTGTATAGGATTTCTACATTTTGTTTGAGATTGCAGAGTTTGAGTCATTATCAGCAGTACAGCAACATATAGTAAATATATGAACTGTAAATGAGTTTGTTTTACAGATTTGGGTTTAATGTTTAACTTCGCTATCCATACAGCATAACTCTAAACAAAAAAATTAGTCCTAACAGTTCTCTTGCATTAGTCATGCAAAGGATGCTTGCAGATAATGAGATCTACCAAATTAAATAATTCATACATGTATACATATTTATATCTGTATGGTGTGAAGACCAGCCATACCATAATAATACGCTAACTTGTGCCAAGTATAGTGAACCAGGCAAAGAAAGGTACTAGTGATATTCTTTAACATTCAAGCTTAACACCTTTCATATTCATGAAAAGTATAGGAACTCATTACCATATACCATTCTGCCTATGAAAAAGACCAGAATAAAAACATAACAAGCAGGCAAAGTGCCTACTTCTTGTGCATTCAACATATGTGGCATATGAAGACAGCAATTAATAACTAACATATCTGAAAATGTTCTGCAGAAGGAAACTGACTATATGAACTTGCTTATGCAACATGAAGTAAGAGAAAAACAAATGGCTTTTTTTAAAGTGGCAGTCAGAAAGCCCAGTGTGTTGATTACTTTTGACCAAGCTTTTTGGAATTACTCCATAAAGATTAATGGTGAACCTTTATCTAACGATAATAAGAGACAGTTATTAAATTCAATAAAAACGCTTCATCATCTTTATATTGGAGACTATATACCTGGAGATTTATTCATAGAAGCTTTTACACTCCACACAGAATTGACCTTATAACCAAGAGTAATGAAAGCAAATGTTGGAGGTGTGGTGAGATTCTTGAAGCCAACTGGGTTCATATGTTCATTGAATATAGAACTCTCACACAATGCTGGAGTGATTTTAGACATTCTGCAAAAGCCCTGTGGTATGATAACTGTCAAATTACTAGCTCTTTGAAATTATTCAATGTCCCTACCCCAAGTGTAATTCCTAGACATCAGTTACCTGTTCTTTGGTTAAGTTTAGATATTGCTTGAAAAATAATTACACTGAACAGGAAAAATAAGCAATATCTTATGTTTACTGAGTCAATAGCAAAATCTGTATGTAAAAAAGAAATGCAAACTATCAGAGATCATCAAATGTAACACACAAAAGACTAGCTTGCCAAAAATTGGAGAGATTGTTAGATAAACATTGATTACCTTTCTTGGATAAAACAAATTTTTATCATGGATGGTTGTATATAGTGTGAATAGTTATTATGTTTTATATTGTTTATTTTTAATACTTTATGTCCATTTTTATTAACAAAATTTAATAAAAATGTTTTTGGAAAAAAAAAAAAGAAAGCCCTGTGTGATACAACAGTCATCATACAATTGAAAGCTTTGATGATTATTATGGAATCTACACAACCATTGTAGTGTTAGAGAACATACACACAAATCTTTGGCTAGGATCAAACATCAGTGATTATCCAATCCTTCAATGAATAATAGCAGCATCTGTATACTGCAGCAAATGTTTTAACATTTGATTCAGTACGCATAAAGTTGTGCACCTTTTTAGGATACAGAAAGCATGTTCTTATATGCTGTGTATTTTCAAAGGTTACTTTGTTTTTTAAAGTTGCTTGTTTTGGTTTGATATGAGTGAATTAACTTAGTTAAGAAACATTATTTATGGGTTATATTATCCACTGTGCCTTGATCACAATCCATTTACTGTGTCATCTGTCAGAATCCTACTATTTAATTAATCTATGTCAAGATACTGAAAAGTCAAGACTTTTAAAGCGCCAGAGAATTTTAATTAATAGTCTAAGGCACTGCAAAATGCAATATAATTTCAGCTTAACATCACAAGGGAGTAGATCTGGCAATTTTCTAGTCATAAAAAATTAATTAGCTATTCAAAGTAATCAGCACTGTAGTCAAATTTAAGTTGCTCCAAGCAATATATAAATTTAGCAACTTTTATTATATGTGCTTTCTTTGCAGTCTTTCTAATGATCATAATGATAATATAACTGTTTTTCATACTTTGTTAACCAATTTTATGAAAATGCAGGCAATATCTGAATGCATGCATGAATATTACTGAAAATGTATGATACATTTCAATAATTATGATTAGAAATGTAAGCAAAAGCATTTACTGCTGGTTCGCTGCAACTCTTCGTTGTCAGCCTGTCATTATTTTAGCATGGCAAAACTGCAGTTTACAAAATTGGGTTTAAAGGTTTATTATTCCACTCAGATGTACAATTTACTGCTAATGATTTCTGCCACTATTTGCAGTTAATTTGCTATTGAAATGATTGCACAAGGTGTTAGCTTGTTATTTATTTTCTGATTATGTGCTGCCAGTGACTTATACATGACATTGTCATTTTTAATTATAGCAACTTTGATTGCAATGCATTAAGAAAAAAAGATCCAGTAATTACCTGCCAAATACAGCTTCACGATGCATCACCATTGCCTTTTTCTGACAAAGTTCATTCCAAGTTTTAAAGTTAACTACCTGCAATTAAATCTTTTGCATAAAAAAGTAATGGCACGTTTTCAATGGGCTCCAGTTTTGTATGGCACAAAAAGAACCTCATATATATACATTAATATCAGATGACCAGTTAATATTGTAATACAGGAACTTGTTTATTAATGATCAGCCAATCTGGATTAATATTCAAGAATCATGTCAATAGAAGTTCAAGCATAACAGCATTAAATCTGCTTCAGATTTAAGCACTACTTAAAGCTAAAACCAACATGTCATGGTAAGGGATTCCAACCATGCCAACTGAATGGACTGGCAATAATTGGTCAAGCAATACTGAGCCTGTTCGAAAAACTATAAGAAAATCAAAAACTGCTATAGTACTACAGAAGCTTTAATTTAATCATTTCTGAACATGAAAATAACCAGTAAAGCATGAAAAATCCTCACTAAGAATTTTTATGCATCAGCTATTTTGTGCAGAAATGTGTTCTTATGTAGAGAAACTCTGATTTAGATAGCCCTCATGTTGCCTGATCGCCTTTAGCACTGTTTCACTATTGAGATTCCCTGACTTTGAACAAGATTGAGAGTCAGGCCATGCTGTTAATACCTTTCATTCTTTTTGCTACGTTCACCACATACACTGATTAAATCCCAAGCCCTCCTTAACATCAAAACTACTCAGTCCAATTGCACTGTTGTGTACAATCCTCACCCTTTGCTATTCTTCTCAGTAAAAGTTTGTATCTCACTTCTGAATTTGATTAGCTCATATAATCCAATGTCATGAGATAAGTTGCCAATTGGCTCACAAATAGAACCCTCACGGTGAGAGTTACAGGCTCTAGGTCTGACTCTAAACTGGTTACAAGTGGCATCCCCCAGGGCTCAGTCCTGGGACCCCTCCTGTTCGGTATATACTTCTCAGAAGTACAAGCAAGCACAGTAGAACTATGGCTGATGAAGTTCCCAGAAAACTGCAAACTGGGGGCCATAATTGACTCTCTGGTTGATACAGACATCCTCCACAAGGGTCTCACTGAGAAGGATACCTGGTGACAAAATCATGGCCTCAAGCTGAATGCCAAAAAGTGCATAGTCATCCCCTTTGGAAAAAACAAAGTACCTGCGAACTACCACATACATGGTAGTCCCCTAAATACAGAAAATGAAATAAGGGATCTGAGGACCCAAGTAGATAGTAATCTCTCCTTTGATAATCATATTTCCAAGGTTCATAGGTTCATAGGTTCATAGGTTCATACTAGGCTATCTGCCCAAGGGCATTTATAAGCCTAGCCCATAGTTATGTGGCTTTCGCCACCCCTTTAGTTTGAATAAAAACTATGCCTATCATTTTTCTGTGCCTCTGTCAAGCAGTGACACTGAAGTAATCCCTGGGGTATATCTGCGATCTCCCATCCATTGGTCAAGATTCCTCTTGAACAAGGCCAGCGAGGTGCTCTGCCTCACATGTACCGGGATTTTGTTCCACAGCATAGGGAGTCTCTGGGTGATGAATCTGTCCCTCCAGCATGTTCTATTTATAACCGTGTCAAGGTTTAAGTCTCCGCCTTGTGGTTCTGAGGGATCTAGATTTTTGAGGTGAAGCATATTCATCAAATCTGGGTTTGACATGGCCTTATATGTCAGGCACAGGTCACCTCTGAGCAAGCGGTATGAGACTGAATAAAGCTGGAGTTCTTTCAGTCGGGCAGCATAAGACATATTTTTGAGACCCTTTATCCTTTTGGTGAGGAACTTTTGGGGCCTTTCAAGCTGCATCAGGTGTCTGGTCAGATACATTCCGAACGGGGCATTGTACTCAATCATAGGTCTAATGAGTGATGAGTACAGGGGGACGATGACCTCCCTTGATCTAGATGTGAATCCCTTCATGATCAGGTGGGCGATATAGAAGGTTTTCCTAACTACTTTAGCAACATGAGTGTCAAACGAAAGACTACTGTCAACTAGGGTCCCCAGATCCCTGATGACTTTATATATATATATATATACACATATATATATATAGGTTCATAGGTTCATAGGTTCATACTAGGCTATCTGCCCGAGGGCATTTACAAGCCTAGCCCATCGTTTTGTGGCTTACGCCACCCCTTTAGTATGGGGAACTATACCCATTATTTTGCTGTGCCTCTGTCGAGCAGTGACACTGAGGTAATCCCTGGGGTATATCTGCGATCTCCCATCCATTGGTCAAGATTTCTCTTGAACAAGGCCAGCAAGGTGCTCTGCCTCACATGTACCGGGATTTTGTTCCACAGCATAGGGAGTCTTTGGGTGATGAATCTATCCCTCCAGCACGTCCTATTAATAGCCGTGTCAAGGTTTAAGTCTCCGCCCTTGTGGCTCTGATGGATCTAGATTTTTGAGGTGAAGCATATTCATCAAATCTGGGTTTGACATGGCCTTGTATGTTAGGCAAAGGTCACCTCTGAGCAAGCGGTGGCGACTGAATAGAGCTGGAGTTCTTTCAGTCGGGCAGCATAGGACAGATTTTGAGACCCTTTATCCTTTTGGTGAAGAACTTTTGTGGCCTCTCCAGCTGCTGCAAGTGTCGGGTCAGATACATTCGAATGGGGCATTGTACTCAATCATTGGTCTGATGAGTGATGAGTAAAGGAGACTATGACCTCCCTTGTTCTAGATGAGAATCCCTTCATGATAAGGTGGGCAATGTAGAAGGTCTTCCTAACTACTTTAGCTACATGGGTGTCGAATGACAGACTACTATCAACCTGGGTCCCCAGGTCCCTGATAACTTCTTCTGTGCTCAGTGGATTGCCTCCTATTTGGTAGCTAGGGGTAACCTTGTTTTTCCTGAAGGGTATGACTATGCATTTTTGGCATTTAACTTTAGGCCGTGGCTCTGGCACCAGTTATCCGTTACTGTGAGACCCTTCTGAAGGATATCTGTGTCAGATGTGTTTTCTACTATGGCCCAGTTTGCAGTCATCTGCAAACTTTGTCAGCCATAACCCTCCTGTGTTTGCTTGTACTTCAGAAAAGTAGATGCCAAACAAGAGTGGGCCCAGGACTGAGCCCTGTGGGACACCACTTGTGACAGGCTTTGAGTCTGACATGGCGCCAGCAGCTCTGACCCTGTGGGTTCTGTCACTCAGCCAGTTTGCAACCCATCTTGTGATGTATGGGTTGACATTTAAGCTGATGAGTTTTTCAATGATACCCGAATGGGGTATTGTATCGAAGGCCTTAGCCAGATCGAGGTAGGCTGTATGGACTGCCTTTCCCTCATCAATGGCTTTGGTGACTGTTTGAAAAAGTCAACCAAGTTTAAAAGGCATGATCTGCCTTTGACAAAGCCAAACTGGGTTGGATCCAAAGTCTGCAAATTCCCTATGTCTTTATTTATGAGGTCCATTATGATCCTCTCCATGGCTTTGCAGATAAGGCTTGTCAAGCTAATGGGCCGGTAATTTCCAGGGTCGGTGGAGGCACCGCCTTTGTGAAGTGGTACCACAGTTGCAGTGCGCCACTCCCTGGGTACGTATCCAGAGGTAAGACTTTGATTAAACAGCTGTCCTAGCTGTGGGTTTAATTCCTCATTGAGTTCATGGAGCACACAGCCGCGGACACCATCAGGTCCCATGGATGCTGTGTTTTTTGCTTTGGAGAGAGCAGTTCTCACTTGGGCGCTGGAGATGTTTGCGGGGCTGCAATCGTTTGGTATAGATATCTCTCCTTTTGGGGGGGAGGGGGGGAGAAGTTTGCACTGAACCTGTCAGCCAGTATGTTGGCAATGTCTGTAGGATCAGTAATCTTCACATCATTTTGAACTAGCTCTGAGCATATCTGGGAGTTTCCTCCCAGGTTTCTAACATAGCTAAAGAAGGCCTTATGATTGTCTTTTGAGTCTTTAGCTATTTTTCTCTCGAAATTTGCTTTGGATGATTTTATGAGAGCTCTTAGTTTTTTACTTGGGGTGGTTAGAAAATCCTTCTATGTGGCCCACCTAATCACAAAAGGGTTCGCATCTAGAACAAAAGAGGTTATTGTGCCCCTCTACTCATCACTCATCAGACCCATCATAGAGTACAACACCCCATTTTGGATGTACCTTACAAGACACCTGCAACAGCTGGAAAGACCACAAAAGTACCTCACCAAGAGGATTACTGGCCTCAAACAGATGCCCTATGCAACCCGACTGAAGAAACTCCAGCTGTACTCGGTTGCATACTGCCTACTCAGAGGTGATCTCTGCCTGACATACAAGACCATGTCCAACCCAGAATTGACGGACATTCTCCACCTAAAAAAATATAAATCCTTGAGAGCCACACACCCTAGGGATCTAAACCTCACCATAACGATAAATAGGACTTACTGGAGGGATAGATTCCTGTCCCAGAGACTCCCCATGCTTTGGAACAGGATTGCAATCTACATTAGGCAGAGCCCCTCACTAACACTCTTCAAGAGAAACCTTGACGAGTGGATGGGAAACAGAAAATTTACCCCGGGGATCACTGCAATGACTCTGCTGGACAGAGGCACAGGGAACTAATGGCTCTGCTGGACAGAGGCACAGGGAACTAATCTAAGGGGGCGGTGAAAGCCAACACATTCTTGCTAGGCTTACATATGCCCTCGGGCAGATAGCCTAGTACTTACCTATGAACCTATAACACCAGTATGATCTCGTGCTAACTTTTATAAATAGATACATATATATATCAAAGAGTTGTATCTCCTATCCCTGTAAGAATTGTAATTTATACCATGAGTGGATGAGATCATTTTTAGCCATTGCAGTCAGCCATTTATACAACTTGAGTAAAATCAATGATTAATTCTTGTTTTGCATGTGCATACTGTTTCAACCTCTGTTGACACGTGTGAAATAAATGACCATAGATGATGTAAGAGCCTTCTAAGTGTAATATTATTTGATATGGCAAAGGTAATAAATTGTTTAAGTTTGATCGATGCTAACTAGTTTACAACTGAACATCTGTGCTACTATTATAAACTAAAATGGTTGAAGTCAACTTTCTTTTGTGATTGGCTGGTGAAACAGTTATTTAAGGTCTGTAAGGTATTAGCATAATAAGTTAGTTTGTGTTTGTGTCTTTCAGCTTTTCCCGATTAGGGGTCGCCACAGTGAAACTCCGGTCCGCTAATGATTGGTAGTTGATTTTCACGTGCCGAGTTACCAGCCCTGAAGCACAACCTTCAACGGAGGTACGCCCATTCACGCATGTCTCCACGCAGAAGACGCTTTAGCTGAGAATCGAACCGGACAGCGTCTTACTGTGAGGCGACAACGCTACCGCAGCACCACCACCGCGGAACTTAATAAGTACAACAGCAAAATATAAATTATTTTGTAGTTATACATGTCATTCTAAAATGATTACATTATGGAAATAAGAGCATCAGAAGATTTTACAACTTGGAAATTATTTATTTTTATATTTATTATATCTAATTTGATGAGTGGGTAAATGTACTGGTTCATGGACTCTTTTTAGCTATGACTTGGGTACAGTTGCACAGTTTGTTACTGAGACAAGAATGAAATGACTATTACATCATCAACAACCCCATTTTTCATATTTTGCACATGGGGTTTGGGTTGTCATGTCAGCTGTCACCATCTCTTTTGATTCAGTGCCACTTTCCTGACTGTCACAGGTCTTATCTAACACAATCCATCCACTTCTTTGTTGGATGTCCTTGTTTCCTCTTACCTTCTTCCTGTCTGTCTCAAGTCTTCTTTACCAGATTGTCTTCTGCTTTCCCTCACATGCCTGAACCACCATAATCTGTTCTTTTTGACTTTTTCTGTAATTGGAGCTACTTTGGCTTCTGATCTTATGCCCTAATTTCTTTATTTCTCCCAGTGTGCGTCCTACCACCCATCTCAGACATATACACTTTGCGGCAGTTTGGTTACAGCCCCTCTGAATCTAGCTTTGAGCTCCTCATTCGGACTTCTATTCTCCTGAACCACCCCTCCCACATGCTTGAAGCTGCAAACCTGAACAACAACGGGCTCAGAGTTGAACACTGATGCAGACCTGCTCCCACTGGAAACTACTCTGCAAGACCAACTTGTGTCATTTGGTCCTTGCATATAGCTTACACTAATTCTACCAGTATTTCTTGGACTTCAAACCACTGGAGGACTGCTAAAAATCAGCTTTTTTCTGACCTTGTCATATGCTTTCTCCAAGTCTAGGAATGTCCAGTTGTATCTGTCTCACTGTAAACATTGAGTTGGTTGTGCTGCATCCTAATCAAAATCCAAAGTACTCATTTCCATCTACTCGGCATATTCGTTTCTTAGTCATCCTTTCCAGAACTTCCATGCAGTGTGATGGGAGTTTGATACCTCTATACTGCCAAGAGTTGTGAATAAATGTTCCCTTTGTCCTTGAACACTGGCACTAGTATGCTTATTCTCCAATCATCCAGGATATGTCTTTCTTTCCATACTGCTATGAGTACCCTCAGGAAATATTTTTCCTCCTATCTCACCCAGCATCTTGATCATATCTGCAGTGACCTCATTTTAACCTGCTGCTTTCCCTGACATCATTTTCCTTAGTGCTGTTCTTACTTTTTCTAGGGTGGGCTTCTTCTTTTGTCACTATAGAGTGTGTATGGGGAAGTACAGCTTATGTGGGGTTTTCTTCATTTAGAAACTGCTGGAAGTACTCCTTCCTTCCATCTTCCTTTGATGTCATGTAGACTAGTAAGCACGTTGTTTCCTGGTGTCCCTTTTGAAAGGTGCCTCTTTTTTTCTTTCTTTCCCTTGTGCCACCAACTGTCACTTTCCAGAAGTTAGTAGAGTGACTCTGATGCCTTGTTCTTTGCTATTGTTAACTCCTCTGTAAACCTCTTTGTTCATTTCTAGCCTGGTCTGTATTTTCCATCTCCCAGTTTCCTGGGCTGTTTCTTTTGATGACTTCCTGGACTTCTGTATTTCAACACCTTTTCTTATTTATCTTTATGTACCATTACTATACGTGGCTCCGCTGCATATCTCTGTGGCCCTTGCACATGCTGTTTTGAGGTGCTGTCTTCAACTCCACCTATGAGGTGCTAGAGCCTGAATAATTCCTTGAACTGTTGTGCTTTCACTTCCAGGTCATCAGCCTGGTTTCTGTTGGCCTTCTCTGACCACTGCTTGCATCTTTATGCTATGGGCCTTTCTTACTAGGAAGAAGTCTACTTGAGTTGCATATTGGCTACTCTTGTATGTGATCTTGTGACCTTGTGACCTTGTGACTGTCTATCAGGCCATTTATTCCTGTTGCTCCAGGCAGTTCTGTCCCATGCATTCAGATCTGAATGTACTCGTGTACTCTTTTCCTCACTATTAAAGCCTTGCTGTGGGCCACAGGCTGAAATTATGAATACTGCTCTATTACACTGTCTGTCACTACTTCTGACATCTCTCACTGTCTTCTGAAGCATCTCCCACATTTACGCTTTGGATACTCCAAGTCTGATCATTTTCACCCCTCCTATGGGTCACCCCTCCTCATCCCTCCCACTGTAAGCATGAGTCCCTGGATCAGAATAGGAGTAGGTCGTCAACTCACTTATCACCAGAAAATACCCATGTCCATTTGATAACATTACTCAGCACAACCAAATCACCATATTTTTACACCAGCAAGTGGCTATTCCTACCACAGCACATCTGTGATCCGTGTTCTCCTGTCATCACATTAGCCTGCTGAATATAATTGTTTCCCTATACGGCACTATTTAGAGTCTAGAATGCTGTCCACAGCTCCATTGTAGAGAAGGGAGAAACCCAGGGAGAATATGCAAACTCCAAACAGGCATTAGATAAAGGTCAGGATCAAACTAAAAGGCAAATTCAAACAGACAACCAAACGGTGTCCCAGAGGGTGTGTTAAATCACAAAGTAAATCACATAAAGTGAGGAAACATGAAAAGTCTCTTCAATGAAATAAGCAAATTAATTGAAAAAGAAACAGTTATTAGGCACACTTAGCACTTTCATCCATCTAATGCTTTAGGACTTTTTCACAGCAAAAGAATTTCCTCTTGAGTTCATCATATAATTGCTCAATTAAAAGCTACACCCATATTCACATCTAGTCAATCCCCAAGAAATTTAAAGTAATGGGACCTTTTAAACTCACATTATTACATTGCTAAAATTATCCCATATGAAATACACAACTAAATCCATTATAACCTAATATTTATTGCAAAGTCCAAATAAAAGTTAAAAACTTTAAAAACATCCTTTCTGTGTGTGTGTGTGTGTGTGTGTGTGTGTGTGTGTGTGTGTGTGTGTGTGTGTGTGTGTGTGTGTGTGTGTGTGTGTGTGTGTGTGTGTGTGTGTGTGTGTGTGTGTGTGTGTGTGTGTGTGTATGTGTGTGCATATATATATATATATATATATATATATATATATATATATATATATTTATTTATTTTATCAACAGTACGGTTCATCGTACCGTACTTTGTCGAAATTACTTTAGCGAAAGTGCATTTTGTCGAACATGTACTTTCGCTAAAGTAACCAAATAAAAAGGAAAACATGCAGTTTGCTTGTTGCCTTAGTTGTACATCAATATATACTGTTGATGTACAATTAAGGAAAGTTTTGTTGAGATTGTAGTATAGTGGGAGTAAGGGAATATTCCCTTTTCCCCACTGTAGTACGATCTCGGAGTGAGAATATTAAAGTGGGGGGTTGTGGGGGGCACAGGGGGGCTTGCCCCCCTGCATAACACTGTTTAGTGTGTTATTTTACTTTTTTAGTTAGTTTTTTGTTTTTTTATTCTGCAAAAGTGCATTTTTGATGGAATGCACTTTCGTGGAAGTGAGTTCGAGGAAGCTCGATGAGCCGTAGTTTCAATTTAAAATTGTAGAGCCATATATATATATATATATATATATATATATATATATATATATATATATATATATCTACACACACACACACACACACACACACATATATATATATATATATATATATATATATATATATATATATATATAGGGTCTACTTTTCTTTATCGACATTACATTATTTCAAAAAAAGAAAAGTACGACCCCACTTCCGCAAAAGTGTACTTCAACAAAAGTGCACTTTCACGAAAGCTGATTCACCGAAGCACGGTACAGTAAGGATAAGGAAATATATCGTTTTCCCCAATGTAGTGCGATCTCAGAATTAGTATATTTAAGTAGCAGGGGCATGGTTTGAATGTTTAGCTTCTTCAAAAAGGATAAATAAAATAAGAAATTTCAGCCTGGTGGTCCTCATGTATAAATGAAATACAATAAAAAAGCTTCTTAAACTGTATAGCAGATACTGTACCTATCTTAAAAAGTACCTCACTATATTTGTTGTGACACTTTGTGAAGAACACTGTATATCTAATTGCACATATTAGAAATTCTTAACAGACAATTAAAAGTATCATTTCACATAGATGGAAGAAAAAAAAAAAAAAAGAAAAAAATGCTATATCTGTCCATCAAAGGAAAGCACAAAGATACTGGAACACAGGCTTGATGTAATAATTTTTATTGGACAAATGTCGGTTTTGCAATTACTCAAGCCTTCGAACTGGCATGAGTCATTATATAAGTTAGACTGCGTAGAGGCTGCTGTACCTACTAGAAGTAAGCCTAAAACAAACTCTGAAAACAAATCCTACCCTTAACAGTGTGTATAACAAAAGGAAATAGAGTCATACAGTATTTAAAATTAGAAAGCGCAACTCCCATAACGATAGGAGCTCTCTAATTAAACTAAACATGAAACTAAGGTCTCTAATTAAAGTAAACAGGAAACTAAGAGGTCTAATTAAGTCCAACAAGGCCAGTTACAAGGTCAAGATAGCCTCTCATTTTAAAGACAACCACATGCCCCTTTACAGCTATGTCTGAAACCTCAAAGGTAACACACATTAGTGTGCCAGATTGGTAGTCAATGATGCCATCTTCTCTGAGCACAGGACCATAGTGAATTTGCTTGCTGACAAATTCAGCTGCAACTTCAACCCCCACTCCCCCAACCCCCCCCCCATTAAATACCTACTAGCATGACTTCCCAAGTATTAACAGGGAGCAGGTTCTGGCGGGGCTCACTTAGGCCAAAACACAGCCTCTGTGGGCACTGATAGCATCTCTGGATGCCTTCTAAATAGTTGAAACATGACCTATCAGGACCACTTGAGTCACTTTTCAACTATAGAATCAAAACAGGCTTTTTTCCACAAGAATGGAGGACTGCAACGGTTATCCCACTTCACAAGAGTGGATCATCAACCAGCCCCTGAAACTCAGATCTATTAGTTTGACTAGTCTAATATGCAAAGCCATGGAATGAATTATCATGGAAATGATTAACAATGACATAGGCAATCTTCAGTCACTGGATGAAACTCAATTTGCCTTTGTCAAGGGAAAGTCATGTCTACTAAACCTGTAAGAACTTCTTTAAGAAGGCCATCAAGGAAATGGATGAGGGGAAAATGATGCATACTGCCTTCCTGGTCCTGGCTAAGGCATTTGATGAAATACCCACTTGGGTATTCTTGACAAATTCACCAAACTGGGCATAAACCCCTGCATTACTTGCTGGCCCATCATAAATTCCCAGGAAGTCAGGTTTGGTGATACCATCACCACTAAAAGACCAGCCACCAGTGGGGTACCTCATATTTGTCATCTACTTTTTGGAGACAGAGGTTGATGTCAAGTGCCTTTGGCTGACCAAGTTCACAGATGTCTGCAAATTGGGAGCTGTTGTAAATTCCCCCATCACACAAGAAACTTACAAGAGGGTCTAACACAAACAAATGACTGGTACCAAAATCACAGATTAAAACACAATGCCAAGAAATGCATTATAGTGCTTATTTGGGAAAACGGCCATCCAGGCTAATTGCTGCATTTATATTACACCCCTAAGAGTTGACCTAGTAGTCAGGAATTGGGGAACTCATTCAGATAGTAATCTGACCTTTGACCAACATAGAATCATCGAATCATAGGAGGTTACTAGGCTAATGGTCCTGAGGTCCTTACAAGAGTAGCCAAGTTATTTCCCTCTTGTGACGGTGCTATTAGTAGACCTGACTCAACACCTGCTGCCCCTATCTAGAAGGGACACAGGTAAAACCCCTGGGGTGAATTTATGATTTCCCATCCAATTATAAATCATACTATATTGCCCAACTTTTAAGTAAGGGCATGGTATCCAAGTCATAGAAAGTCTTCGGGCCACTTTATTTGTCCCTTATCAGACCTACCGAGTATAATGCTCCTTTTGGCATGTACCTGAGAAGACATATGCAACAGCTGAAATGCCTATAAACATTCCTTACCAGAAAAATCCAGAGTATAAACTCTGTTTTATAAGGATTTCCTTAAAGCTCTATTTCCATATTCTGTCTGTTACAGTTTACTGACAGGCGATCTATGACTGGCATACAAGGCATCCTCGGATCCTGCTGTGATGTACATTTTGCACATTTACAAAATGAACAGCATCAGAACCACTGGATCCAGGACTTTAAATTCTGTTTGTGACATAAATAAGACATACTGGTAAGACAGATTTGTGTTTCAGAGGATCCCATGCTGTAGAACAGGCTCTCCATCCATGTGAAGCAGAGTCCACCCTTAATTAACCCTATTTAACTTTAACCTTGACCGATGGATGGGAAATTGGAAATTTACCTCAGTTCTGGCCCCCATGTCTCTGATAGACAGAAGAAAACAGTAATGCTCAAACTAACCTCTACAAACTTCTTAACATACCCATTTCTAATAACCACTCACAATACGGGGACACAATTGGGTTGAATTACATGGCTAGATTTATAAAGTCTGTGTTGGTCTCTATGAACTGATTGTTTGCTAGTTGAGTATAACAGTGAGACCACTGAATACGATGGAAGAACAGGAGGGACTCAAAATGACCACCATCACAGAAAAAGTGGAGATTTTAATGCAATCTGCTTTGCTGGTGTTATGAAAAATGATTATTACATATGTGAAACTGTGATAAAAATGGGCACAACTGAAGTCAATAAGGGCAATTTGGTCTGTGATCAAGCGGACACCATTTTGTAATTGCTGGAAAGAATAAGACATTGAAAGAACTGGCCACTAAGTCTGAGGAAAAGTTAATGATTTTAGCCTCTAAGATGGCAGAATTTGAAAATAAAGTGACAAGAAGGAATTATTTTGTGTAATTATAGCCTCAGATTGAGAGGAAGGATGGGACCATTTGGCTGATATGAACAATAAGGTGGTGGAACTGCCTGGCTTCCAAGCAATTTGTATTAACTTTTTGAGAACTTATAGCCTTTCTTTACATGCATGGGTTGAACAACTAGATGTTGTAAGAATGCTGTGATGAGATTCCAGTCCTTGTATAATAAGGAAAAGTTTCTGCCTCTGCTGTGGCACACAGTTAATATTGGTTGTGCCTGTAACTAGAAATTAGTTCTGATCAATTCCTATACAGATGAGACAGCTAAAAAGAAACATTTGTAGGAATCATTAGTGTATATGTGAACAGAAATGACAGAAATATAAGTCAATTAATTTGTATATGTTTAGGGTCCTTTTCCTATTAGAATGTTTTTATTTGCTGATGATGTACAAGCAGTGGACAAAATTTCACCATTGACCAAAAAAAAAAAAAAAATACAGTCGGTGACGCTGGTTTGTTTCATTTTTTTTATTTTGGTTACAAAATCTCACCATACTTAATCTCAAAGGAGTATAATAATTTGCACCTTAGAGACCCAGAATAACAACAGAAGCATTAAATGGTTTTCCTACTAGACTCTGAGAAAGAGCAGGACTAGTCCATGCAAGACGGTGGGGACAAATTTGAACTGCAAGTCTTTGCTCTATGTGATACACATTTTATGGACTATAAGGGATAAAGATGATTTTTCTCAGTAATTGTGGATTTCTGCAGTTTGCTAATTGTTAGATGTTGTTGGTAGTATTTGAAGATTGTGGCATAATGTTAAACTGTCTTTCTGAAGCAAGTAGATTATTCTGTTTCACTACAAGCTTGATGTATATAGTTAGTAATTTGGAATGTGAAATATCTGGGCACAAATACATGAAGTTTATAGAAAGTTATTGATATGGGATTTATCAAAGGTAATTTGTAAGAGGTTTGCATTGGAGCTTATGTTATTTATAACTGGAAGGTGCTAGTTAATTGGGAACACATGGGCGGCAAATTAATACTAACAGGGATAGTTTTGCCTGTACTGTAACTGGATCAAGAATACCACTTCTGAAATATCTGTAAAGGACACCTTTTAAGTATCAATATAGCGTTTCAATGGCAGTGAATGGTAGTCTGTTGGTGTGACAGAAAAGTGAAGTGAGAAGTTTTTTTACAGGTTAATAGGTCAATATGTAGGTACAAGACTAGCTGTCTTTGTGGGACATTTTAAGCCTAAATAGTACAACCTCTGCGAGTGAGGCAGCTGCAGGGTCCCAAAGAGCAAAGTATTCAAACAAAAAGAAAACAGGACCAGCATACAAGGCACCTTGAAAACAATTTTATTGATTGAGGTTCTTGAAAAACAGACCGGTTTCGGCAAATATTTAACACAGCCTTCTTTTAAGCCTAGCCAGTTTCCATTTTGTTGCTTGAATTACCCTATCCTTTTCAGTTTCTGAGTGGCCTTACCATCCTATGGTTGCTAATTACATCTTATCGTTTGAGAGAATAATTTGGATCGTACCACAGATAACTCAGGAGACACATTCATAAGATAAAGCATCAAGGAATTCACTCTCTGTTGATGAGTGAACATATCAAATTTTCCGTACTCATTAAATAAATGCAGCAATACAATGTATTACTAAAGTATTAGGAATGCCACAACATTGGGTTTAGATGTCACAAGATTCCTAATAAAGGAGGCTTTTTTTCAACAACTGTTGTGGAAGCCAATCATGTTATATCACATCAATGTATTTGCTACCTATGAGGGCTTATTTCCCTTCTGACTCTGATAGTTATTTCTAATCTCTTTGGGTATTTCCCACTGAGATAGCTGTGTCAGAGGGCACTAAACTTTACAGACCCTACCCTAGTAGAATGGTCTAAAGTGACATTGAGAAAAGATGAATGACTGAGTCTATCGAATGAAAGCACCTAAGATCACATCAAGTGGGTATTCTGAGTAATGGTTTGAGTTTGCTCCCCTAAATAGGAGCATGCACTCTTAATGAGATATTAATAGATAATCCAGAAGATAATCCAGACAGATATTCTGAGTAATGGCTTGAGTTTGCTCCGCTATATATGAGTATGCACTCTTAATGAGATATTAATAGATAATCCAGAAGATAATCCCGACAGATTACAGATTACCATTATAAAGCATAGAATAGCTTCATGGAATTGGTTCAGTGCAGATTGTTTTCTAGGTGTGACACTGGTAACTTTAAAATTATGTCATATCAATACCACTGTGCGAATTATAGATTCATAGGTTCATATGTGTTTACTGGGCTAATGACCACAAGGGCCTTTTTAAGCCTAGCCGTGCATCCAAAACCTCTGACAAGTTCTGATAAGTGTAGACAGGGACTTGCAAGATTAGACATTTTCAAGCAGGGCCTGGGAGATGAACTATTTACAGGTTGCCTGTGTCCATTAGAGACATAAGTGCCTAACTAGGGATGAATTTTCTTTTCTCCATCCAATTCTTCAAGCTACACTTGAACTGGATTAAGGAGGAGCTCTGCTTCACATCGATGGGGAATGTGTTCCAGAGACAGGGTAGTGTCTGGCATGCATGCCTGTCTCTCCAGCAGTTCCTGTTTATATCACAGGCAAGGCTTAATTCTTTAGAACAGGTAATTCTGGTGCTGTTTATTTTGCAGATATGCAGGAGGTCCATCAGAGTGGGTTCTGACAATGCCCTGTATGACAGCCATAGATCTCCCCTCAACAGCCTGTAGTAGACAGAGTACAGGGATAGGGCCTTGAGGCAGTCTGCATAGGACATGTTACTTCCACCCTGTATTCTTTTATTGAGAAACCTCTGTGAACATTCTGGTTTTTGGATGTGCCTGGTTAGGAAAATACCAAAGGGGGCATTGTACTCAATGATAGGTCTTATGAATGCCAAATAAAACAGAACAATGACTTCCTTGGACCTAGATGCCATACCTTTGATTATAAGTTGTACAACATAGAATGATTTCACGACTGTAGACACATGATGGTCAAAGGCTAAACTACTGTCTACATGTAACCCCAAGTCCCTGATTATTAGTTCAACTAGGAGTGTGTTGTCAATATGATAATCATTATAGTAATTATATATAATTAGACAGAAAGGTCTTGTATTTCACTCCTACACCAAGTTAATTTCTTTAATCTCAGAGTAAGGCTGGTTCCTTTGTTAGACCTATCTCCATCCATGAATGTTGAATTAAAATAAGTCCATTATTTTTCTACTAAGAAATGATCACCATGGTCATATTAAAATATATATATATATATATATATATATATATGTATATATATATATATATATATATATATATATATATATATGTATATATATATATATATATATATATATTTGTCAGGATATTACAATCAAATTAGCAATAATATATTTTGATTGGAACTGCAACATAAGGAGCAATTGGGTAGGCTGGAGAAATGCCCAAGATTTGGCTGATAACACAGGTAATAGATTTCCTGCAAACTGGTAGTGTGACCTAAGAAAAGTAAATGAAAGTTTCTTTAAAATTAATAGACAAGTAGTAGTAGTGTATCAAAAGTGAGTTTTGCTCCAATTTATATTTAGCAATACAGCAGTAAATTAATGTTGCTTGTATCACAATGAAACTGCATCACTACTATTGTTTTTAGAAATCTTTAATACAAGATGCTGGTATATCTGAATGCAGGTCAAAGTTCAATTTGTCATTAATGAAAATTAATAAAATAGTAACATATACAAAAGTCAGTCTCTGACTCTGTGACTTTTCAGTCAGTTGGCATGATCTACCCAGATTAAATATTTTACTCTGCAAATGCCACAGGAACTGCTTTACAATTTAACATTTGTTAAACATAATAAAGCACCCCTGATGCATCACTGTTAGAAGGAGCAGTCAATCAGTGTGTGCTAGTTTGATGATTCAGAGAAGAGTCTGAAGATTAACTTTTTAACCCTGTTATTTTCTAAGCATTTTATAACATATTGTAGTAAAGCCATTAAGTGTACTACCGATAAAACTGGAATGACATCTCCTTTTATATTCACTGCCTCACAACGTTTTCCACATACCAGATTTTCTACTGCAGTATATCACATCTGTAACCAGATGCAACAAGCTTTGCAGAAACCCTTTGTATTCATCATACTTCCACCTGTTTGATCTTGGTTCCACTTTTTAGTCTCCCCAGGAAGTCGTTTTACTCCCTTACAGGCTCCTATTGTTCTTGCTCAAAGGCTTGTAATTCTGACCCATTTAGTGTATTGTAACTGTTTCTCCCTCACTTCCATAGATTTTTCAGCTTTTCATTAGCCTTAGTGAATTTGCCTTTTCCTTTGTGTATACTTTCCCTTACTCCCTTGCTGTTTCTCACATCTCTTTACTTCTGGATTTCCTTTCCTAGTGCTTTGTACTCACATTTTGTGTTGTATATGCTTTAACCTTTGACTTCGTCATTTGGCTGTTGAGAATGTTGCTACTTAAGCCTTTACATTATAAATAGATCAAAGCTGCACAGACTGAATCTGTGATCCAGATTACCTTCCTGCTTAACATAAAATACATAGGTTCATAGGTAGGTACTAGGCTATCGGTCCAAGGGCCTATGTAAGCCTAGCCAGCAAGGTTCCATAGCTTACGCCATCCAAGAAAGTTTTTTTCCTGTGCCACTGTCCAGCAGAGACACAGAAGTGATCCCCGGGGTGTATTTCCTATTTCCCATCCACTCATCAAGATTTTTCTTGAAGAGTGCTAATGAAGAACTTTGCTTGACATAGATGGGTAGCTTGTTCCAGAGTATAGGAAGTCTCAGGGACAGGAATCTATCCCTCCAGCGTGTCCTGTTTATTGTGGTGACAAGGCTTAGGTCCCTAGAGTGTGTAGCTCAGAGGGATTGGGATTTCTTTAGGTATAGCATGTCCAACAGCTCTGGGTTTGACATAGCTTTATATGTTAGGCAGAGATCACCTCGGAGTAGGCAATATGCTATGGAGTAAAGCTGGAGTTTTTTGAGGCGGTCAGTGTAGGGCATTTGTTTGAGGCCAGTAATCCTGTTTGTGAGGTACTTCTATGGCCTTTCCAGCTGCTGCAGATGTCTTGTGAGGTACATTCCAAAAGGGGCGTTGTACTCTATAATTGGTCTAATAATGGGTATAATAACACAGAAAGAAAAATCCCAATGAGGCAACCTAATAAAATCCCAACAGCAATCAAAACGAAAAATCCCAACCTGGAAGGTAAACGCTGTCAGCAACTGATGTAAAAAATCTTTTATTGCAAAATAGAACCAAAAGTAAGTGCTTTCCCGGTCAAACAAACCACTTCATCAGACATAGTTACAATGAAAAACAAAGCATCCTTATATACATACTCCCCAATTTCTGTTTGCTTGTAACTTTAACAAACAGGAAATGTGTTTCAGGAAAATAAAAATTAAGAAAAGCAAAGTTAAGAAAAGCAGTATTTTACATGACTATTGCCAATTATCCATGTGATGTAGTAATTTACTGGGACTTTGAATATTGTAATGTTTTTCAACAGTCATCTGTTGACACTTCCTACTCTCTGTGAAACAGATAAAAGATGTCTGAAGACACTAAACATTTTATCAGTAGTTTTCTGGATCTCTAAACATCTTGAGGCCTCAACAACTCAAGCAAGGAAAATAATTACAATACTGTAAATGCCTTATGGTAGTAGGAACATTTATAGATGACATATTCTACCTTCCAGCTGTTACTTCTTTAGCCCACGCTGAACCATAAGAGATAGAAACACCAAACGAGTAGCCGGAGTAGAACCTGTGTTTCTTTTTTTTTCTGTCAGTCAATAAACTGAACTTATGAGAAAATGGAAGACTTTGAATTTGAAGCACAAAAGAAGAATCATTTACATTCCAAGCTACAGTTTTCTGCAGATATTAGCAAATGATTTGTAGTTCGTGATCATTTAGAGGCAAATAAAACAGAACAGTTATAACATTATTGTTTTTTTATAGCAGTCTACTCTTTTTTAGTTCCCTTAAAATACCAGTTTAATTACTGTAGATGTTGGGATCTGAGGCTTCTGAAGCCTTTTTATTACATAAATTAAATGGCCCAGGTCAATATCAACCCGAGAAACAGCTCCTAAATTGACTAGTAAAGCACCAGTTGTCTGAACTGCTTGGGTGTTTGTCTGCACATACTGCGGTGGTGGTGCTGTGGTAGCATTGTTGCCTCACAGTTAGACGTTGCCCATTCGATTCTCAGTTAGAGCGTCTTCTGTGTGACGACATGCGTGAACGGGTATTCTTTCATTGAAGGTTGTGCATTAGGCCCGGCAAGCCAGCACGTAAAACTCTACTGCCAATCATTAGCGGACAAGAGTTCCGCTGTGGCGACCTCTAACCGGGAAAAGCCGAAAGACACAAAAAAACGAATCTGTCTGCACATAATTAAAGATCAACTCAGAATTATTTAAATGCTCCCCGGGATTCACGAAGCTCCATGCAAGAATAAGACTATTCTTGCACAGAGCAGTTCATGTCTGTTTAGAATAGCAGCGCACCTTGCATATGTATGAAGGCGCTTTACAGTTTAATCTAAACAGACACAAACCGTGAATGAGTGCAGAGGGCATGTCCGAGTAGTTCACAGACATTAAACTCACCCCCTGCACTCAGAAAGTGCCATACGGCACTTTCTAAGCAGAACTGACATAATATTAGAGCTTTGCTCTAATATTATACTAGTATTTCAGTGTCTGTGAACACTGAAATGATAAAATGATAATTTCAGTGTCCATGGACACTGAAATAAAAACGGCATAAGAAAGCAATGCAGGGGGTGTGTTACAGGTTCTGTGACACACCCCTTGCATTGCTAAAGTGCCGTATGGCATTTCTGCAACCTACTAAAGCAGTAACTGTGTGCAAATGCATATATAACGGGGGATAAATCCTCCAAAAGTGAAAAAGTACAGCCCCACATACATAGAAAGTTGATAGAGAACAGGTCATGCAGCAGCATGAATCACGTAAGGGTAGAAGTCTGAAAGCAAATGATTGGCAATATTCCCTCACAGCAGTTCAGGTTAACAAAGGCACAAATGATGGGGAAAATAAAGCTACATTAGGGACATGCCTGAAAAATTGTCCCACACACTTAGAAAGTTGATAGATAACAGGATATGTATTAGCAGCAATCCCTGAAGGATAGAAGCCTGAAAGCCAAATCAATGCCAGTATTTCACAATTGCAGTCCAAAGTAGTTGTCAGAACACCACAATACACCCATATAACCTAATAATATCATAATAATATATAACTTGTTTTCCAGTAGTCTAAGGAATGTTTAAGTGTAGCTAAGTGGGAGTGCATGTTATGGCCGTCTGCTTAGCATAGCTTAAACATCCCATGGGAACTAAATGCAAATAGACAGGTGACTTTTCCAAGCAGGGGTAGTGTAGTAGTTAGAGTCATGGCTTTACATGCAGATGTTCATGGCTTGAGTCCCAAGACAGGCAACTTATTTTCCTATGTGAAAGTAGTGTTAAAATGACCTTAGTAAACTTAAATTATGTAGCAACATTTTTTTGTCAGCCAGGGTAGTGTAGCAGTTCCAAACGTGAGATGTCAGTGTAGAAAAGATGTGAAACCCCCATATAAACATAAGTGCCCCATACAGTATAGTCACACAAGAATATAATTTAATGAAAGCACATAGGGGGATTCATGGAAGGTAAATGTAAAATTATTATGTATATATCAATATTATTCTATAATAAAAATATATGTATAATATGCTTAAATGTGCCTTCATCACTCTGTATCCATCAGACCTTGATCTGCCCAGCAGCAAAATAGTCAGCCCTACCATGTCATGTCCTCTACAATCCCAGCAAAATACCACTGCACCATCTGAGCTGTGAAAAACTGCAATGCTTTAACAAACATATTATGCAGTCTGGTCAATTAACATTAATAAATAAAATAAAAAAAAAAAAAAAAAAAAAAAAAAACAGTCCTGTGTCAAACCGATGATCCTGAACACTACAGTCAGCAGAATGCACCACTCCGCCATCTGAGCTGTACAAAATAATGTTTTTTTCAAACATATCATGCAGTAGAGGCATACAACATTAGGGAGACAGCTTTGTGGAACCAGTCAGTTGTTGTATATAGACATATACACATACACACACACACACACACACACATATATATATATATATATATATATATATATATATATATAGAATAATAATAATAGTCTTTTCCCAGTTAGGGGTCGCCACAGCAGAACTCTGGTCCACTAATGATTGGCAGTGGATTTTTACAGTGCCAAGTTGCCAGCCCGACACCCAACCTTCAAAGAAGGCACACCCATTCACACATGCACCTACCTGCATGTCTTTAAAGTCAATAGACCACGGGGAGGACATGCAGACTCTACAGAGAAGACGCTCCAGCCGAGAATATATATATATATATATATATATATATATATATATATATATATATATATATATATATATATATATATATATATATATATATGTGTGTGTGTGTGTGTGTGTGTGTGTGTGTATGTGTGTGTGGCTGAGGAAGCATATATATGAAAAAGTAGATATAAAGGAAAAAAAAAAAGAAAAAATATATATATATAAAACATGCAATATATATATATATATATATATATATATATATATATATATATATATATATATATATATATATATATAAACATGCAGTGCAGTTACACCTCAGAACCACCCCTCTCAACCTGTTAGTGCAAGAAACCTGTACAAAGGCTGTAAAAGAGGTTGAGAATGTTATGCATATAGAGACATATTTCAAATATTGCTGTGACAAATGAAGACATTTGCTACAGCAACAGGGTGCGTTTCAGCAGACAATTACTGAAGGATATGAGGATGGAAACTGAAATTTTATGTCATTATTTACTGACATAAATCCCTGGATAATTATAATGATTTACCAGACAAATACAAATAAATTGTGGAAGTGAACAAAAGTATGGGCCAAACATCCGGACATTCTGTGAAAATCCTGGCAGTGGAGAAGTGTGCTTAGAACTCCTTAGTGTAATGCAGCTGGACCAAGCCTGACAAAGTGGTGGGGAGGGGCAAAGGCATGAAAATAGGTAGTTAGTGACCTCAGTCCCCACATCATTCCACTGATGTGTCAGGAATACACAACAGTTATGGGGACCAGACCAGAGATATCGGCCAGACACCTGGACATCCTAGAAATATTTGAACATAACACAACAGTAGGGAAAGTACACTGAGCTACCGAGCAATGTCCAGACTACAATCGGACTGACATAACACTACCCAAGTCCTGCTCTAAGGCTGTACATATGTATTAACAAATATAACAGGCACTACAGAGATGTAACACTACTGGAAAACAGACACTGGTGTGAAAGTGTATACACCCCCAAAAAGTTGCACCACAGTCACAGTGACATACCAGTAAGCAAACTGAACACTACAGTATAATGACTGTGTGAACAACAAAATCCTGTTTGCCACTCACACATTACCCCTACAGATACTGCCTCAAGTCACAGTTTAGTGGGAATCATGAGATATTTCGGGACGTGTCAATGTGCAAACATATACAGGCGATAGGGAACCAGAAACTGGAGCAGCATGCACAGTCTGATAGAAAGGGCCCATGACACTCACATGTACCCCCTCCCTACACAGTCCAAATAACATGTCCACACTACACTGCTACATAATCCTGACAGTCTTTAAAAAATGGGCAGACATACACAGACCTCGCAAATGTACAGTTTCCCAGAGAATGTATAGGCATGGGACTCATATCTATGGCCACTTCCTTGTTGCATGTCTGGGGGTCTATGACAACACTGGGATGGTAGCAGGAAAGAATGCAATAAATAATGATACTACATACCTCTGAACCTTTTAGTGCATGACATCTGGACAAAGCCTGACATAATTGGGGGACAGATGCCCAAACACAGGGGTATGTTGGACATATCGCAGTGGTAAATGTTGACAGTTGCTGGTGTTACCAGCTTTGTTGTAACATATCTTTTATGAGAGACATGAAGTCAGTAACACCAATGGATGTTAGCATTTACTGACTGCATTCCCAGAGTATCCTACTGATTAGCCAAGGACAACAACTTTCTGGGGAACAGACCAAACATATGAGCCATGGATCTCGACACGGTTTAGGCCTCTGGACATTGTAATGACGTAACAGAATGAAAATCCCGTGACAGCTGCCAAACATGTCACCCAGCACCTTCACAGCAACATACCAGTACCCAAAATGAACTCTAGAGTAGAACGACTGTCTGAGCAAACATATCCTGATTGCCAGTCACATACTACACCAACATATACTGGTCCAATTCACAGTGTACTGGGAATCCTGAGGAGTTACAGGACATTTCACAGTCAGCCCCTATAAGCATACAGACATGATAGACTGCCAGCAGCTATAGCAGCATGCAGAGTCAGATAGGTAAAGGATGTATGTCACTCACATCTTCTACTCTCCTAACCCAGTCCGGCAAACATCTACACACAACACTGCTACACAGTCTTGGCAGTCTGCTCATAGTGGCCAGACAGACGTAACTGTCATATGTACAGATGTCGACAGATTTACCAGGGAGTGGAATCATAATCCTGGCCACCACTGAATACCATGGCCAGGAGTCTGCCAGGTCATTGGCATGATAACTGGAATGCAGCTGCTAATTAATTATATACCATACTTTTGCACCTTGTAGTGCAGGACATTTGGACAATGTGTGGCATATGTGTGGGACAGAGGGCTAGAAAGAGGGACATATCAAACATAATGGTGTTACAAACTGAAACAGTAGCTGGTGTTACACTTATTGTAACATAACATCCCTGAAGGATATGATGTCTGGAACACCAATGGATGTCAACAGTTATTGACTACAATCCTCACAGTATCCTGCCAACCCCAGAAAAACAGACATTGTTCGAGGAACAGACCAAGCATAACAGGCAAACATCTGGCCAGTCTGTGGACATGTCAGTTGAGAGGTATGTCAGAGGCATATCACTGTCAGATGTCAAGTCACCCAGTAAATGCATTTCCAGACTAACTCTGTCAATCTAGCAACCCTCCATGTGTATAACAGCACTAATGACATGCAATCTGTATCCAATTCTGGAGCTTTGTCCCCCATATTGTTGGCCTGTCTTCACATGCCCTGTCTTGTGAGGTATTTCCACCTACTGTCTGTGAAGCTGTAGCACCCACACCTCCATTATATCCACTGCACAGGCAAGGAAAATGGGCAAGGCCCAAATGAAGGGTGTCCCATATGTTGGAACTAGTAACAGTGTCCAGGCCCAAACCACAATACTAAGTGGGCACCTACATAGCTTTATGGCAGCAGCAATATCCGACAGGACAACATCAACCCCCTCAAGGTAGACTGAATGCCTGTGGTGGACAGCAGCAATACACAACTACCATCATAGGTGGAAATAATTACAGGATGTGCTAAGAAGGAACAGCTGCATCATTGGAAGCCATGTCACCTTATTCTGCACAAGCAAATAAGGTCACAGGTGATGTACCCTAAGGCTGTCTTTGAGTGCAAACTGGAGACATCCACCAAAGCCAATCACTAGGCCTTCCAGACATGTGTCTGCAATTCCAGAGGCAACACATACAGTGTATATAAAAAGTTTGCACACACCTGTTAAAATTCCAAAAAATTATAAAAAATGAGACAACAATAAATCTTTTCAAAGCTTTTCCCAACTTTAATGTGACCTATAACCTGTACAATTCATTGACAAACACAAATCTGTTAGGGGAAAAATTAAAAAAATAAAAAACGTACAATAAGCAGGCTGCATAAGTGTGCACACCCTTAAACTTATACGTTGTTGAAGCACATTTTGATTTAATAACATCATTCAGTGCCATCAATTAAAGAGACTCTAATTAACCCCAAATAAAGTTCAGCTGTCCTAGTAGGATTTTCCTGACATTTACTCAGTTGCCTGCTACAGCAAAAGCCATGGTTCACAGAGAGCTTGCAAAGCATCATAGGGATCTCATTGTTGAAAAGTATCAATCAGGAGAAGGATACAAAAAAATTTCCACAGCATTGGATATACCATGGAACACAGTGAAGACAGTAATCAAAAAGTGGAGAAAATATGGGACAACAGTGACGTTGCAAAGAATTGAACATCCCTTCAAAATGATGAAAAGACAAGACAGAAACTGGTCAGGGAGGCTGCCAAGAGACCTACAGCAGCACTGAAGGAGCTGCAGGTATTTCTGGCAAGTACTAGTTGTGTACTACATGTGACAACAATCTCCCATATTCTCCATATGTCTAGGCTACAGGGTAGGGTTGCAAGATGGAAGCCTTTTCTTACACAGAAAAACATCCAGGCCTGGCTAAAATTTGCAAAACAATACATCAAGTCTTCCAAAAGCATGTGGGAAAATGTGTTATGATCTGATGAGACCAAGATTAAACTTTTTGGACACCATTCCAAAAGTTACTGGCAGAATAACAACACTTTGCATCACCAAAAGAACACCATCTCCATGGCAAAGCATGGCAGTGGCAGTATCTTGTTTTGGGGTTGCTTCTCTTCAGCTGGAACTGGGCTTTAGTCAAGGTGGAGGGAATTATGAACAGTTCCAAATACCAATCACTTTTGCCCCAAAACCTTCAGACGTCTGCTAGAATGCTGAAGATGAAGAGGAATTTCACCTTTCAACATGACAATGACCCCAAGCATACATCCAAATCAACAAAAGAATGGCTTCACCAGAAGAAAATTAAACCTTTGGAATGGCCCAGCCAGAGACCAGATATAAATCTAATAGAAGATCTGCGGGGTGACCTGAAGAGGGCTGTGCACAAGAGATGCCCTCATAATCTGACAGATCTGGAGCACTTTTGCAAGGAAGAGTGAGCAAATATTGCCAAGTCAAGATGTGCTATGCTGATAGACTACTAGAAAAGAAGACTGAATGCTGTAATTAAATCAAAAGGTGCTTCAACAAAGCATTAGCTTAAGGGTGTGCACACTTATGCAACCAGCTTATTGTACATTTTTTTTATTTTTTATATTGTTTCTTGTAATAGATTTGTTTGTTTTTCAATCAAATTGTACAGTTTATAGGTCACATTAAAGGTTAGAAAAGCTTTGAAATGACTTATTGTGGTCTCATTTTTTTATATCACAAAAACCTGGCATTTTAACAGAGGTGTGTAAACTTTTTATATCCACTGTATCTGCTCTGTAGTGGTGGTCAATAACACCACATACAGATATGCCATGGATGTAGCCCACTGGCTGCAGTCAGATGAAGTGTAGACATCACCCCCTGTCCACTCCATAGGTACACATGTGCATGTACAGCATATGCCCCCTCCCCTCATGATCAGGAAGCAGATCTGTAATGCCATCTCAAAGGCAACACATAGAGGTCTCCATAGGCCTGGTACCATTCCTGGCTGCATCCAACATGAACACAGACATGGGCTCTCAGACCCATTCTGCAGTGTAGCCAACCACAGCCTGAGCACTGGTGTCATCTCACCTGCACAGAGGACAGACAGAAAGTTGATAGAAAGATATGACTGCCCAGTGCTTGTTTAAAAAGCCTAGTCTGTATATTCCACCGAATAATGCTACTATAAATACCTTTGTAGAAATCTGTGATAAACAGATAAGGGAAGCGTTTGTTAGTAATGTTAAACCTCAGTTTTTTAACATGTCCTGTCATGAACACCAGGCACTACAAGAGTTGAAACAACTACCTTCTATTGAGATATGATCTGCAGATAAAGGAGAGGGTATAGTGCTGTTAGATAAGGAATTGTATATCAAACAGATATTGGTTTTACTTGATGATCATAATACATATAAATACATGCCCATTAATATGGTCAAAGGGATTATTGATAGAGTATCTTTTTTAGTTTTTGATCTTTCGATCACTGGTATGATATCTGAGTCCATCTTTAATGATATTTCTGTTGAACATCCTGTGATACCAGTAGTATATGCGTTACCAAAAATACACAAGGGCTTGAGAAATCTAGTAAAGGATGGGCCACAGAACCCCTTTCCATATTCATCGAGAAAAATTTGCATCCAATTTTGGATAGTTGTTCAACAGTTTTAAAAGATACTAAGACCTTTTTGAATATGCTCAACTCCAAATGGACAGATGTTGAGCATGGTTTCTATTTTTTTAGTCTAGATATTGAGTCATTGTTTACTGTCATTCCCAATGAATGGGGTATTGAGAAGGTGAGAGAGTTGCTTTGTGATAAGGGGATGGAGAATAATAAAGTGGGATTGATTTGTACATTGCTTGACACTGTATTGGATAATAATGTTTTTGTTTTTGGGGATACATGTTATTTACAAAAGGTTGGCATGGCTATGGGCACTGTGTGTGCCAATAGCTATGCCAACCTTTCTTTGGTCAAATGGGAACATGAGTATATACTTTCTAGTTAACTGTTCAGTGGATCCACTGCCTGGTACATAAGATTTGTGGACAATATTTTTTATTGTGGCAGGGTTCTGAACAAACTCTTACTAATTTCATTGTATATCTGAATGGGACTAGGAGTTTTCTGAGGTTTACACACAAATATTCTCCTAATGAAATAGATTTTCTTGATGTTAAAGTCAGCAAGCATCAGTTAGATTCTATCAGGACTAGTTTGTATAGGAAGCCAGTGAGGAAGAACAACCTGTTGCACAACAATAGTATGCATCCGAAACACACTAAACAGAATATTATACAAGGACAAGTTTTTAGGTTGATGCGTCTATATAATGATGACAACCAATTGCAACTTGCTTTGGATCAACTTAAATCAGACTTAAATGAGAGAGGAAATAAAGGGTATGACATTGATAAATGTATACTTGAGGCCTGGAGAACCAGGCATAATAGATGTAAACCTTATTATAATGAGAATATTGTTCCCTTACAGATGGAGGTTAGTAGGAATGATGTTGGACGTAGCACCATCAATGTGTTACAGACGCCTTTAACCTTTGCTAGTGACACTAAAGTGGTATGTGAGGTTATTAATAAGAACTGGGACATTTTGTCTACAGTTGAAGGGCTTAAAGGGGTGATAGGTGAAAAACCTAACTTTTCCTTTCGCAATAATAGGTACTTGCAAGGCCATTTGTGTTATAGAACTGCTGATTTTACTAAGTTTCCTAGGCCAGAGAAAATAGGTACTTATGCATGCAGAAATTGTATGGCATGCAGACATATACACATGGGAGGATCTTTTACACATCCCAGTTTAGGCTTTAAGATTGACCCCAATATCTATGCTGACTATAGGACCTGTAATGTTATTTATTTTAGCTATTGTGTTAAATGTTTTTCTTTCTTTGTAGGTAAAACAAATTGTTGCCTTAAAGACAGGATACTAGAACATTTTAGGGACTATATGAAAGAAAACAGTGCACTAGCTATGCATAACATGAAGGAAGGCATGGACCACACATTTAAGTTTTTGGTACTTCAGATTGTAACTGCTAAAATGAGAGGGGGAGACTTTAAAAATACTACTGAATTAGTTGAACAAGAATGGATTTTGTGATTCCATGCTGACAAGCCTCCAGGCTTGAACAGAATGGTTTCACTTAAACCCTTTCTCAAGGCAAATCCACTGAAACATTGATTTTATTGTTTTTAAGAGTTACTATACAGTGTTCCTTTAAGTAAGCTATGTTTTAATTGTATGATGTTATAATTAGTTTGATTGTTTTAGTATTTAAATGTGATGCTGTTTGATTGTAGTCTGAAGAAGCGGCGTATCCATGAAAGTGCTTACTCCATTAAATACTTTTGCTTTTAGCCGTGTTATAACCAGTGTTATTGTTTTTCTTATGCCATGGACATAGCCCACTGGCTGCAGACAGGTGAAGTGCAAACATCACCCCCTGTCCACTCCATAGGTACACATGTGCATGTACAGCACCTGCCCCCCTCCCCTCATGATCTGGAAGCAGGTCTGTAATGCCCTCTCAAAGGCAACACACAGAGGTCTCCATAGGCCCTGGTACCATTCCTGGATGCATCCAACATGAACACAGACATGGGCGCTCAGATCCATTCTGCAGTGTAGTCAAGCACAGCCTGAACACCCCCTACACAGAGGACAGACAGAAAGTTGATAGAAAACAGGTTATGCATTAGCATTAATGCTCAGAAGGATACAAGTCTGAAACTGAAATGTATGCCATAATGTCATGATAGCAGTCCTCAATGACATGGCCAAAAACTATAATACTCACCATTTAATATAGTAATATAATACTAATATCCACTAGGCGATAAATAAAATTATACAGCTGAAATCCCCAAACCAAGATAGTGTAGTTGTCTGAGTCCCAGCTTTGCATGCAGGTGTACACAGTTCGAGTATTACAACAGGCAATCCAAATTTACATGGGAAAGCAGTGTTAAATGTGATATGTTTACATTAAAATATGTGGTAAGTTATTTTTGTCACCCAGGGTAGTGTAGCTGGTATAAAATTGATGTTTGAGTGCATATAACATGTGAAAACACCCATGTATGCACGTGTCCCATACAGTATAGTTACATCCCTTGCTACTGTAATGAAAGCACATACAACCATGTCATGTAAGGGAAATCATATACACTTAAATTAAGTCATTAGTGTGGTATATTATGAGAATGAACTGCGGGCAATGGTTAACAATGCTCAGCTATGCTTAGCAGTTTTAACAACACATTTCTGTTGTCCTCACCCCTCCCTCTAGAGTTTGAGTGTCCAAATTCACCTCCAAAGTCTGTACAAATGCACAGCTATTGCTGTAAAAGAAATGGACAGCTATGGACCTTCTGTACACCAGTCCTGTATATCCATAGCTATCTTCCATATTGTTCTTCCCTATGTGTGCCTCTTTTCCACCACTTTCCTATCACCCCTTTGTCTTTTCTTTTAAAGAATTAGTGCAGGTGTAAGAGTGAGTAAGCGGTTGTAAGAGCAACAAAATTATCAGCCCTGCCAGGTCTTTAACCCAGGCCCTTGTATACTATAGTCAGAGCAATGTACCACTACACCAATTGAGCTATAGGGACTGCTGATGCTTTTTCCAACATATGCTCATTCAGCAGTAGGGAAAAGATTCCATAGAATCAGTCAGGCCTCATATTTATACATATACACATGTATATATGTATGGGGATGCATAAATATGGACAAATATACATAATATAAATAGCGATATACATATAAAATACACACACATAAAAAAAAAATATATATATATATATATATATATATATATATATATATATACTCATAACATTTAGTGGAGTCATACCTCAGAACCATATCTACCAACCGCATACTGCATGAAATCTGGCCCAAGGATATCCAAATGGTGGTGGGGGGGGGGGCAATGTGACAAAATAGGGACCTATTTCAAATATCGCTCTTATAAATTTAGAATGTTGCCAGAGTGACAGGGTTTCTTTCAGCATTCATGTGCTGAAGGATGTGAGTTCTGAAACCAAAATGTATGTCATCATTCAGTGTCAGAAATCCTCAGATCCTCACAGTGATTTACCAGGTATATGAAAATAATGCATCTGTGGAACAGGCCAGAAATATGAGCAATAAACCTGGACATACTGCAACAATCCAGACAGTCCCGAGGTAGGCTCAGAACCCCTTAGTGCAATGAACCTGGGCCAGTCCTGATCAAGTGGGGGGAGAAAGCCATAGAAATTGGGGCATATCTGAAATACTGGAGTAGATAAGCTGACACAGTTGCTGCAGTAACACCCTCATGTCTATCCTGTCATATATTGACTGAAATAGCACAAGTCCAACACTAAATTACTCCCCACTAGTTAGTGACTGAAATCCTCACATCAGCCCACTGATGTGTCAGAAATACAGGACACTTATAGGGGTCAGGCAACACTACATCCTACAAAAATCCGGACATAACATCACATTAGGGAAACTACACTCAGCTGCTAAGCATGTCACCAAGCACTGTCCAAACTACAGTCAGACTGACACAACACTAACCCAAATCTGCTAGGGGGAATTAGACATGTATTGGAAAATATATCAGGCACTACAGGGATGTCACAACAGTGAAAAATCGACACCAGTGTGAAAGTGCATACCCACAACCAATTCAACCACAGTCACAGTCACATACCAGTAAGCCAAAGGAACAGTACAGAATAAGGACTGTGTGAACAAAAACATCTCGACATGTTTGCCACTCACACACTACCCCTACATATACTGGTCCAATTCACAGTGTAGTCTGACACCAGACTGTGGTATGGAACATGTCTCAGTCTGCCCCTACAAACATATGCAGCTGATAGAGCACTAGAAACTGGAGCAGCATGCAAAGTCAGATAGAAACAGACCCATAACACTTACATCTACCCCCTCCCTACACAGGCCAAATAACACATTCACAATGAACTGCTACACAATCCTGACAAGTCTGTCAACAATCGCCAGAAATACACAGACCTCTCAACTGTACAGAGTCCCACAGAATGTCCAGTCTTTGTCCTCATATATAAGGCCTCCTACACATAACATGTCTGGCAGTCTGATACATCACTGGGATGATATCAGGAATGAAGGCACTATATAATGATGTACCATACCTATCCACCTCTTACTGCATGACATCTGGACAAAGCCTGACATACCTGGGGGCAGCGGCCCAAACACAGGGGCATTATTAACATATTGCTGTTATAAACTGAGAAAGCTGCTGGTGTAACAAGGTTTGTTGTAACATATCTGTTCTGATGGATATGAAGTCAGAAACACACATGGATGTTACCATTTACTGATTGTAATCCACAGAGTATGCTACTGAATTTCCAAGGGCACAAAACGTGTGAGTAACACACCAAATATAAGAGTCCAAACTCTGGCCAGTCTTGGATAGCCCTACAATTGAGAGTTATCTCAACCACATAACACTGTCAGACTTAAAATCACTCAAAACAGCCATATCCATACAAACCCTGTCAAACTAGCATTACTTCAACTGTATAACAGCAATACTTACATTCTGTCCCTATGTCTGGAACATTCTCCCCAGTTTGCTTGGCTGTTTCCACAGAGTTTGTTGTAAGAGATATTTTCAACTACCTTATGTGATGCTGTACTTCACACACCTCTGTGAAGTCCTACTCATAGACAAGAAAAAGGGGCAACACCCACATGAAGTACTCAGTTATAGGAGTGTGTTTCCATGCTATTGGGTATAGGAATGATACCACAGGTGTTCTACATGCAATTAGCAAGTGGGGAACTCCAATTGGTGCACAGGTCATCAGCTGCTTGTGAGCATTACCTACAAAAGGCAATCTGCTGCCTATGCAAAACAGATGTATATCTTACATCTGTCTCAGAGAGAGTGAGAGAGAGACACACACACACACTGAAAGTGAAGTATTATACCAAACAAACCGAAAAAGAAGCAAAAAAAAAAATAGCTATGTCAAACAATCAAGCATGTAATGGAATGTAGTAGGGGGTATGTAAACGTGGAAAATAGGAAGTTCAACAAATATTGTCATAATTGATCTACTAATATATTGCTGATCAGAACCTATGGCTATAGCATCTGTATCTGTCTGCAGTGACAGAACATAGCTAAGGGCCCTGAGTCACCCCGGGAAAGAGTGGCTCACATATGACCACTACTGGAGTGTGTGTTGAGCAATACTGACTGTGACACTGCTAGACCAGCTACTGGGATGTTGCAGATATCCATATGTTAATTGTGAATACAAATATGATATACATGTTTGTCTCAGAAATGTGATGGACCTATACAGGGTATTTACATACTGAAATACAGTCGCAGCTGTGTGTGTTGAACTGCATGTGATATACTGAGCTCATACCATACAACTGTCCAGTGTTATGCACACTGACCATATGCGTGCATCATATTTGTAGTTATTTCATCAAAAGTTGTGTTATGTTTGGCAAAGAATTGGAAACCTGTGAAGACTGACATTACAACATCACCTTCTCTTTCTTTTGGCTGTTCCCTTTATGGATTGACACACAAGATCTGTCTCCATGTCTTTCAGTCTTCTGCATCTTGCTCTGTCACACCATCCACCTGCATGTCTTCTATCACCACATACATGCACCTTATCTCAGGCTTTCCTCTCTCCCCTTACCTGGCAGCCTCATCCTTTCCCAAATATACTCACCATACCTCCTCATCACATGTCCAAACCAACATAATCCTGCCACTCTCTGTCTTTGTCCCTAAGTTGTCCAACCTAGGCTGACCCCCTAACATACATATTCCTAATCCTGTTTGCCCTCATCACACCTAGTGCAAATCTTAACATCATTAACTCTACAACATCCAGCTCTGGCTCATGCCTTATTTTCTTTTTTTTTTCAAAAAAAAAAAAAATGTTTATTAAAATTTGAATAAAGAAATTAATTACATAAAATGTTCCATTTTTTAACAATAATAAAAAAAAAAGAAAAAACAATCATTCTATGTCTAACTAACAACATAACTATCTACAAATGATGTTCACATAAATATCAAACAAATCATAGGTTTGTTCATATACAATCAATACTTTTCTAGCAAGTCTGATAGATTTTTCCACATATTAATTCTAGACATATTTATATTAGTTCTTGACTTAATGGTCAAAAGTTCCAGACTGCAGACTTCAGTAAGAAGGTTTTTGTATTCTTGAAACGTAGGGAAAGTTTCTGATTTCCAGTTAATTGTTATTATTTTTCTTGCAACTGCTAATACGGTCCATATTAATGTATATTTGGATTTTTAACACTTTGATGTATTGGAGTATTAAATATAATTAAAGATTTAGAAATCAAAAAATTATCTGTAAATAAACCTTGAAGAAAACTATTTATATCTTCCCAATATTTTTTAGAAGTATGCAGTCATAGAACATATGAGACCAGTCAGCTTTTAATACTTCTTTGCATCTCCAACAATCATTGATGTTCTTACTGAATTTATTTAGAATGTGTGGTGTAATAAATGATCTATGCATATATTTCCAGGTGTATAAGTTCCACTTCAGGGAAGATGTAGTGTAGTAGGCTGATTCTAATACATTTTGTTTGTCTTGATCATTAGGAGCATAGTTATTAATTGTATTGAAATATTCCCAATATTTCTCAGTGTGAACATCTGTATCATTTCTAAGTATTTTGTAGATATGTGTTAATTTGTTTTTGTCAGTGTTTATATTTTGAATAAGTGTAGTCAGAAATAAAATTATTTTAGGTAATGGCTGTACTAAATGTAAGGGCATTGAATCCAAATTATTTATAATATATTGTCTACATTCCTGTATGCCTAGCCAAAAGTTTGAGTCTATGTCATATTCAAGTTTTAGGTCCTCAACAGACTTTAGTCTTTTTCTATTAATTGAGACCAATAAATAAGATTTTTCTCTTTAAATAATAGCATTTTTGTATTATCCGTTGTGGTTAATATACCTTGAGTAAATGCAATTGGGAAAAGAAGGACAATCCATGTTTTATAATTAGTGAATTTAAAAATAAAGTTCCTAAATATTTTTAAAATGAGTAGCAAATAATTAGATTTATTTAACTTATATGAATGTACTGTAAAGATATCTTTTAATATTCAGAAAATAGGATTATTTAATATTAGTGTGTTTTGAATGTTTAGTTTGTTAGAAGAGTCCCAAGCTAATGAGATTAAATATTGTTTCCATTTAGAAGAATATGTACTATTGAATTGAAAAGAGACTATGTTAATAATCGAGGATAAAGTATATAATTCCAAATTAGGAAATCTTATGCCACCATTTGTCCAGTCATTTATATGATGTTGTAAGGCTATTCTGGATTTATTAGGATACCATAAAATTTTCAATATCAAGGAATTAGATATTTTAATTATCGTTTTAGGGGGAATTAATGAAAGTGATTGAAAAATATAAAGTATTTTAGGAAGGATAGTCATTTTTATAATATAAACCCGTTCATCCATGGAAAAGAGTAAACTATTCCATTTTTTATAGAATCTTCAATTTTACTTAAGCAATTATTAAAGTTTAATTGGATGATATATTTTATATTACTGGTAATCACTATTCCTAAATATGTTATCTGCTTATTCTGAGGTATAAGTTTTTTATACTTTTGTTGAATTGTGTTTTGTTTTAGATTAATTGGGATGATCTGAGTTTTATTGTTATTAAAACTTAAACCTGATATTTTTTGAAAATTATTAATATTTTTAAATATGGCAAGAATAGATTTGTAATTTTCTCCTAATGTCACCAAAATATCATTAGCAAATAATTGAATTTTAGATGAAGTATCTGAATTTAACTTTTAACCTTCAATGTTTTCATCATCTCTTACTAAATTGGCCCATGGTTCCATAATCAATGCAAATAAAAGGGGGGGGGTAAAGGACATCCCTCTTTAGTCCCTCTTGGAATAGGAATGTTTTCTGATATGGCAGTGCCAATTTTGATATATGCCTGACTCCCTTTATATAGGTTTCTTATAAGATTTATAAAATTATCCAATAAATTCAATTCTTCTAGCAATATAAATAAATAGTCCCAATTAACTGAGTCAAAGGTGCAATTTATATCTAAACCTATTAAAGTTAAAGTTTTGTTAGAGGTTTTTGCCAAATCTATCAAAGTAATTGTTCTTATTATATTGTCATAAGTAGTTCTATTTACAATAAAACCTGTTTGATCATCATTTAGTAATAGTGGCAAAACATTTTTAATCTCTCAGCATATATGGACATAAACATTTTATAATCTGTATTTAATAAAGAGATTGGTCTATATGAAGAACACTTAATATGATCTCTATTTGATTTGATTACTGGTGAGATAAGGGTATATTTCCAAGAAGGGGGTATGAAAGTGTTGTTTTGGGAAATGTAAATACTTTATGAAGAACATTTAAAGCAGATTTTGGTAATAATTTATATATTTCTGGGATAATGCCATCATTCCTGGGGGCTTTGTGTAATTTGAGTTTTGTTATCTGGTTTTGTATATCTTGTAAAGAAATAGGTTTATCCATGTTATTAGTTTAATCTCTTGATAATCTATATGTTGTATACTTTGTTATAAATGTCTTAATTATATCTTTTGAATCTACTATCTGGGAGTTCTGATTTATCTTATGAAAGAATTCTTTGAATTCCAATAAAATATTGTGTATATTAGACACAAGTTTCTTCTTTTTTGGGGAATAAATCTCCTTAATATGGTTGAGTTTTTTAAGTCTTTTAGTTTTACTTGCTAAGATATTTAAAGATCTAGGATTTGTTGAGAAGGTTATAAATTTAAATTTCTCTGTTCTGATCTTTGTTTATGGTTTAAGAGCTCTAGGTATTTTGTATTTAGTTTACTTATCTCTTTCTCTTTGTTTATTCTATCAGTATTACTGTCTAAGTTAAGTTTTAGCTTGTCTAATTTACATTGTAGATCTAATAGTTCTTTGTCCCAGGATTTTCTCATATCCATGTGCAACTAACTGTGGGTAAAACTGCCTTCCAGTTTATAGCCTGCTACAGACCACCCTCCCAAACACAGGAACCCCACTTGGCCTTCCTGAGAATACTGGAAAATATGAAGGTCTCTCCAAACACCATTATACTGGGCAACTTCAACTACCCAAACATAGACTGGGAGCATTACTCTAGCTCCAACACCCTAGCCCAAAGGTTCCTAGAATTTATAAATTCAAATGCTATGGAACAACTTGTTACCACTCCCACAAGAGGGGAAAACATACTGGACCTGATCATCACCAACATGGGGACACTATGCTCCAGACCAGAAATGTATCCCTCACTGGTAAGATCAGACCATAAACTAATCTCACTGGATATTCACATCCCGACCCCACCCCCTGCCCAGAAAACCACAGTGAAAAACTTCTCTAAAGCAAATTTCACACGCCTCAAAACCGAGGCGAAATCCTTCAAAGCCCCGGGCCTGTGGAAAATACGGCCCAGACCGCAGAATCCTTTATAAACGCATTCTATGAACACCTTCAGGAATGCATGGATCATGCAATCCCAAATAAAACCAAGACCCAATCCTCCAAAGGCAGACGTCCTGTCTGGTGGACCCCAGCCATAAACAAACTATACAATAGAAGGAGGAAGCTACTACATGATAGAGCAAAATCCCAAAAAGGGAAGGCATCTCTGATCAGTATTAGCAAAAACTACGGGCACTCATAAAATCGTCTAAGGCCAGCTTCGAGAGAAAAATTGCACAGGACACTAAGGATAATCACAAGGCTTTCTTTAGTTATGTTAGGAACCTCGGTGGGAATTCCCAGATATGCTCAGAATTAGTCCAAAATGACAAAAAATACACCGAGCCCACAGACATTGCCAACATCCTAGCTGACAGGTTCAGTGCAAACTCCCCCCCCCTCCCCACCAAAAGGGCAAATATCTATCCCAACAGAGTGCTGCCCCCCTGACATCTCAGATGCACAGGTAAGAGCCGCCCTCTCCAAAGCAAAAAACACAGCATCAATGGGACCAGATGGTGTCCCAAGCTGCGTCCTACATGAACTCCAAGAAGAGCTAAACCCAAACATAAAACTACTGTTCAATCTTAGCCTTACTACAGGATATGTACTCAAAGAGTGGCGTACAGCAACAGTGGTCCCTCTCCACAAAGGTGGTGCCTCAACGGATCCTGGAAACTATCACCCCATAAGCCTGACTAGCTTGGTCTGCAAAGCTATGGAAAGGATCATCATGGACCTCATAAATAAAGATATTGGGGACCTACAGACACTGGATCCTACCCAGTCTGGCTTTGTTAAGGGCAGATCCTGCCTCTTAAACCTGGTCGATTTCTTTGAAACAGTTACCAAGGCCATTGACGAGGGGAAGGTGGTCCACACAGCCTACCTGGACCTCGCAAAAGCCTTCGATACAATACCCCACTTGGGCATTATAGATAAGCTCACCAGCTTAAATATAAACCCCTATGTCACTAGATGGGTTGCAAACTGGCTCAAGGACAGAACCCACATGGTTAGAATTGCTGGAGCCATGTCAGACTCCAAACCAGTTACAAGTGGCATCCCACAATGCTCAGTCCTGGGACCTCTCTTGTTCGGTATATATTTCTCAGCGGTACAGGCCAACACGGAAGGACTGTGGCTGACCAAGTTCGCAGATGACTGCAAACTGGGCGCCATAATCAACTCTCCAGCCGACACAAGCATCCTCCAAAAGGGCCTCATAGAAACAGACAACTGGTGCCAGAGCCATGGCCTCAAGCTAAACGCCAAAAGTGTATAGTCATCCCTTTGGCAAAACAAAGTGCCCACAAATTACCACATAGGTGGTAATCCATTAAGTACAGAAGAAGTCATTAGGGACCTGGGGACCCAAGTTGATAGCAATCTCTCATTTGACAACCACGTGGCCAAAGTGGTTAGAAAAACATTTTATATAGCCCACCTAATCATGAAGGGATTCACATCTAGATCAGGGAGGTCATCGTGCCTCTTTACTCATCCCTCATCAGGCCCATAATTGAGTACAATGCCCCTTTTGGGATGTACCTTACCAGACACCTGCAGCAACTGGAAAGACCCCAAAAGTACCTCACCAAGAGGATCAAAGGGCTCAAACAGATGCCATATGCTGCCCGGTTAAAGAAACTCCAGCTCTACTCAGTGGCATACCGCCTGTTCAGAGGCGATCTCTGCCTGACGTATAAAGCCATATCCAACCCAGAATTAATGGACATGCTGCACCTCAGAAAATCCAAATCCCATCAAGCTACGCGCTCGAGAGACTTGAACCTCACACTGAAATAAATAGGACATGCTGGAGGGACAGATTCATAACCCAGAGGCTCCCTTCACTCTGGAATAAAATCCCAGTCCAGGTTAGGCAGAGTCCCACATTGACTCTCTTCAAGAGGAATCTTGATGAGTGGATGGGAGATCGTAGGTTTACCCCAGCTATCACTTCTGTGTCACTGTTAGATAGAGGCACAGTATACTAACCTCAAAAAAAGGCATAGCAAAATTAATTTAAAATGGGTGGCGAAAGCCAAACACACTCTGGCTAGGCTTATAAATGCCCTAGGGCAGTTAGCCTAGTATGAACCTACGAACCTATGAACCTATTATTATACCACAAGTGAATTCTCCCATATACAAAGGCTTTTAAGGCATCCCATGTATAAATTTCTGATATATTATTAGTATTATTTAATGTGATAAAGTCTTGTATCGCTAAAAGCAAAAATTCTTTAAATTCTTTCAATTTAGTTATGTATGCTGGTATTCTTTTAATTATAACAGTGTGAGTTGTTTTGGTTAGTAATTCAAATGTTATTGAGTTGTGATCAGACAAGGGACATGAAATAACCTTTACTTTTATTAAGTCATCTGTTAATTCTTTTGATATTAGGATTCTATCTATTCTAGAGTTTGTTTTATATCTGTGGGAGTAATGCGTGTATGGGAGTGAGTCTGAATCTGCAAAGCTATTTATATCTTTTGATATAAATGATTGCATAAAGTCTAATAGTAATTTAGCTGAAGTTGATTTTTTTTAACTGAAGTGTTAGTATCTGCATAATTTAATATGCAATTAAAATCACCTGCTATTATTAAATTACCTTTAGCTAGACTATCTTATTTAAATGCTGTTTGATAGTGTTTGAACCAATACCTGGAATCCAATATATGTTTATTAAAGTATATATTTTTTTATTTAGTTCTATTGTGACAGAACAAAAGATACCTTTGTTATCTTTGTATACATCTAGTATTTTAGGCATGGGAAGTGTTTTACTCTATAATATAGCTACTCCTCTTTTCTTTTCACTATGTTCTGAGCTTGTTAAAATTGAATAATACCTGGTATTTAGCTTATCAGTATCTGTAGATATTAGATGTGTTTCTTGTAAAAAGACAAGATGTGATTTATGGATTTTAAGATATTTGAGCAAGCTTCCTCTCTTTCAAGGATTATTTAGACCATTAATATTTATTGAAATACCCTTTAAAAGAAACATTTATATTATGTTTTATAAATTATATACACGGTAAATCACTTGTATTCCATTCTGGTCAGCACTAATGCTAGAAAACATATTTATTAATTCATAGAAAAACTGTAGAGTCTCAAAATATGTTGCTATTGTGAACGTCATAAAAAAATGTAACATTGCATTATAACAGAACATCAGTATAACCAGTCTACCCGTACCCTTCCTGGAGTTGTAAACTCCTAATTTGAGTAGCATATACCACTCAAATTATCCTCCTTTCAAATAGCGACAATGTCTCAGCTACTGTCAAATAGTATTACTGTCTGTAAAAAAAAATTATATATTCTTCACTGTTTTTTTTAAACTATTCATTAAATTAAATTAATATACTTTTACATTTTATATAGTATATCCAATTACTATATCTGTGCTTGACGTTTAATTGATGTTAAGCAATTACATCAGACAGAAAACATAACTAAAACAATACATATAACTATTTAACAATCATAGTATTTCAGATAGGGTTGTCATATGCATATGCTAGCATTTCTTTTATAACATTTAGTAATTTTGTATATGTAAAGTTTATATGAAGTACATTTACAATCAATTAATGTTTCATAGTATGCATTTATGTTATTTAGAATTGGTTATCTTAAACCCAGATAGGATATAAGCACTGTTTCTTTAAATTATAATAATTAAAGAGAAGAAGGTAAAAAAAAAAGGGGGGGGCTATTATGTCTTTAATATTAATATTATCTTTGTATAATTATATATGTTATCTTTCTGTAATATGCTTTATAATGTACAGTATGCTTTAGCATTGCATATAAGGTCATCTGATTTGATTTCTGTAATTAAATGTAATTTTAATAATAACTATACAAATGCAGGTAGGAAATTACAAAATGGTGATAATTGTATATTAATTGTGCTTTATGTATGTGGTTATATGTATGGGAGTGCTTAAACTGTTTATTTGTGCTTACATACATATTTGCGGTGAAAACCGCATTTCAACATTCTAAAAAGTCAGTGCGACTTTCCCAGAAGGTTAATGTTCACAAAAAGCGAGTTGCACAGTCAAGAATGATGGCATCATGGTGTTTCCTCTTCTTTTAATGAACGGAGCCACTCGAGCTGGATTTCAAAGCTGACCAGAGTAAAAGCGGGAACAGTTAGTGCTTGAGTTCTTCTTTTATTAGTCTCTTGGGTCAGCGTGGAACAACTGACAAAGCTGGTGAGTGAAAAAAAAAGCTAAAAAGTGCACGAGTCACATAGGGACTAACTGCAATATGTGTAGATGCAACATTTTAATGTCATTCACGTTTGTATATGCAATTGCTAAGGTAATAATTAGTAAACAGAACTGTCCCATTAATCCTGCATAGTTACTAGTAATGCATTAGATTCTGTTTGCTTTCTTCACACACCCTAGCCCTGAGACTTTAATATTGTACGTATATCACACTAACAGCCACAATCAAATCCCTCTATTTCTCTCAACATCATACAAATAGCTTTTCATTTCCCCTTGTCTTTCATTTAAACCAGATGATCATTTTCAATTACAATCTTATTAATTTTTAAATACATTCAAAGTTCAGAAAGAGAAGTGAGAGAAAAAAAATAACTATACTATAACCAAGCATACCATATTTATACTACCAAGATATAGTACAGGAACACACAAACATATTTAATATTGAATAAAAAAAGGGAAGAAAATGTTACACTTACATGTAGTTGCAACCATGAGTTTACTTTAAAGTCTTTATGTTTAGATTTAAAGTCTCATATTAATGGTGCATTTCTTTATTTCTTTAACTTCTTTTTTTTTTTCAACTGATTTCCAGTTGTCATTTTCAGCTAATCTTTTAAGACTTGCACTTGCCCATTCCATATCTTCTAGCTTTTCAATTATTTTGTTGGATTTAATAAAAGTAAGAGCTGTGTCCAGATCATCAAAGGTTTTGATACCATCCTATAGAAAAATTTTGTGTATGGCTGGGAACAATAGATGGATTTTTATTTGTGCCTTTCTGAGTTCTTTGATTAAGGGTAGGAAAAGTTTTCTTTTTGCTATTACTGTTGAAGAATAATCATTATCGAAACGAATGGTATTGTCATTTAATTTAATGGGAGCTTTTGTCCAGGCTGTTTTTAGAACTAGTTCTCTGTCATATGAAGGTAAGAATTTTACAATTACAGATTTAGTAAAGTTATTCTTACTTGTTTTACATGAAGCAAAAGATCTATGCATCCTTTTGATACCATATGACAACGCTTCTGGTGGGTCTAGTACTTCTTGGATCCAGGTTGTCAGGAACTTTGACAGATTGTTTCCCTCTATATTTTCTGGTAAGCCAAATATTCTAATGTTATTTCTTCGAGACCAGTTTTCTAAATCATCTACTTTGGATTGTAAGTATGTATTTTGCTTTATTAAAAAGTCTATATTATTTTCATCTTTAAGTACTCTACTGTCATTGTCATTTAGTGCTAATTCAATACCTGAAATTTGTGATTTTTGAAGCTGCAGATCTTCATTATCTTTTCCATTTGTTTAGTGCAGTCTTTTTTAAAGATATCAATCTTTAAATCCATGTTATCTAGTTTGGTAGATAATTCTTGTACATTGGTGAGTAAAGAATGTAAGTCCTATTTTAGAGAAGATTCTTGATGTAGTGTTTTTGAGGTAGCCATTTTGTTGCCAGTGAATATAGATAAAGTATCCAAGGTATTATTAACAGGAAAAACTCAGAATTTCTTCAGAATTTTTATATGTTGTCATAGAGCTAGTTGAGAGGAATTTATTGCTGAAGATTGTAACTTTCTCCGATAAGATTTACTGTAAAATTCCTGTCATACAAATTTTAAACTGACAGAGCTGAAGAGAACTGCTGCTATTCTGAGCACATCTTGGCCACACCCCGTGCCTTATTTTCATTGCCAATGTCTCCAACCCATATAACATAGCTGTTTTCACTACCCTCTTATAGACCTTCCCTATCACTCTTAATGGTGCTTGTCTGTCACAAATCACTCCTGACACTATTCTCCACCATCCACATCCTGTCTGTACTCTCTTCTTCACCTCTCCACCACACTTGCCATTACTCTGAACTGTTGTTCCCAAGTGTGAAAAGGAAAAAAGAACTCACCAAACCAACAATTATAAACTTTGCAATAAAAGTAGCAACCAAATAACAGTCAAAGATGCAAAGGTATGGCTCCAGAATAAACAGCTGTAAAATATCAGTTGTAAAAATCCAAAGCAGCAGCAAAATAAGTTCAAAACTCAGAAGAACTTGATGTTAGCTCAGCTTTATTCACACAAGCGCTTTCACTAGTAGCTTCATCAGGTGTATAAGACATGCTGATTAAGACACCTATTTATACAAATCAGTCAAAATATGTGACAAAATTTAAAGTGAAAATCTTATAAAAATACAAACAATGTAACAAATGAATAAACTTCTAAAAATCACATATATTAAAAACAAAAATTATATACTAAAAACTCATTTATTTCGTAAGGCCTTTTCTGAAGGATTGGTTTAATAGGAACATGGTCATTAAGACCATGTCCATAGTTGGCTCTCAACCTGACAATCCAATTAGCTTCAAGTTCTTCTGTTCTATGCCTTATGTTGCCCTGTCTCACATTCTCATAAGTCCTAGCTAATACTGAAAACTTAAATGCATGCTGTTCATCTGTATCAGACACATGCTTAGCTAGTGCATTAACTAAATTCTTCTTCTTTATATTATACAGGTGCTCTCTAATCCTTTCTTTTAAAGAGCGGTCCGTTTTACCTGCATAATATTTATTACATAGGACGCAAATCACAATATATGCCACATGCATTGTTGTTCCCAAGTATTTAAACCTATCCACCTTTGCAAACTGTATTCCCAGCATCCTCACCATTCCTCTATCCTCCCTCCCATTCGCACACATATATTCTGTCTTAGTCCTGCTGACCATCATTACTCCCCTCTCTAGATCATACTTCCACCTCTCCAGGGTCTCCTCAACCTGTTCCCTACTCTCACTACAGACCACAATGTCATATGCAAACCGCACAGTCTACGGGGACTCCTGTCTGATCATGTCGGTCAGCTTGTCCATCACCACTGCAAATAAGAATGGGCTCATAGCTAATCCCTGATGTACTCCCATCTCCACCTTAAATACACCTCTCACTCCCAACTCAGAACTCACTGCTGTCATACTAGCCTTGTACATATCCTGTAGCATTCTTATAAATTCCTCCGCCACTCATGACCTCCTCATACAATACCGCAACTCCTCTTTAGGCATCCTGTCATATGCTGTTTCTAAGTCCACAATGACACAACGCAGCTATTTCCGACCTTCTCTGTATGTCTCCATCTACACTCTCAGGGCAAACATCGAAACATCGCTTCCACCCCCTTTACCAGTACCTCATGCTGTGACTCATCAAAGTTATCCCTCTTTAGCTACTACAGCTCTGCATACCACCCTTATTCTCATAATCAGTACTCAAACACATTTTATCCACTCCTCACCCATCTTCTCACTTTCCAAGATTAGAGTAAACAACCCGGTTAAAAAGACCACTGCCATTTCTCCTAAACATATCCATGCCTCCACAGTTATGTCAATGGACCAATAGCCTTTCCATTCTTAAACCTCTTCATAGTTATTCTTACTTCCTCCCTGATAATCTGTTGCACTTCCTGATTCACCATACCCATATCATCCAACCTTCTCACTCTCTCATTTTCTTCATTCAACAGCCCATCAAAGTACTGTTTCCATCTGCTCTACACACTCTTCTCATCTTCTCACGTGTGATTACATTTCCTTTATCAGCCTTATTTGCTGCACATCCATCCTAGCTAAGTGCCTCTGTCTAGCCAATTGATACAGGTCTTACTCACCGTCCCTGGTGGCCAACCTTACATACAACCCTTCAGATGCCCCATCCTCCACCTTTGCCACCACTCTCTTTGCCATGCACCCCATCTCCTTATACTCCTGTCTACTTTCTTCATCTGTCTCACAATCCCACTTCTCCTTCACCAACCTCTTTCTCTGTATACTACCCTATACTTCCTTATTCCACCACCAGGTCTCCTTGTCCTCCTTCCTCTGTGCAGATGTCACACCAAGCCCCATTCTACTCATCTCCCTTCCTAGCTCAGATGTAGTTACCCAGATATTTGCTAACTCTTCACTGACACTCACTGCCTGTCTTAACTATTCCCTGAACTCAACCTCACAATCACTCTTTCTCAGTATCCATCATTTCATCCATCGTCCTGCCCTCACACTCCTTCCCCTCTTCTTGATCACCAACATCATCCCACAGACTGACCTTCCATGCTGACTAACTACACTTTCCACTGTTACCAGTTTACAGTTTCCAATCCCCTTCATACAGGCCCACCTGCATAGGAGATAATCCACCTGTGTGCATCTTCCTCCACTCTTGTATGTCACCCTATGCCCCTCGGTCCTGTAAAACTACATATTCACCACAGCCATGTCCAACCTCTTTTGCAAACTCCACACCATCTCACTTTCTGCATTTCTTTGCTTAACACCATACCTGCCCATTACTTCTACACCCTGTTTGTCCTCTTCAGCAACATGCCAATTGAAATCTGCTCGAGTTTCCACTCTCTCACCCTTGGGTACACTCATCACCACTTCATCCAACCACTCCAAAATATGCCTGTCGCATTCATCACACATGCAATTAGCGGAACATATGCATTAATAACTGTCATCATTATGCCATCATTTCCCAGCCTCCTAAACATCACTCTACCCGACACTCTTATCACCTCCACAAACACTCTTGGCATAATGTTCCTTCAGGTTAAGCCCTACACCAGTTCCCTTCCATACACACCATGATAGAACTATTTGTATCCAACTCCAATACACACAGCCATACACCCCTTCTATCTGGTCTCTGGCACACACAATATATCCACCTTTCCTCTGTCTATTTTATCAGCTAGCTCTGTCCCCATACCAGGCATATTCACATTAACAGTTGCTACCCCCACTACCACACTCCTAGCCCTTCTCCTGTCTGTCTGCCATATGAGCATCAGACATCCTCCAGGGTATGTCTGTGAATGCAAAGGCTACTGTACTATCAAATGACGTACGTGTGTTTACAGCAATATGAAGAAAGTATCACTAATTTTGGCCCATAGCCCACCATGTATGTGCGGTTTCCTCCAGATGTCCTGACCTAACAGGTTGACATGCATGACTGAGTAGCAAAAGTGTAATTACAGTGTGCCATACTGACATAGAACAGAAATGTATAGCAAGTATTACCTGTGCATATGTATGTATGGATAGGTGTACCTTGCCGCCTCATAACAACTGACATGGGATGCAAATTGTCAGGTAAATAAGCTGTACATGTTGTACATGTGTGTAATCTTAGTTTCTGTACATCCAACAGAGTTACACTTCTACAGCTAATGGTTGTTGCATTGCCCTGATGCAGACATGGGTACTAGAATAAGCATGAGTATCACATTGAAACTGGAAGAAACTGGAAAGGTGTCCAACTGTGTTATGACCTTGTGTCCATGCCTACCACAAACCGATATATGACAATCCACATAGCTGTATGGCCTCAGCAATACCTTACTTGTAAAACCTGTCTCCACCAAAGTAAAGTACTCCCCTTTGCTAGACAGCAACAATGCACAAAGCACAAAATTGGATACTATATTGGCTGTACAGGGCAAAGTAGGATCATACACCAACTGGGCAGCATGTCAAACTTTGTCTGAATGAGCATATTAGGTCACAGGTGGATTACTGTAAGGCTAGCTATGAGTACAAATTGGACACTTCCACTAAGGGAAATCACAAGGCCATCTTCACATATGTCTGCAGTCTTAGAGGCAACAACCCAAACCCCCCCTGCAATGGTGGTCAATCATACCACATACATACACACCATAGCTACAGCCAACGTTCTGCAGACAGGTTTAGGGCAAACATCACCCCCTGGCTCACCATGAGTATAGGTGGATATGCACAGCACACCTACCCCTCCCATCATCATCATGGATCAGGTGCAAACTGCCTAATCAAAGTTAACAAATCAAGTCCCCCTGGGGCCTGATAACATTCCTGCCTGCATCCTACATGAACCCGGGCATATGCTTCCAGCTCCATTACACACTGTAGGCAAGTAGAGCCTGAGCACCACTGATATCCCATCTGCAAGGAACATGGCCACTGTCATCCCTCTACACAAACGTCAATAATGAATGATGGTTTATGCAATGTACTGGCCTCATCGGGGGGAACATGACACATCAGGACAAGGAGTACAATGCATGTCCATACAGTTCTGCTAGGTACAGGGGTATGATGTGTTTGTAAGTAGTGGCTAACAATAGGCAATATTCATGTGCTAGCTCTGTAAAGAACTCTGGGCAATGTCTGAGGTCCTGTGATGTGTTTCCATGTTTATGTCTTCCAGGTGCCATGCAGAGGCAACCTGCATACACTACTAGGGAGACAGCAGCCATCATGGAAGCTGTGATAACACATTCTGCTGTTCTTTTTATCCATAGCCAGCAAAAGCTGCAGGACTGGACTGCCCTGTGGGATGATCTTGTCAACAGAATGAACATCTTGGGCCACCATGGACACGCATACTATCAGGTCAGGCATAGAGCAACTGACCTGATATGTCATGCCCAGCAAAGGGCTGCTGCTGTAGTAAGGGACTGTACTGCTACCGGTGGAGGTTCAGTCACACAGGCTTCACTTAGTCAACAGAGGAGCTCCTTGCTAACCTTGGGGTAGCCCCCACACAACATCAAACACGTGAAACACCAGTCATGGTGGTGGGTGACACCCAGGCAACAGGCGAGGAGCATGCAGGTAAGGTCAAAGTGCACATCAATGTAATGAGGTAGCAGTGAAACTGTATTCTATAGAGTTTCTAGATGCATATGTCAGTGCAAAATGGATTAGTGGGTGGGGTTTAATAATGCACACAAGTGCACATGTATGGTGAAGGTCAGCAAATTGTGTAGTATCATAGTGTGTACTGTACCTGTGCAAAAACAGTATTCATCTTGAACCGATGCCATATGTGAATCTGATGACAATACCTCACACCCACAACTACATAGGTCCCTCTGGTCAGCACGTGGGACAGCAGCCTAAAGCTGGTAAGTATGGGATTTTCCTGTTGTGGCTCACCAGAACCCCAGGCATGTTAAGGTCATTCATTTGACCATGCAAACATCTGTTCACTCAGCCATTGGCCAATATCTGCATATTAAGTTGTGGTGGTATTTACTGCATTACATCACAGTGGTCATCTCAGGGGCCTATTTGCAGGAGATGTCACATATCTGTAGCATACCTCACAACCTGGCATTTTTGACAAAATGGGGGGACAAAAGCCAAAAACTAGGGTCATCTTGTTTAAATTAGTGTTATACAGTGCATATAGATGGTGTACACACCTGTTAGAATGCTAGGTAGTTGTGATATACAAAAATGAGAGCACAATAGACAATTTCAAAATCCTGCCAACCTGTCATGTGACCTATAACCTGTACAATTCTATTGTAAAGCAAACAAATCTGTTATGGGAACAATTATGGCACATAATCGTACAACAACCTAGATGGACATGTGTGCACAGGCTGAAGCTAATACTGTGTTGACGCAGATTTTTATATAGTTACAGCATTACATCTTATTGGGTACACACCTGCCATCAATTACAGAGATTCTTTGATTAACAGCAAATAACGGCCAGCTGTCCTACCAGGATTATCCTAACATATACCCAGTTGCCTGCTACAGCAACAGCCATGGTCCGCATACAGCTGATGAATGTGCTAAGGGACCACATTTTTTAGATGTATCAGCTTGGAGAAGGGCACCAAAACATTTCCACAGCATTGCATATACCATGGAACATAGTGCAGGCAGTCATCAAAAGGTGGTAAAAATATGGGGCTACAGTGACATTGTGAAGTAGTGGACATCCCTCCAAATTCTGTGAGAATACAACACCAAAACTGGCCATGGAGGCTGCCAGGAGCCCTACAGCAACAGTGAAGGAGTAGCAGGAATCTCAGGCAAGTACTGGATGTGTACTACATGTGACAATCTTCTGTGGTCTCCATATGTCTCGCCTATAGGGTAGGGTTGGAAGATGGCAGCAGTTCCTCACAACAAACAATATCCAGGCCTGGAGAAAATTTGAAAGCAATACATCAGGCCTTCAAAAACAAGTGGGAAAATGTGTTATGGTCATATGGGACCAAGGTTGAACTCTGGTCACAATTCTAATACCACTGCACATCACCACCCCCATGGTGAAGCATGGTGATGGCAATGTCCTGCTTTGGAGTTGCTGTTCACAAGCTGGAACTGGGGCTGTAGGCAAGTTGAAGGGGATTATGAACAGTTCCAAACACCGGTCCCGTGTGGCTCCAATCCTTCTGGTGTCTGCCACATAGCTGTGGATGGAGAATAATTCCACCTTTCCACACAACAATGGCCCAAACCATACATCCAGATCAACAAAAGGATGGCTTCACCAGAACACTTGCAACATTCTGCACTGGCCCAGCCAGAGCCCACACCTACATCCAATAGAAAATATGCAGGGTGAATTAAAGAGTGGAGTGCACAGGAGTTGCCCTTGCAATCTGACATAGTTGGAGGTGTTTTGCAAGGGAGAGTGTACAAACACTGGCAAGTCAAGACGTGCCATGCTGATAGATACCTTCCTGACAGGACTGAATGCTGTGATTAAATCAAAAGGTGCTTTCACAGAGTATTACTTTAAGGGTGTGCAGACTCATGCAACTGGCCTATTGTACCTATTGTGTTTACCATATGTTACCTGTAACTGTTGTGTATGTTCTTCAGTTGGACTGCACAGGTTGTATGTTATATGAAATGAGGGGAATGTTATAACCTGATTTCTGAGGTATCATGTGATATATCACAAAATCCTGGCATATTTACAGGGGTGTGTACACTTACTATATCCTATGTAAGCTTGGGAAGTTGTTTGTGTAACCACCTATGTTTTAACATACATGTACTTCAGGTTATGCAGTCTGCACCTCAAATTATGACATTAATTAGTGCCACCATTCCACAGGTCATACCAGTAATGTATCAGACAAACACAGGCATTATGGGGAACAGACCAAAAATATGAGTCAGACATCTAGACATTCATCAAAACTCTGTACAGTTGGGAGGTATGTTCTGTAGGAGTTGCCATAGTGATATACAGGTGAACAGCGATAATGTTTATATGGGTGCAGTGTGAGCTAGGTGAAGGCCCATCACCTGCTAACACCACTCACGTATATCAGAGGTGTATATTAGTAGTAACAGTAAGTGGAAAAGGCTGCACTACATGATGCTGAGGGTCTGTACAGAGTATGTATGTTATTGTCTGAGTGTGTGTCGTGAATGTCCCCAGTTGGCTAATGTGAGGTATGTGTAATGCCTTTGAGGCACCTCATCTGTATGTGTGTGTGTGTGTGTGTGTGTGTGTGTGTGTGTGTGTGTGTGTGTG